>NC_068939.1:39379750-39696623 GCF_016801865.2 Culex pipiens pallens
TAAGCCGCCGTGTACAAAGACATCGTTCAATCGAAGTAGCCGGCAATTGACACGAACAAAACACACACACACCCATCCCGGCCGACGAGGGGTCCACCGCGTGACGAACTGGAATAACTCATTCGGGCCGGAAACGTCAAAGTAAATTCAACACTAATGGAGTCGGCCCCCACCCCTTGTACTTCTCTTTTTCACCACACTATTTCTCCTTCTTGTTATCTCTCTCAAATCTCGGAAAAATGTCTCTCGTTGGTGTCCTGTTTCTTGTGTCGATGTGTGTCTTAAGCTAAGGAAGTTGCACAAATAAAATCCGACAGAACACACTTTCACACAATTGTCTCAAATACACACACACACACACATCACACACATACAGAATGGCACCTTTAACTGTACATGTACTTTGATGTCGTTTGGTGTTGCTGGACGAGAGCTTTCAGTGGCAACAACAAAAACAAGCTTGGGTGTAGATTTATGAAAATCTAGATTAGTAAAGAGACAGGTGCGAATGACTAGGGTGGACCTTTCACAGTTGTACATTTCACTAGCAAACATTTCTTTTAAAAATGTTTTAAAAATGTACTTGTTAATGAGCAATTCCAGCTCAAATCAGGATTTTTTCTGGTACTTTTGTACCTGACCCTCTCCGATTTCAATGAAACAATGTGGACATGTTATCCTAGGCCTATATAAGCCATTTTTGTGTATATAAAGCCAATAGTACTCGAAAATAACATTTGAGGAGGGCGTAAGGTATTTAAATATTTTTGTATTTTGTAATTTAAAAATTACTGTTTCTCGAAGCCGTTGCGTCGTATCAAAAAGTGGTCAAACGCAAACCTGTAGGAAATTTGACGGGCTTTCCGAAAAAAATACACTGAAAGAAAAAAACACGCCACTATTATGAGATTTTTTGATTTTTAAGTCTAAAACTTAAATATAAAGGTGATTTCACTATTTTTTTTCGTTCAAGATTTTTGAGGAAATATCCTAAAATGTTACTAAAAAACTGACGAAAAATGCAGGGTGGTATGTCTCTCCTAAAAAAATACAAAAATCATCTACTAAAACTGTTTTTTTTTTAAATGGTTTAAACGTCAAAATTTTTAAAAACCAGTAGTGGGAATCGATTTTCCAGACAATTTTACATAAAAGTTTCCATATTGACCATTGTCCTATGTCCAATCCTTGGGAAGATACAGCGGTTTTAAAAATAAAAATGTTGAAAAAACGGGTTTTTTGGTGGTTTTTGGCAATTTCTATATGACAGACTTGGTTTTTCAGTCTCGTAAATATTTTTACCGGAAAGCTCGTCCAATTTCCCATAAGTTTGTCTCTGGCAGCTTTTTGATTTATATCGTTTTAATATTTACGTAAGCAAATTTACTATCCTAGTTTCTACCACACTGAAAAAAATATTCTATTTTCAGTTATTAGCAATGCAATTAAGCTTATATCTGTGAGCCCTTACATCCAATTGATGTGGTGTGTATTTTTGTTTCTGTGTATTTTTTTCAGAAAGTCCGTCCAATATCATACAAGTTTGTCTTTGACCTTTTTTTGATACGACGCAACGGCTTCGAGATACAGTAATTTTTAAATTACAAAATACAAAAATATTTAAATACCTTACGCGCTCCTCAAATGTTATTTTCGAGTACTATTGGCTCCGTATACACAAAAATGGCTTATATAGGCCTAGGATAACATGTCTACAATGTTTCATTGAAATCGGAGAGGGTCGAGTATAATAGTACCAGAAAAAATCCTGATTTGAGCTGGAATTGCTCTTATAATAATAATAATAATGATAACAATAAGTAATAAGTAAAAACATTAAAATATAAAATTAAAAAAGAATTTAAAATTAATTTGAAGCTTGCCTAAATTTCAAAATTATTTAAAAAAGGGATCGTGTTTTAAAAAAATGAATTTCAGGACGAATTTTCAAAATTGTAGAACAAAAAAGTTATGGTACAGAAATAAAATTGTACTCTTATTTTTTTTTAATTTGAAAGAGAAAGGGAGTTAAAAACTTGAAACAATATTTGCTTTGGCTAAACTTAAAAGTGGGAAATTATACTTTCATTCGTTAAAATTTTATTTTTAATTTTCCAATCTTTACTTTGTTTGTATGACCTTGACTTTGATAGGTTTGAGATTTTTCAGCAAAATGAAGAGTACAAATTAAATCTGTACGGAATAGTACGGAATTATACTGACCGTGGTAGAGAAGTGTTCAAAGTACTTCAAGAAGAAGGAATCATAAAATTTTGGAAAGTTTAAAAAGTTAGTAAATTTTAGTTCAAAAATGTTGAAAAAATGTTTACAGTGATGGAATAATCAACATCAAAAGAAAATCTTTGGATGTTCATCAAGAGAAAAAATCCGAATCTCCTCTCTCGCGCTCGAAAGATCGGTAAAAAGAATCTAAAAAAATCATCATCTTGATTATTCGACGGAACATCTTTTTTACTGCTACACTTGCAAGTCGAAAAATGACCTGTCACATTTTGTAGATGGGCAATGTGTGTAAATAAAGTGACATAAATGACTTCAAGTGGTGCTGACAAGGAAATTCACAAACAATCATCAGTAGATTGATTTTCTTGGAGATTTTCGGGAGCGATTTTCTTTTGCGTGATTTGCCTCCTCTCTATTTCGCGGGTGAAGAAAATTTGCAAGCGAAATTGATTTTTTCGCGATTATTCCATCACTGAATGTTTAAAAAGTGTCATGATTTTCTCAATGAAAATGAGTTCGATTCGAAAAACGCAATGCACTTTCGGATTCTCTGGATATTTTTTCACTAGGAGAAGATAAAATTAGTTTGCAAATAATTATTTTGTTGCAAAAACATTTTATTTTTGCTGCTAATTCAGTTTAAATTGCAATATGAATCGATAATATTGTAAACAAAACTAGTTTAAAAAATTTAGCAGGATTCTGACTTTTCAAAAAATTTACCGAAATGTGTATGAATTTTAATAAAAAGTATATTAATTCAGTTAACTAAGCAAAAACATTGATTTTTTCTTCTTTAAAACTGTAGCAACCTTAGTGTGTTAAGTAAATTCACCGTTCCAAACAAAAAAAAATATTGAAAAATGTTACTTTTCGATACTAGTGTTGAAAAGTTCAACTTTTCAGCACCCATTTCAGTCCTGAAAAGTACTACTGTTGGTATTGAAAGATGTTAATTTTCTGTTCTGTTATTTTTGGTAGGGATAAGTAGGCCGTTTCGTTTCTCCAAAAGGACAAGAAAAGTTTCACAGTGGAATTGCAAAAATAAAATTTGAACACTTGAATTTGATTTTTACATGCAATACTATTTGACAGTCAGTCGCTCCAGTCTTCGAAATAAGAACTTTCAAAGCAACAATTTTTTTAAACACTACTTAAGAGCGAGTTTTTCACCGATGTGAAACAGGTCGTATCGAGGTGCTCCGATTTGGATGAAACTTTCAGGGTTTGTTTGTCTATACATGAGATGAACTCATGCCAAATATGAGCCCTCTACGATAAAGGGAAGTGGGGTAAAACGGGCATTGAAGTTTGAGGTCCAAAAAACATAAAAAAAATTAAATTGCTCACATTTCCGTAAAACTTCATCAATTCTAATTCTCTTAGATGCATTCGAATGGTATTTTGAAGCCCTTCAAAATGTGCTATAGACATCAAGGATTGGTTTGACTTTTTCTCATAGCTTTTGCAAATTACTGTTAAAAATGGATTTTTTTAAAACCTTAATAACTTTTGGCAACAGCCTCCAACACCCATACTCCCATAGGTCAAAAGTTAGGGAATTTCATGGACTATAAGCCTACGGTATTAACTTTTTGGCCAATCGCAGTTTTTCTCATAGTTTTACTATTTTTCTAGAACAAATATTTTACAATGTTAGTTTTTGCCCTGTAGGCCAAGAAGATGGCACTTTTTGGTCTGAATTTCATCATATTCGGAATCCTCGGACAATTTCACGTAAGTTAAAAGTATTGGAGTTGTAATTTTGATTTAAAAAATAATTAAATAAAACATTTTTGAAAAAAGAAATAGATCTTATTTACCCTATGATCAATACGTCAAATGCTGTATCAAGTAGGCGAAAACCTGTTTTACTCCTAATCCAACAAATTGTTAAAAAATATTTTAATTCATTCTAAATGGCAATTTTTCCAATCAATTTTACAACTCCAATACTTCTAACTTACGTGAAATTGTCCGAGGATTCCGAATATAACAAAATTGAGACCAAAAAGTGCCGTCTTCTTGGTCTACAGGGCAAAAACTAACGTTGTAAAATGTATGTTCTAGAAAAATCGTAAAACTATGAGAAAAACTGCGATTGGCCAAAAAGTTAATACCGTAGGCTTATAGTCCATGAAATTCCCTAACTTTTGACCTATGGGAGTATCAGTGTTGGAGGCTGTTGCCAAAAATTATTAAGGTTTTAAAAAATTCCATTTTTAACAGTAATTTGCAAAAGCTATGAGAAAAAGTCAAACCAATCCTGGATGTCTATAGCACATTTTGAAGGGCTTCAAAATACCATTCGAATGCATCTAAGAGAGTTGGAATTGATGAAGTTTTACGGAAATGCGAGCAATTTTAAGATTTTTCATGTGTTTTGGACCTCAAACTTCAATGCCCGTTTAAACCCACTTCTCTTTGTCGTAGAGGGCTCATATTTGGCATGAGTTCATCTCATGTACAGGCAAACAAACCCTGAAAGTTTCATCCAAATCGGAGCACCTCGATACGACCTCTAGAACAAACCGAGCAGAATCTACAAATACTGCCTCTTAAAAAGACTTGTTTCCAAAAATAGTACGCCGATCTGGTGTGGCCTAATCCAGTACATGTTTTAAAAATAAAAATCCCTAGACAAACCTTACCAGTTCGAAAATATTCCAAAAATAAGTTGAAATCCTATCAATGTTACCCCGTAACATAAAAATGGAAAAAATAACTTTTTCAAGTTTTTTTTATTAATTTGCAAAAATTGGAAATAACAAATCCTAGCTGGCTTAAAATTAATATTTAAGAGCACTTTAACAACACAAATTAAAATTATTAATTATAGAATATACCGTTGCAAAAATTTAGAAAATGAAAACCTGAAACCTTTCATGGCCAAAATAATGATTTGACAAAATTGGTCAAATTATTCCCTAGTTTAAGTCACATTTGACAAAGGGAATAAATACTGATTTGGATATGAACAATCTTTATTTTTCTTTGCTACAATAATTCAAAGAATTGAAAAATTGGTCAACATTATTCCATGGTTCTGAAAACCATATTTAGAAGAATTAAAAAATGTTTCAACAGCACTATTGAAAAGCTAGAGTCAAAATATCAGCATGTAAATATATTAAATAATTTTCCATCATTTTTTATAAGTATATCTATTTATTCCTCATCCTTACCTAATTACCTTAAAGTCTTCTTAAAATACAAATTTGACAACATTTCTATTGCATTTTAAGAACTTTTCTATAATTATTCACCACGAACATGGTTTCTTTAAATTTCCGAAATTCTTAAGTAAAACATCAAATGTTTTCAATTCATTTTTAATATCTGAACCAATTGTTGATCTCTACGTTAAAAAAATAATTAAAATTATTTTGTTACTGATTTTATTTGAATTTTATTATAAGTTTAAAAAAACAATCTTGCCTTAGTTTTTTTAAGTTTGCAACTAAAATTTTAGTCTACTAACCATTTCATTAGTCAATTACATTTGAAATAGTTAAAAATTATATATTTTACCCCTGCTTTTAAATAACCCACGGCGTGTTTTCTGGGCAACCTTAAGGAGAAAAAATAGTCATCGCTACTGTCAAATGTGTCTTATAGGAAATTTTCTCAGCTTTCCAATGCTTCTAAGAGCGAAATGTTTCATCGGGAAATTTCTGAGATATCTAATTTTTAAGTTTTTTGTTCTAAATTCCTTTATTTTTAATTGTAAACTTTATAATAACTATTCTGGAAACTTGTCAAATTATGTTTTTCATGTGTCATTTACTCATCAAAATGTGCAAAATAAGGCAAGAAACAACTTTGGAGAAGGTTGCAAATCGCTAAACATTTTTAAAATTAAGTTTAACCGAGTTTTTGAATATATGGGATTTATTCAAAAATGAAAATCATAAAACCGTCTTAAAAATATTATTTACAAGAATTAAAAGATAATTACACAATTTTTGTGTACAAATATCACGCGTCTGCTCTTATTGAGCTGATACAATCGATTTTTTGCAGGTTTGAGATTGTTAAGTTTATTAATGGATTTTTATGAATAAATATGATACTTCTTAAAGCATACATGAACCGGGAACATGGATCCAAAAGATGATTTAAAATCGAAAATGTACTACCAATTACTGTTGCAAGGTTCAAAAGTCATATTCTCATGTGTATGAAATAACGAAAAAAAAAATTACTGTTGAAAATGCATTTAAATGTAGGAGTAAAATTTGTGTGTTTTAACTCTGAATGTTGAAAACACTGCCACATACATTTTTTGGTTGAAACAAAAATAAAATATTATTTAACAGAATAAATCAAACAAATAAAACAACAAAAAATAGAGGAATTTAAAACAAAAAACTTACAAAACTATTTAAACATACATCAAAGTATTTTTAAAACGTTTTAAAAAGATAAGATAAGACTTCTATAATATTGCTGATTCCTCGATCATTTCATAAAAAATAAAAAATTATAAAAATCATTTCATACTCATGAAAAGTTTTTCTCCTGAAGCTCGCCACAGTAATTTATAGTTCAATTTTGAGTATATAACATATTTTGTATCCATGCAATTGATTAATGTTTGGTTAAGGAAATATGATTTTTTTTCATAAAAATCTAGTGATATCCTAACTAATCTCAAACTTGCAACAAAAAAAATCGGTTTTATCAGTTCAATTCAAGCTAAATCCGAGCATAAACATGATATTTGTTATTATCTTTTAATTATTGCAAAAAAAAAAAACATTATTAATACGGTTTTATGATTTTCATTTCTGAATAAATCTCATATATTCAAAAACTCGGTTAAACTTAATTTTAAAAATATTTAGCGATTTGCAACCTTCTCCAAAGTTGTTTCTTGCCTTATTTTGCACATTTTGATGAGTAAATGACACATGAAAAACATCATTTGACAAGTTTCCAGAATAGTTATTACAAAGTTTAAAATAAATAATACAGGAATTTAAAACAAAAAACTTAAAAAATAGATATCTCAGAAATTTCCCGATGAAACATTTCGCTCTTAGAAGCATTGGAAAGCTGAGAAAATTTCCTATAAGACACATTTGACAGTAATGATGACTATTTTTTCTTGAAATGTTTGTTCTAGAAAACACGCCGTGAACCATCTGAATAAATCTTATTCTATTGTACCATTATGATGCAATGTCCAATAAATTATTGGGATAAAAAGAAAAGTATTTTTTTTCGGTTTTCTATCTCCAATCATTTATTGAAAAAAATAGTCATAATTTACGTTCACCCAGAAAATAAATGTTATAGATATGATAATTTACCGGTGAACAAAATTTGAAAAAAATAATAAAATTAAGTGTTTTAAACACTTTTGATAAGATAAACTGGATTCAAAATAAAAAATAACTGCTTTTTCAAATAGACTAAAAAAAACCAAAAAATCATTAATAGAAATGGGCCAACAGTGACTGTAATATTAGCATTTAAAATTTGACAATATTTTGGTGAGCGTTAGAAAATATAGGACATTTTTGATGCAAATGGAAAGTTTTTTATTATTGCGGTGAAAAAATAAAAGGGATATTTAAAAAAAATCATGTATGAATTTTCAAAATAAATAAAAGTTCAATAAAATATTGAATCCATCCAGATTATTTCCAAGCTCAAATTTTAAACCTAAAATTTTCTGCGGTTGTCATTTTATCAACAATTTGAACTTTATTACCATCAAAAAAATGTTATTACATTCTCAATCATAATGAAATTTTAAAAAAATGAAAATTGTTGTACAAAAAATTAAAACTAATAAAACATAAACAGTTACACAAAATCAACAAATTTGTCAGCACCCACCCTAAGCAAACACCCGTGACACTCAGTACACACACAAAATTTCACGTTTCCGCTGAAAAGAACTTTCTCCTTCTTGTCGTGTTATTCTTTCTTAAACTTCTTCGTTTGAAGGATCCACTTTGCACGCCAGAATGCTTCCATCTCTGCCTCCCACCTCTTCCTGTACAGACCTTTTCAAATTCGAGAGGCGTCCATATTTGTTGCCCTTTGTCCACGGGACATAAATTCGCTGTGCTTCGGTCCTTCGCCGATGTTTTCTTTTTTTTTCTAGGGAAAAACACCGAATTTTGCTTTGCCTTGTCTGTTAAAAAAGTGTGTCTTCGCTTCTTTTTATTTTTGATTTAAAACGTCTGAAGATTACTTTGTTTTTGTGTTGCAATAAACTAAAAACTCGTAAATCATTTTCAAAAACAATGCAATTGTCTTAAAAACCATGCATCTCCATTAAATTTAAAAATATTGCATTTTGATGGAGACGCTTGGTGCCTCATTTCTTAAAGTACTCAAGTTTAAAAAATCCTAAAGAAAACTCACGAAAAGTAACTTTAAAAGTTCCTCTACCAATCCTTGGAGAAGGTCCACAAACCCACAAGTGTGTGTGTGTGTGTGCCAGTGGGCAAAAAGTTAAGCTTGTTCTGTTTGACTTTCGCGATCCTTTTTTTTCTTTTTTTTTCGATCTTTTGGAGAACAAATTTCCAGTACACGGGGGCGTCACCTAGATTTTGTCATCTGCCAAGCACGTCAAATGCCCCAAGTGGGAGTTGGCGAGTGATAGATTGGGCGTGTTTGGATCCGACGACGTCTCTCTGTCTTTCGGTGGGGAAAATTTTCGTCGCAACTTTTAGTGGACGACACGATTTAACTCGGCTAGTTAAATTGATTAAAACGTTTGCAACAATTTATTCAAATTGTGCCAATCAAAGCGCTGGCCAAACTCGCTTAATTCCATAATTTAATTGGACACTAAACTGGCGCCAGGCTGTGATTTAAAAAGTTTGCACAGAAAGGGGAGGGAGGGGGTGAGTTGACATATATCATTACCTCCTATTTTGAGAGCAAATTTATTCAATGCATTGCGCGCACATTTCGAGCTCGGTCGAGTGGCGGCGAGAATTTGTTGCACGGTCACTTAAGCGGAACAAATGCGAGGAAATGTCGCTGCAAAAAGATTGAAATATTGTATCCACTTAAACTTTCAGTAGAATTTTAGTTGAGGTTATAGAGAAGCTCAACTATTAATTGAAAATTAAAGCTTTTAGACTTAATTAGATAGTCCCAAACCAACATAAGGACTTTCAATGGAGATTGCATTAAAATATTAGTTTTTCCAAATTCTAAACTGATTTTGACAGTCAGAATTTGATTTTTTTTATATTTTGTATATTTTTTATATTGAATTTTACTCTCAAAGACCCAACCCCACATCTAGACGGAATTCGATCTAAAAATTCGTCAAATTCCATTTTTAGAAGCACTTCATTTTTAAAAGAATTTGAGCAATTCTCCACCAAAATCGGAAATGGATTTTATTTTTGGATTTGGTTCAAACTTTGTGAAGTTCTTCAAAAAAGTTATTTTGCGTCGTTAGTTCGCCCATACAAGTCTCCATCCAATTGTGGCAGCTGTAGATGCAAAAACGGTACGTAAATATTGGAAATTACTTTTGGAGGAATTTTCTGATCGATTTGGTGTCTTCGGCAAAGTTGTAGGTATTGATAAGGACTTTTCAGAAAATAAAGGTACACGTCCCTTTTTTCAAAAAAAAAAACTTCTAAATTTCAATGGAAATTTATGTGCAATCAGCTGAAATTAATTTAAAATGCATTCCCCTGCGTTTAGAGTCATTTTTAAGGGGTTACATACATGTATATCGGCAAAAAGTCGGAGGTTAGTATGAGCACACACTTCAACTTTTTTGAATTCTTTTATCAGGGCATTAAAATATACATTTTCACCTACTAACAAATCAAATTTGAAGACATTTGGTTGCACCATTGCCGAGATATAGCAATTTCAAGTTAGCAATTTCAAAAAACGTGTGCCACGATATCTCAACACTGTCTTGACCAAATTGGCTACAAATTTTGGTGAAGACTCGTTAAACCGATTCCGTGTGCATGACAAAGCCCGATTTTCAAAAAGTTTATTTTAAAAAGAGATAAAAATATTTTTGTGTTTTTCATGAAAAAAACCAAAAGTTTTTGATTTTTGTATTTTTCTAAAAAGCATACATCTTGACAGTCTTCACCTCAAATTTCAGCCAATTTGGTCCTTCCCATCTCGAGATATCGTGGCACCCGTAAATCAACTCGGGGTTTAGAGAAAAACACCAACAAAGTTTGACAACCCGCTTCGCGCATGGCAAAATTTTGAGCTTAAATCGTCTCTTACTCAGTTTAATCATGAAATATCTTCATGAAACTTTCAAGAGTGATTAATAATCATCCTTTGAGTGGATTTAACAAATATTCTGTAATTTAAAATTTTGTGATTTTCTACATGTACCCCTTAAGCTTGTTTGAGTTTATATAAAAATCTTTTGAAATTTTCGATGTTTAGCATCGCAAAAAGTTTTTTTTTTGCATTTTTTTTTTTGTTTTCATAAAATCTTTCATTTTTTTTGTCCCCCTTTGCCCAGGGCCAGAGCCGAGGGACAAAAACTTTGAAAAATATTTGCATCGGACAAAAATCCAAAAATCAGTAGTTTTTAATTTTTGATATTTTTTTCCCCAAAACTTTTGAGTTTGGACAAAAAATTTGCCGCCTAGTTATGATTTTTTTTGTTGAACAAAATTATTTTTATTGAAAAAAAAAATCATTTTGATCAAACAATTTTTTTGTAAAGTAAAATTTGCAATCAAGAAGAACTTTACAGATTTTTTGATAAAGTGCACCGTTTTCAAGATATAGCCCTCCCGTTTTTTGATTTTTTAGAATAGTGTTCATGAACGTTCATTCCTGAAAATATTCTTGAAGGAGCCAAAATTCTTTAAATATTTTTTTTTTTTTGAAGAGATCATAAAAGTTTACAAATGTTGAAGTTTTTAACATTTAAAAATTAGACCATTAATTTCTGAGATATTGGCATAGGAAGTTGTGGGAATGTTTGGATGAGACATTTTCTTTTATTAGCTGTTTTTCAGCAACCAGAATTCCAATCTACTATGTCTCCAAGGCAATTTTATTGGACATTTTGTGAACCATTAAAAAAATATTTTCATTAATAGACAATCATGGACACTATTTAAAAAAACGAAAATCGTAAGTTTTCAGTTAAAATTAAATTTTATATGACTCTATTTTGAATTTTTGCACTTCATCAAAAAATCTGGAATGGACTTCTTAATTGCACATTTTATTTTACATTGAAAACTTAAGTCAAAACATATTTTTGCCAAAAAATTGTTTTTCTCGAGAACCTTTTTTTTCTAAAAATTATAACTCGGCGGCAACATTTTTGTTCATTCTTCTAAATGGCTCATATGTTTTTTTGTCCCCTAGAATACATCAAAAAATTCAAAAATTTATTAAAGAAAGATTGTTGAAAATTGATATATCGTAAAAAAGCAAAGTTAAAAATAAGCAGCAAATTTATTTTTTGCGTGTCTATTTTTTCCTTAATAATCCTTATCAGTACTTTGCCGAAGACACCAAATCGATCAGAAATTAGCTTCTCAATCAACTCAGTTAAGTTGGGAAAATAGTGCTATTTTTATTAATTTAAGTGAACTCAAATGCATCTAACATTTTTGTTAAGTTTTCAGCAGATAAACTTTTCAATTTTTCTTTCTACAATAAGATTTATAGAAGTACAAAGATAGTTTGTTTTAGGACACGATTAAAAGTTTTTCTTATTTATATTCTGACAAAGCTTTCGGTTGAGCTTTTTTTGAGCTTTCATTTAACAATGAAGTCGATCCTTCAATCGCATGAGCTTTCAGCCATGCTTTTCATGGAGCTTTTGGGTGAATCTTCCGTGCTGCATTGAACTTTCGTTGAGCAGTTAAATAGAAGCTTCTTTTTTTCGCGAAAATGACCATTTAAGAGCCATTATTTCGTGCTCCAGCCAACGAGGTAGAGCGGCACGTTATTATCTGAAATGGCCAGAGCACCGCGTGCGCTCTGTTTGCGAATGGGAGTTTTTGATACACTCGTCCTAATGCTTTCAAAATGCGTTATTTGGCCGCCCCTTCATCTGGGATGGGGGGAAGAGGTGAAGGAAAAAGTATGACCGTGTATATGACATAAATCAAATTATTCATAAGCTCCACCCTCCCTTTCTAGACGTGTGACAAGCCTGGGTTTGTTTTGGTTGTTTTGATTATTTTGGGTGGAATTTCAATTTAAATTTAATCTTGAATTTTGAAAAGCCATCAACAACATTAAATTTCACCATAACAGTCTAATTATTGAATGCGAAAGCAACCTGTCAAGCTCTATTTTGAACAATGAAAGCTCCCAGCAAGGCAAGTTTCCATTTGTGGAGTGCATTAGCCGATTCAATGATATAGAATAAATCACCACTCGCTCTCCCTCTTTTTCTTCCCCCCGTCTACAATTGGTGTCGATAGAAAAAGGCAACCAGCAAATGACACATGATACACTGGGGCAGGGAAAAAAGCTACTCCCGTCGGCCCATTCAATATTCAATTTAATGGCTTCGATTGAATGGGGAGAATTTTTTTTTTGCCTATTAGGTGTTTACACTTTTGCATTATTTTTATATTGAGCAAAAAAACGTTTGAATGGTGTGTTCCTGCACATTTAATCACTTGTGCACTCACGTTTTTTTTTTCTACGATATTTTTTCCAACTCAATTCGTAATTAAAATCATAAACAAATACGTGCACCCCTAGGGGGAGGGGGGCTGTTTTATTTACATAAGTGGTGAATCGATTTCGGGGAAAAATTGTAGAACGAATGGAAAAGCACACAAAACTAATTAAATCGGTGACCCGATTACGTAAATGCAATCGCCGGTGGCAAATAGCATGAATATAAAGTGCGATATTTTTTCAGTGTTTTTTTTTTTTTTATTAGATTCCTGTTTAAAAGACTGACAACATATTTTTAAATACTGTAATTCGTTGTACACATGTTCTGCTGAAGGAATTCTACAATATTTTTTTTTATTTCAACA
The DNA here is from genome assembly GCF_016801865.2 of Culex pipiens pallens. Lineage (NCBI taxonomy): Eukaryota > Metazoa > Arthropoda > Insecta > Diptera > Culicidae > Culex > Culex pipiens. The sequence continues at coordinate 39,392,983 of NC_068939.1, forward strand.
ACCCTAATGAAATTGTTGTCCCAGAATATTTCCAGAAATCTAAAATTATATTCCTCTGCACCTCCAAAGCAAACCCTCGCCTTAAATCGCTTTGCATTTTTCCAGTCTGTGTTACAACCAAAGTTCCCCAATAAAAACATGTCCTAAAATAATCATGTTCTCTGCAGCCGCCTTATCAATCGTACAGGTTTACCTTATCTGCAAAAAAAAAGCTTTTCCCAGTCAACAATATTCGCACTCAATTCGCACCAAAAGGTCCCCCACTTTTTTTTCGCTGTGAGCTTTTCGAAATTAGCTTTCCTTGTATAGTTTTACTTTTTATTTTATTAACTAAGTAAGAAAGCACAACTTCAACTTTTTTTTTCTGCGATCATCTGCACGATTAAAATTTTTAGTTTTTTGCATGATTTTTTCCCTTTTTTGTACGCACCTGCGCTCATTTTGAGCATTTGTTGATTTTCAACAAACAGCCGAAAAATCAACTAAAACAACTGAAAACTTTGTTACGCGCATGACGTACGAACGTCCGCACAAAGCAGACACGAAAACAGTATCTGACACATTCGAAACAAGCATGTCGCATGTATTATTGTTATGCATTTGTTTACTTTTTATTTATATTTTTAATAAGCACGCTTCTGCTCGAAGACTGAACACCGAATTACACCTGGATTGCCACCTAAACTTCACTCACACACAGTATTTATTGTATGAAAAGTGCACCTTCCACCTTGTTCTGCTCCACCCCACCCCGTATGCCGAGTACTGTACTATACAAGAAACACCTCAATGCTGTATTTTATAAACCTAAAGTATTCCCACATATCTATGAACTCAATTACTCAAAAGTATTGCTACCCAAATATTCCCCTCGAAAGCAACGTTTCAATAACAATTCCCCCCTGTTACTACTTCTATCTACCTTCCCCGTCGAACTCCGAACGTCCCGAAATCGAACCGTTAACAACAACCAACATCGCGATCGCGGCCTGATCAACAAAACTAACCTAAAACAAAATACAAACAAACCATAACCTCAAAAAAAAACTACCCCCAACGAAACCGCTCCGCTTGTTACCCCCCACCTACTTCGAACTCTTCCGTGTGTACACAAACAGACAACGCCCGACGACGAAGATCAGCCAGTGTTGCCAGCATCGCCGAGCAGCAGTGCCATGCCTTCCATTTCGATCGCCGGCATCCAGCCGGAAGATGGCCGCCATCACGTTGCCACGACAACCTCAACCGTGCGACTGTTTGGCGAAGAAATCGCCCGAAACGAAGTGCTCGAGGAGGAGGACGAAGAAGAGGAAGCCAACGAAGACGAAGAGTACGGAGATACGGTCATAATCACGGAGCTGCCCAACTCGGTGGCTCCAGTGGCCGCCGGCATTCCCACCAGCACGGTGGTGCCAACCACGGTTGTCATGGAGACGGAGCCGACAACGACGGTCGCCACGACGCCTACTACGAGTAGCACAACCACGACAACAACAACAACATTGCCACCCCCAACAACAACAACACCATCAACAACAACAACAGTAGAAACAGTCACAGAGTCAGAGATACCGCTCGAACCGGAAACAGTGGCGCCACGTGTGGCGTTTGTGGAAACTACCACCGCAAACAGTGCCGCCGGCAGCAGCAGCAGTGTTAGTGTGTTTGAAACTAGCAACACTGCTACCACTACTACCACAGAACCGAAGGTAGCGACTAGAGAGCCTGGAGCTTATTAGAGAACGGACATCTGAAACCAAAAGTACCAATCGAAGCACGAGAACTGTCAAACGGAGGTACCAATCGAGCAAAATCCTTTGTCTTATGCTCGATTGGTACCTCTGTTTGACAGTTCTCGTGCTTCGATTGGTACTTTTGGTTTCAGATGTCCGTTCTCTAATAAGCTCCAGGCTCTCTAGTAGCGACTTGTTAGACACCAGTTTTATTTTGTTTGATCAAACACCACCAGAAAAAAAAAAAACTACTCGAGCTGTTAGGCTAAACAAAACAAAACAACAGTACGCTTTTGACAGTTTTTAGCCGCTCTTGCAAACTGCCGAGTTTTTTACAAGCTTTTTGCGGAAATGAAAGTTTAAATGCACCAAATTAATTTTGAAAACAACAACAAAAATGCTGCCACTTTTTGGTTTATTTTTGCCCTCTTTTGTAAAAAGTTTTTATTTCCCTTACTTTTTTTTACTGTACAAAATACGCCAATCTAACAACCCTGGTTTGTGTAAATATCGTAAAACACTTCATTTTGGTTTAACGCTTCTGGAGTCCCTTCTTTTTCAGTACATATTTATCATTTCACTTAGTTTCATTTTAATTACCAAAAACAACAACTAAATTCCGCTTTTTCGGGCTTTTTATTTTTTATGCGCAATATAATTTCGAAATTTTATTTTCCAAGTTCAATCCAACACTTGAAACTAATATTTTCCATTTTTCATTCAAATTCAAAATTTGAATTAAATCATTCAGGTCACCACCACACCGCCAACCGTAAGTAGCTCGCCGATGGTGAACCCGCCGAAGCAGGAGAAGGAAGACTACGAAAACTACGACGACGAGTACGACGATGAGCTGGACGAGGAACCGACGACGGCGGCGACCGTGCCGGCCCAGTCCGGCAATGTGGTGCCACCGGTCGTCACGGAGGTTTGTGCATTTTGTTTGATTTTTTATTTTTCAAAATTTAGTCAACAAAACTGGCCACACTGACCAGTTTGCTTGTTAAGCCCTGGTCACAACAAGCCAAATTTTGGAAAAAGTAATAGTGATTTTCCGATTCATTTTTTGAGGCTAAAACCCTCCCCCACAATTTATTCTCTAGATCAAAGTTCAGGCCACGAATGCTTGTATGCAACACATTTTTACATTATTCGGATATGGCATTCAGATTTTAGGCTTTTTCAATTTGCTTTTCTACCTAGAGAAAGCTACAGGGTTTGCTTTCGGCTTGAATATCAATTCTTTGGAACCGAAAAACCGCTGAGCAGATTTTCGATATTTGACGCTTCGAAAATTCCGAAATTCTTAAGCTCTAAGATTCTAAAATTCATTAACATTCATTAAAACGCATTGATATTCATTAAAATTTATTAAAAATTCATCAAAATTCATAAGGAGTTCTCTGAAATTCTTCAAATTCTCTAAAATTCCTCATAATTTTCCAAAATACTCTAAAAATCTCTTTGTTCTCTGAAATTCACATAAATTCTCTAAAATTATCTTATTTTTTTCAAAATTCTCTTAAGTTCTCCATTTTTTTTTTTTTTGCAATTTTCTGAAATTCTCAAAAAATCTTTTTAAAAACCTTATTTTATATAAAACTTTCTTAAATTTTTTGAAACATTCATACACTCTCAAATATTCTCTATTTTTTTCAAAAAAAAATCTGAAATTCCCTAAAATTCCCTAAAAGTTTTTTTTAAAATTCTCTTAAATTCTTTTGAATTTCCTTAAATAAAATTTAAATTCTCTAAAATTTCCCGAGTTTACTTAAACTTTCTCCGGAATTCACTAAAATTTTCTAAAGTTATCAAAAATTTTCTTAAATGATCTGAAACTTTCTAAAATTTTCTTAAACTTTCTCAATCTCTCAAATATTCTCTAAAATTTTCTGAAAATTTCTGAATTTCCCTAAAATTATCTTAAATTGCTAAAACTCCCTATAATTCTCTAAAATTATTTTTGAAAAATATAAATTTCTCTAAAATTCTCTGAAAATCACTTATATTTTTAAAAATTCTCTATTTTTTAATTCTCTAAAATTTTCTGAAATCCTCTAAAATTTTCTTAAAGTTCTTCAAAATTCTCTAAAATTCCTTTGAATTCTCTCAAAATTCTTAAATTTATTTTTAAATTTCTCGAATTTACATAGAAATTTTCTGAATTCACTAAAATTCTCTAAAATTTTCTGAAATCCTCAAAACCTCTAAAATTTTCAAAAAATGAAGTTCCTTTAAATTATCTAAAATACTCTAAAATTCTTTTTGAAAAATTTATTTTTTTGACGTTTACTTAAATTCTTGAAACATTTTTTTTATTCTCTTGAATTCTCCAACATTTTCTGAAATTTCATGAATTTGTCTTAAATTTTCTTAAAGTTCATAAAATTTTTCTAAAATTCTTTTAAAATCCCCTAAAATTTCCCGAATTTACTCAAAAGTTCTCTGAAATTCACTAAAATTCTCTAAAACTAAAAAAAAAATAATCTAAATTTATCTGAAACTTTCTCAAATTTTCTGAAACTTTCTTAAACTCTCAAAAATTATCTAGAATTTTCTTAAAGCTTCTGAAATTCCCTAAAATTCTTAAAAATTCTCTAAATTTCTCTAAAAATCTTTGAAATTCACCACAATTCTCGAAAATTCTCTTATTTTTGAAATTCTCTTAAAATCTCCAAAACTTTCTCAAATTCTTCAAAATTCTCTTGAATATATTTAAAATTCTCTGCATTTTTTTTGAAATACTTAAAAAATTTCTTATAATTATCCAAAATTTTCTGAAATTCTCTAAAATTCTTCAAAATTTTCTGAAATCCTCTAAAATTCTCTTACAGCTTTTTAAAATTATCTAAAATTCTCTGGAGTTCTTTGGAATTCTTTTAAAATCCTCTAAAATTTCCTAAATTGAGTAAATTCTCTAAAATTCTCTAAAATTATCAAAAAAAATCTTAAATTATCTAAAACTTTCTGAACATTTCTTTCTTTCATTCTCCTAAAACTTCAAAATTTTCTGATATATAGATATAGATAAAGTTCTATAAAATTCTCATAAAATTCTCAAAAAAAATCTCTAAAATTTTATAAAATTGTCTTAAGGTCGTAGAAGGTGTCCTTCACTCTTGGGGCAATGACTGTCAATGATGGTTCTGAATTCAGTGTCCAGAAATAGTAAATTGAAATGAAAAAATAATCACGTTATGTAAAATGCTTCTACAAACAACACAAAGAACCATTGTGTGATACATTTTGAATCAAGATTTGAATGTTTTTCTGTTTGTTTTAGATGGCCGCCAAATGGCCGATCTGGAATGATGCCTTCCAGAGCCTTAAAATTCTATTAGATTATCTAAAATTTTCTAATATTCTTAAAAATTCTCTTAAATGACCTCAAATTCCCTAAAATTCTCTTTAAATCTTAAAATTACCGAAAATCCATTTTTTTTTTTATTCTTTGAAATTTTTGAAAGTTCACTTAAACTCTTCAATTTTTTCTGAAATCTCAAAAATTCTCTAAAACTGTCTTAAAATTCTTAAAAATTCCCTAAAATTCTCTAAGATTCTCAATCAAATAAGCAATGTTTTCAACGTAAAATTTTCAATACTGAAACATTGTTTGACCAATCATGCGGTTCTATTCGATTTTTGAACTATAGTTCCTCTTGACACCAAATTTTGGAAATCTTCAGAGTAATCATCTCAAATAATTTGGTGTCTTGAATGCACGACTCAATGAATGATGTTAAATTGCTTTTTGGAATTAAGGAAAAAAAAGTTCTCCAATAAAAAAGGAAAAATCAATCATTTTATAACAACAATTTTTTCACTCTCTTAGCCCTCAACGACGGAAGCCACGCCCTCGAGTCCAGCTCCCACAACCGTCCCAACAACGGTTCCCACAACGGAAGCCACCACTCCGTCCTCAACCAGCACGACGACAACGACCACAACCACAACGACCACCACGCCAGCCCCCACGACCACAACTCCCGCTCCGACCACTTCCACCTCAACGCAACCTTCCACGACGGAGCTGGACGAACCCTCGAACCTGTTCCCGATCATCAAGAACCGCATCCCCAAGCAGGCAATCATCGCCGGAAAGGTGTTCAACTTGCCGGTTGCACTGGACACGTTCTTGGATACTGAAGATGGCAACAACTTGAGGTTGGAGATGTTCGACTCGCACGGATATCCGCTCAAGACCAACTCGTGGTTGCAGTTCAACGTTGAGGGTCGGGAGATCTACGGGTTGCCGCTGGAGAAGGACGTCTCCAAGTGGCACTACATTCTGAGGGCTACCGATTCCGGCGAGCAGTCGGTCAACGAAACCGTTGATATTTCCGTGCAGCAGCACAAGTCCCACCGAAGTGTGAACCACGAGATCAGCTTGGCACTCCGACTGCAGCGCAAGTTCCCGCGCAACGTGGATTGGCAGATCAAGGTGATTCGTGGAATCGCCGAAGTGCTGGGAGATGCCACGCTGTCGCACGTTGTCGTCCGTGAGGTGCGTAACAGCATCCAGGATCCGAACCTGGCGACCTTTGTCTTTACCAACGAAACCCTGCCGAAGGATCGCTGCCCGGAGGAGGAACTCGACAAACTGGTGGCGAAACTTACCGAGAAAGCGCTCAACGATGTGTATCAGGATGAAATCCTGGTCAAGTCGGTCCAAGGTGCCCAGATTGGCCAGTGTCTGAAGCCTACGATCCCGAAGGTGAAGCCTACGCAGACCATCGCCACGAAGAACTTTGCGCCGACCACGCGCAACCAGGTCGATCGGGTCAACGCCACCGTGGGTCACCTGCTCGTGTACAAGGTTCCGGCGGACACCTTCTACGATCCGGAGGACGGTAATGATCTTAAGCTGAAGCTGCTGACGACGGAGCGAAATCCGCTGGAGCAGTTCCACTGGTTGCAGTTTGACGCGAAGAACCACGAGTTCTTCGGCGTGCCCCGGACGGCGGATATGGGACAGAAGGAGTACCTGCTGGTGAGTAGTTTACTTAAATTTTGACAAATAACTTTGTCCTAAGAGCCGTTTTCCCTCCTCTAGATGGCCGAAGATCGTGAAGGTCTCACCGCCACGGACGCCCTTGTCGTGGTTGTCCACCAGGCCCACATCAAGCGCGACTACAGCGTACTGTTCGAACTGACCTTGGAAACGCCCCAGGAGCAGTTCAGCATCGCCAGCGCCCAGCGTCGCTTCATCGAACGACTCGCGCAAGTGTTTGGAGACGCCAACACTAACTTTATCCAGATTAGAAACGTCCGAACTATCCACCACACCGGCAATGTCCAGGTTACGTTCTTCAACACGACCCTCTATCGACAACATCAACGCTGTCCGGACGAGGAGATTGAAACGCTGCGCAACATTCTGCTCTACCCTGACGGGACGATCCGTGCCAAGGTACGAGAAATCCTAGGTCAAGAGTTTGGCCTGCTAAACGTGTCGCTCATTCCGGTGGGAACCTGCCAGGGTTACGACACGCCGATCCACGCGACCAACGAGCCCGAAAAGGCTGCCCCGCCGCCAATCGCCAAGGACGACTACCTGCTCACGTTCGTCCTACCCGCGGTCATCATCCTAGCAATGCTCCTGATCGCGTCCATCATCGCGTGCATCCTCTACCGGCGACGGCTGACCGGCAAGATGGAACTCGGTAAGTACGCCGGAATCCCAAGCCCATCATACTAACATCCCCCCTCAATTGGTGAAAGGTCTAATTCATTGTCCAATAATCGAAGAATATATCAACTTCCAACCCCTCGCAACGTCCGCTGGTCCTACTTCCGCCGTTGTTCCCATTCTAGGCACCGACGAGGAGCGCAAATCGTTCCGCACCAAGGGCATCCCGGTGATATTCCAGGACGAGCTGGACGAGAAGCCGGAAATCGGCAACAAGTCGCCGGTGATACTCAAGGACGAGAAGCCGCCGCTGCTGCCGCCGTCCTACAGCAGCACCAACAATGAAGGTGAGTGACAATTGTTTTTAAAAGTCAAACAGACGTTCCGAGAAATGCGCGTTTCAATGTTTGTTCAAGAACAAAGCACGCAACGTAAACAATAACAAACACGTTTTGTCTGGTTGACCATTCTGTGCATGATCCCGAGGTTTGGTTGAATTTGGTTGCCGAAGTCGCGAGCTATAATTACAAATGTTTACGGTAGTCGGACTTGTACGTGTGTCAAACGCGTTTTGACCTGAAACCCCTTTGGCTAGTTGTCGCGATAGATACATTTTTAGGCTGTGTCAAGATAACACGACAATATTGAAACTTCTTTCATATGAAAAAGACAAAAATGCAAGGAGTTTTTTTTCGATTTTTATTGAACATCTCAGGATTGAAATGAAAGTCAAAAGGTGAGGCATTGTGAGCTGCACAAAATTGCGTTCTTAACTCAATTTGACCCAAAATGCACGTGCGGTAAGTTAGCACGACAGCGACGATTTATTCAAACCCTTGAAATTTATCAAAGAAGCAAGCGTCTATCACGTGGACCTGGTACGATCGGCACAACCGTATCCGTTATCTCGCCGTTAGAATCGCCGCCGGTAGTGTCCCTAGTGTGGCTTCCGCGATCGTATCTACGATTACCGGGACGAAAATGTTCCATCGCACTGACCGTCGTGGTGATGGCTACCACCAAAAATAGAAGAGTGAAAAATTTCATCGTTGCGCGCTGTCCGATGATCTGGCACTGGCTGGCTCAAGAAAACATGTTCGGAGCCCAGTTTTATTTGGTATCAATTATTGACGACAACAACATTTACTTTCCATCATTAACAGATGTTTTCTTGCAAAGGAACAAACAGATTTTGGTAAAAACAAGCTATTTCGAACCAACGTATGTATTTGCTTTCAGCAAACTTTAACCCTCTTTCGTCTATGGTTACTACAGAGCACCAAAACTTTGAACTGGCACAATTTTTCACGGTGATTGAAGTTGCAGCTGTTCATGTAGAATCAGGGTTGCCAGGTTGCTAGATAAATCTGAGAATCTCTTTTCCAGATATTGATAGATTTTGCCAGATTTTTCACTTTATGCTCATTTTGAAAATTTTAATATTTTTGAAGCCATAAAATCAGTTGAACCATCTGAACTCTACAAACTTTTGAATTAATATATATCCTCTCTCTCCTTCACCATTCAAATTTGTTAGATTTTCGTCTGCCAGATGTTTTCCAGATTTTTATAAGATACTTTACCAGATTTTTCACATGGTAACCCTGTGTAGAATATAGACTCATCTCCCTAAATCTCATCAAATTTGGTTAAGCAAAAGCAAAGTTAGAGTGCTAAATGTAAACAAAAATGGGCCAATATTCAGAAAATAAATAAGACCTGTTTTCGAAAGCCCGTAAAAATTACCAAATGCAAAATGCTATGAAACAAAAAATAATTTACTATCATCTAAACTTCGAAGCATTTTCAAATAACTGAACAAACAGATTTGAAGAAAAAGAGGTTTTGTGTTAAAAAAAAGAAAGTTGCTCATCTCATCTTTCGAAACAAAATTATTTTTTTTAATTTTGCTTGATTATTTTCATATTTTTTTCCCTTTTTCACTCAAACCTACTGTATTTTTTTAAGATTTGTATGGATATGACGCATTGCATTTTTTGACATTGCAAATCTGACGCATATTCGCTAAGTTATCGTCACAAACTCAACGCTATTTCTGTGATATAGAATATTCATTATTGTTAATATACTTTAAATACATTAATTTAAGTATTTAATTTGTTTAGGGATACAGAGCTCAATTTGCTCTCCATCCGCATTGACTATTTCCTATTCCTAATTTTCTGTTCTTCTTTTGCTCTCCCTATTATCTGTCCTTGTGATTGGATCATCGATCCATCCGCATAGACATACTATCTTTTCAATTTTCTACTTGGCTTTCTTTGTATTTTTCATTGCTTTTTTCACACTTACTACATATCAGTCTTTGTGAGGGGATACTGAGCTCGATTTGCTCTCCATCCGCATTGACCTTTTCTCAACTATGACTTTCCTTTTTATGAGTAGTTAGAATCAAAGCCGGAGATTGGTAGGGAGCATCAGGGCAGTGGACGGTATGCTGTAATGGCGGAGATTCGATGTAGATCAGGGGTGACCAAAGTATGGCCCGCGGGCCAAACGTGGCCCGCGAGGTGATTTTTTGTGGCCCGCGGACCTTTTTTGAAAGATCATGTAAAATGGCCCTTTGACCCATCTGTTAGTTGATTTTATAATTCTTTAAAATTTAGTTTTAGTTTAAGCATTTCCATGCTTTTATCCGAAAGTTTGAATGTGATTGAAAATTGTTATTTCATCAAAATTTTCATCAAAGATTTTTGGAAATGAGTTATAAAACATTCAAATTTGACTAAAGTAGGAAACTGTAAAAATAGCAAAAACAGGTATTCCATAGTAATCTCTCAGGGGCTGGGTCAAAAACTTATTTTGCACTTAGAAAATTTTCACCTCGGGATACGAACTCATGAAATTAGGATTAATGGAAATGAAATGGACTAATTGATTAAAGTCTTATTCAGGCAGAAAATATTTATTTTTTATTGAAATCAGAGGAATACTTGTTGAAAAATCTTTTTGCAACGATTTATCATTATATTATACCTTGTTTAAAAATAAAATTATACATTTTATACAAACCCCTTCTTAAAATATTTTATTTCAGATTTCAATGTTTATTGAGGTACCGTCAGTGGGGGTGACATTGGGTCTGGGGGGTGAGATTGAGTCAAAGTGATTTTTACGGATTTTACCATTTCTAAGGTTATTCTCAATGAAACTGAATTCTGTTAAAGGGGTTGTGTGTCCCCTACACCCCCCTCTTAAGATGACTCCGCTGAAAAAATCTCGTTCCTAGAACAAATCCTGTTATTTTGGCAGATGTCTAAAGTTGGGGTACGATTTTGGCCAAAAATGACCTCTCGAAAAATCATTTGTCTAATATTTTTGTTAGAATTGCTCGAAAACTACCCAAATGTTTGAAAATCTCCACTTCAAACATTGTAGCGTGTCAATACGATTCCCTCGAACAAGAAACGCTGTTGGATGACTTGTTTTTACCATATCGTTGTATTTGAGCATCATTTTAGTTTCATTTGACCCAATGTCTCCCCCTCAAAGGGGTGAGATTGGGTCAATTTTCAAACTATTGGCATTTAAGGTAGTGTTCATCAAAATCCACCATATTTTGGGAAAATAATAGTAAACTATCTAAGAACAAATCAACGTTGAAAGATTTTTGATGTTATTTAAATTGTTTTTGTTATTAAGAAATTTCGAGAGGTGTATCGTTTTTTGACCCATAGTCACCCCCACTGACGGTATGCCAATTGCAATGCAAATCTTATGGATATTTTGTGTTGGCCATTTTTTGGTTTTATTGATTTTAATAAATTTAAACCAATTAATTCGAAGCTTTTTTGAACAAAACTTCTGTAAAAATATAATTTTTTTGTCCACGAAAATATTGTAAAACACATAAAATTAAAAAAATCTGCTGTTGAATCACGGGTTTGTTTTCATAAGGTTCTAAGCGCGAAGTGTAAAGCCGTTTTCGATCGATTCTCGATCAATTTACGAATTATCAAATTCAATAATATTTTGAGTTGTTCATCTGCACGTCCTTTTAATGCTCTTTACTGAAAAATGTGAAATTTTGATTTGTTTTGAACAAAAAAAAAAAAACAATTAAGTGTCGGACGCCACGACGGTTGTTAAAACGTAATTTTTCACATTTGGCCCGCAAGCTCATGTGAGTTCTAAATTTGGCCCGCCATTCAAAAACTTTGAGCACCCCTGATGTAGATAGTGGAAGACCAGAACTACGTCACAAGGGGAAAATAGTTTAATAATTGTACAATTCTCATGAATTGGCTAATTACTGCATCTATTGACCTCTCTCAGTCTTTAGCTGTCTGCCGCGCCCTTTTAGGTCCCCAACAGGGTGCGAGCCCTGTTTTTCAGCTTTGTCAGACTTTTTTCGGAGCTATTGGAGGTTACTGTCGGAAGGAGATTCTCTTCCCCTGAGGACACCGTGAGTGATTTTGCTTGTTCGCGTCCAACCATCCTCTTTTGGCCCTTCATATGGCAGTAATTTGAAGTCTGAACCACTGTAATTCTAGGCAAACGCTACATAGGTCATCCTTGTGGCCCTGTTGGTTATCACATCAAATCAAATAAAAAATAAAGTCAAAATATTGTTTTCGACTTTTTTTCATCAAATCATTTTTCTTTACTTTTTGAAAAAAATGCAATTAATTTGGACCATCTAGTGCCACAGCTCAAAAGATGCAATTTTTTTTATATCCAAAAATAAGATTTTTCAGAAATGGTAATTGTGCGTAATCTGATTTTTGAGTGAAAAGTCAAATCTAAAAAATGGGTAAATTTTTTTAGAGTGTAGCTTATTTTTATGAGAAGTACTCAGAGAGCGTCTTTTATCATGTAACGCAGTTGGGTGGTACGGGGGGGGGGGGGGGACTCGGAGCCCGTGTTATGCTCCATACAAAAATTTTAAAATTTAAATGGATTTTCTTAACGAATCATGTTTTTCGCGATTTTAAACAAAACGTTTTGTTGTTTCGAGTATGCCTTATTTTTCTGCGTGCGAACATTTCGATTACACATTAAATGAACGAATTGATAATGTTAAATGGCTTTTTTGGCATATCAAAAATGTCACCAAAGTTTGGCTCCAAGGCATCAAGGAATTTCCATACAAATTTTCCATTTTTTTCAAGCTTGGGAGTTTAGGTTTTTTTTTTGTGAAAAGATAGCATAAATTAAAAATTTCAATAAAAAAGTGTTCCATCCAGATATCAACTCGGTTCGACCTGCAGCTTGTATAGGACATTTGGGACTGCCATCTGAGACTGAGAACTAGGGCGTCCAATTTTCCCGGGTTTTGAATTTCCCGGGAAACGGGAAAAATATTTTTGAAATCCCGGGAATTCCCGGGATCCCGGGAATTTTTTAAAGCTGTCATAAAATCTATGTTTTCATAATATTTGATATGTTTTCAAGCTTAAAATCATAGAATAAGCTGAATAATATTAATTGGTGACAATCTACACTTCAATCTAAACAAGGACGACAGTTTTTAATAGTTTAAAAGAAATTAAAAATTGATTTTTTGGTTCTTTTTTGTGCTTTGGATTTTAAATGAACTAAAATTTACAATTCAAATGTGTTTTAAAAGAATATATTTCTTTTGTATATTTTTTATATGACATGACTAGAAAAGCTCGATAATTTTCTTTGAAAACATATTAAAAAACAATAAGCGACAACAAATAAACGAATTTTAGATAAGTTTTGAATTTCTTGTTTTATATAAAACATATTTTACAAATTATCTTTATGTTATTACCGCCAACCGCCTAAGTCAGGAGTACAGTCTGAATAGGTACAGGAGATTTTGGAGTAATATAATTGGAAATCGTATACTAAGAATTGTAATGTTCTGTTCCTGTTATAACCGAAGTCATTCAAAACATTATGCAAAAAAATTGCTTGAATAGCTAATTCGTTACATTTGTCCTGATGCCGGTATTTGATGAAAAATAATTTAATAAGATATTTTTTAAAATTAAAATCCTAAATATAATTAAATATAACACTCAGACTTTAAAAAATACATAAAATTAATTAGAAAATATTTAAAGCGCTAAGCATTTTGTGGAACTGTAAACTAAAATTTTAACAATTTTCTCTTTTAATCTAAATTAATGCTGGTATATGCTGAATACAAACTTTTATGCTTTAAAATTCGTATAGATTACTATGTATTCAACTGTTCATCTATTTCTACAACCAAATCTGAATTTTCAGACCAACATTTGTTTTTTTTTCAATTTCGGGAATTCCCGGGACAAATTATAAAAAATCCCGGGATTCGGGAATTCCCGGTTTTAGAAAAATCCCGGGATTTTTGTCCCGGGAATTCCCGGGATGGACGCACTACTGAGAACACTTTGGGGAAGGCAGTTTAACATATTATATTGACACTTTTATTTTTAGTGATTTTTTTGTTTGTAAATTTTTGCTCGGGGGACCCCTTAGTTCCAATTTTCTGGTAATAATTTTATCATATTCGTGTTTCTGAGACAATTTCACAATAGAAACATACCCAAAAATGTTTATTTAAAGGGTTAAACCCTTTAAAAAATGAAAGTTAAAAATAATCTTCAATTCACATTTATTAAAAATCAAGTTCGTTTCCAAGGGTACTAGATGACACCAGAAAAAAGCAGTTTCTTATTTTCCATCCTCACCTTACGGATGGCAAACATTATTCATTCCGAGATGTTGGTGTCTATAAAACATTCGCTGATATAGTTTCCGCGATACAGCCTTTTAAGATGTTTCATCCGATTTTCAATAAGAAAATCAAACCAATCTATAAAATTTTAGCATTTCAAAGAATATGCATATCAATATAATTATGGACTTTGCTTCATATGACTGTCAATTATCTCTGGGTCAAGTTACAGAAGGTTTGCTGACGTAGTTTACGAAATACAGCCATTTCAAAATGTTATTTCCGACTTTTTCTAATTAAATCTATAAAATCAATTTAATTTCAGCATTTTAAAGAATATGCATTTCAAGATTATGATGGATTTTGCTTCATATGACTGACAGGTATCTCTGGGTCAAGTTTCAGAAGGTTTTGAGATGCTATTTCCGAGTTTTCACACCGATTATATAGATTTTCTGAGATAAAGTCGTAAATAATATTTTAAAATGGCTGTATCTCGTAAACTACATCAGCAAACCTTCTGAAACATTACCCAGAGATGCTTGACAGTCTTATGATGCAAAATTCATCATTATCTATAAATGTATATTCTTTAAAGTGTATTGATTTTATAGATTTTCTAAAAAAAAGTCGGAACAGTCGGACATTTTGGTCACGGAGACCTAAAAAGATATTTTAAAAAAAATGTCTCGCATTCTCGTAAAACTCCAGTGTCCTCGCAGTAATTAAAAGGTTTTCTAGAGAATTTCAAAATAAATAATAAAGATTCTGGAATGGTTTTTAGCTTTTCTCAAAGCTTTCCAAATAACTGTAAAATAGTAGTTTATGCAACAAGTTGCAAAACGAAGATTTTTGCAGCACGAGTTGTACATTTAACCGCCTTGAGTCAGGGGTGTTAAAAAACACCCAAAAAGCAAAAATTCAAAATTTGGTTTATTGGACTTTTTCAAAAAAACTCCAGATTTATCCAACGAGGTTTACCGAGTTGGATAAATATGAGTGCTGAAAAAAATCAAATTTTGCAACGAATTGCGTACAACATTTTTTGCAATTCCGAAAAACGCTTCTTGAATGGAATTTTATGTCAAACATTCATGTGTTTAGTCAATTCACCATTCAAAACAAAAACATATTGAATAATGTTACTTTTCGATACAAGTGTTGAAAAGTTCAACTTTTCAGCACCCATTTCAGTGCTGAAGAGTAGAACTTTTCAGCACTGGTATTGAAAGGTATTAATTTTCCATTCAGTTATTTTTGGTAGGGAAAAGTAGGCCGTTTCGTTTCTCCGGTTTCTCCAGAAAAACAGGAAAAGTTTCACAGCGGAATTGCCAAAAATATATATATTTTTTGATTTGTTTAGATTGGATTCTAATTTCTTCATTTGATTTTGTCCTTCCCCTAGGTGAAAACGAGGACGTCGACGAGTACGTGCCGCCGCCGGCCGTCGTCATGGGCGGGCGCGAATCGCGGGGCAAGTCGCCGGTGACCCCGTCCTACCGGAGGCCCCCGCCGTACGTGTCGCCCTAGAAGCGAGCACCCTCCACCACCACCCCTCGCATCGGCAATGGCCCCAACCACCAAAACAACTTCAACCCTGGCGGTGGTGGCGGAAATCCCAGCTAGACTCCGGCAGAGTACGAGTTGACCGACAGGAGGCAGCAGCACTACGATCGGAACGTGAGGTGGGTTTTCTAACGGGGTTGGAATGGGGGGAGCGAAAGAGTCTTTCGAAAAGATTTGAGGGTGGGGTGGGAAAAATGTATTTTTTTCGTAAAGTTGATGAGAAGGGAGGAGAATTTTTAGTCATCCTAATCGCTAAGAAATCAAGTTAATCATTATTGGAAGCAGACGCAGTTTTTTCTAGCACGTAAGCTTTACACGTTTCTAAAGTTTTTGATTTACATTTTATGTTTTTAAATATCGTGAAACAAAAACGAACACGCAACATTTTTCCTCCTTTTTTAGTTGTTTTTTCAAATTATTTGTTTGTTAAGTATTCTGAGAAGAGAGTCTTTCCACAAACACGCTCTCACTCTCTCAAAGTATCAAAAACAGAAGAGGGAGCGAGAGGGAAACGCACAATCAAGAACGTTGACGATTTAGGTTTAAACAGAGGTAAAATCAGTTCACCCTTCCCAGGTATAAGAGCTTAAAACTGATAGACAACAAGCGTTACAAAAAAAACACACGTGAATTTCAGTTCTCGAAATCGGCTAGCCAATTATAGCATGATATTAAACTCTCACACACACAAACAAATACACGCGCGTATAAAATTTAACACACTCTCTTACACGACCCTTTTTAGGCTAAATCTACAAACTTCGAAAGGTTCGATGACGAAAAAGGCGAATTAGCAAAAAGTGTCAAGCTTTGTAGGGGGTTTTAAAAAATATGTGGGAGATTTTTAGCTTGTGTAATTTTATAAATTACAGAGAAACGGCGACGATCGTGCGTGAAATTTGTGCACTAAATAATTATTGAAACATTAGAAAAAACGCGATAAACATTTTTGACGGAAAAATTAAATCCCTTTACCGAAAAAGATAAAAAGAAAAATCGAACATGATCTCAGCAAAAGAAAAACAATTGAAACAGGAGACAAACAACAACAGCCTACAGCAAAACACAAATACAAACACCGCCAACAGAGAACATGAAAACAAAAAGAAGAAACTCGCGAAACGGACAAAACCAACTGCCATACAGATGAGATGATGAAATAAATGATGTGAACGTGAGCGAACGCGAGAAAGAGAGCAAACCTGTGAGTCAAGAAGGTTGATGACGATGATTTTTGCACGATTGCGAACTTCAGCGATGACGCGATAATTTACGCGTTATCGCTAGCGTTGAAAATTTAATAAATAAAAGTGTCTCAGGTATTGGAGATATTTTTCGCATAAAATCCAGATCCAGATCCAAATCTAGCCGTTTTATAAAAAAATCAAATGGTAACAATTTGGTGTTGTGCCCTTTTCAAATATTTATGTCAGCGATTTATAAATAAATTTAATAACATTTAAAAAGCTTTCATTTTTTCACAATTGAATAGTTTTCAAGTTTTTGTTTAACTCTTTGTAAGCTTTAGCCGAGCTGCCGTGGCCGTGAGGTTACGGGTTTCGCCTTGTAAGCGGAAGGTGATGGGTTCGATTCCTGTCTGGCTCGGCGAAGTCAAATCCCTTAAAAGAGTAATTCTTCTCACTGGGAATACTGACCGGTAGGGGATGGGTTTCGACTAGCGGCGTGCTGTATTTCCAATTGGGTACTAAAGCCCTATGTAATTTTTTATGTACAACGGTAAAAAACACGATTAAAAACCATTTCTGATCACTTTTTTTCATTTTAACGCAAAAATTTATTTTTGTCAAGACAACATTTTTTCGATGGATTAACTATGGTCCCCTTGGAAAGAGCTGTCAAGTAGGAGCTTTTCTGTCAAGAAGGACCGCGGGATTAATTTTTCAAAATTGATTCAAAAATCCATTTTTAACTCTTTGTGGTCGTGCAATGGGTCATTGTACTCAGAAAAATAAGCTTTATCGCTGTAAACAATAATATCAGCAATCTAAGCTTCATTTTAGGACCCAATTCAGAGATCGTGAGTTCGATTCTCGTACCGCAAAGATGAAGAAGTTTTTGTAAGCTTCTTTAAAAAAAAGCCACAATTTTACTCTACGCCATTATAAAATCCTCAAATTTACATAATCTGCAATATGGGTCCAAACAAAGCGAAATTTGGTATGCATTTTATTCTCATCAGTTATTTTTGTAAAAAAAAATTTTTAACAAATACCGTATTTTTTGAAAATTCTCAAATTGTTATGAAAAATATGGATTTTTTGAATATCACAATTTTTGTCAAAATTTGACTATTTTACAAACCAAAATTAGCTTCGCATTAAACCCATATTGGAATTTATGGAAATTTGAGAGATTTCGAAAAAAAATACGGTAATTTGTGAAAATTTGTGTATTTAGCGAAACCAATTTTTAAAAAATTAATAGATTTAAAAAGTTCGCTTCGTTTGTTCCCATATGAAAATTTGAGTATTTCAAACAAAATACAATTTTTTACAAAAAAAAAAGATGAAGCGAAAATGCATACAAAATAAAGCTTCATTTGACAATCATATTGAGAATTATTCAAATTTGAATAAATTTTTGAAAGCGGTATTTTTTGAAATTTTTTAATATTTTACAAAAAGTGAAGTGAAAATGCATACAAAATGTTGCTTCGTTTTACCGATATTGAAAATTATTAAAATTTGAGTATTTTTGAAAAAAATACGGTATTTTGCAAAAAGTTGAGTATTTTACAAAAAAAAATCACTAATTATGCGAAAATGCTTTCAAAATTTCGCTTCGTTTGGTACTCATATTGCTCATATGAAAAATTTAGTTTTTTCGAATAGATACGATAATTTGTGATAATTTGTGTATTTTAAATGGATCAAAAAATTCGCTTTGTTTGTTCCCATATTGCAAATTTGGAAAATTTTAGTTTTTTCGTTTAAAAAATACGGCATTTTCGAAAAAAAAATAAAATAAAAAACAAATATGCATTCAAAATATCGCTTCGTTTCATACCCATATTGCAAATTAAGAAAATTTAAGTATTTAAAAAGATTGGTATTCTATGAAAATAAAACGGAAATGCAAACAACTTCTTTTGATACCCACATTACAAATTATAAAAAGGTGAGTATTTAAAAAAGTTATTTTTATGAAAATTTTAGTATTTTACAAAAAAAAACTTTGATAAATTGAAAATGTATCAAAAATGCAGCTTCGTTTGTTGCCCATATTTCAAATTTGAAAAAATTGAGTATTTTTGAAAAAAAATCGGTATTTTGTAATTTTTGTTAATCTATTTTGCAGCTGATTGTGGATTAAGCTGATAGCTGGATTTTGTACACCCTTACCAAAAATCATGATTTTCTGAGTTCAATATCCCATCTTCATACGACCGTTGGAAACATTCATGGATAGGCCTAGGGATGCCCAATTGGTGTGCAAAAGTTCAATTCAAAGAAATGAAATGGATGTCAATTTTTGTCTTTAATCACTTCTCCATCATCAAAAATACATTCTTGCTAATTTTGTATCATGTTGGCAAAATAATATTGTTCTTGAAAAAAGTATCGATTTTTATTATTTGACCACTGCTCCGATTGTTTGTCAACAAAGCTGATGGTGAGACGAAGTGAGGGGAGAGAAACTAAAAAAATAACTCAAAATCAACTTGAATGCTGCTTGAAGCTTTGTTAGTGCGATGTCAGACAGGGATCGCAGCAACCGATGGACGATACTCGATTGGCAGCTCGATCAACTTGATGATCGTTTGCGCAAGAGTTTGCGTTAGTTTGATTGTAGATGGGGCTTAAATATTTCAAAATCTACGTGAACAGTGACAGTTGATTGTTTTCAACTCAAGTGATTACGCTCTTATGAGAACATTCTCATTTTATGCGTAAAACCGTAATTTTTGCAGTGGACCCTGAAAGTTTTTTGAGTTTTGAAGATTTATTTACTAATTTTTCATTTTTCATGGAAATATAAAACAAATGGACAAGTTGACATATGGCGATGGATCTGGAACGTGTTGTAAAAGTAGAGAAATTCGTTTTGTCAGATTGTTTAAAATTAATTGGAAATCCATTTTGAATTGTTCTGTGGTCGCACAGATTGACCCAATTGCACATAATTTCAACGCCAGCGATAACGCCACCGTCAACGTTATCGCTAAACGTGAGCAATCATGTCATCGTTCAACAACCCTTGCGAATGCCAATGTAATTTTCCTTCTATGTAGTTACTTTTGAGTAATTTTTCAGTTTTCTGCATTTACCTCCAATGAAAAAAAAAAAAAAAACAACCATCAACCATCGGACACCGCCAAATTGAGCGAGAGCTGACGAAACCAAGTTACACACAAAAGCAACAATCATCCAAAAGTAATTAAAAGAGATAAAAAAAAATGCAACGATTTTCTCCTCAATTTTGGAAGGGAAATGGGAAACATTTTAAGCAATTTACATGTTATTTTTCAAGATTTTGATTTTGGAACAAGCCAACCTTAAGCAGCTCATCAAAGATTAATTTTTATTTTTGAGAGGATTAGAGCAAAGGGCAAAAATTGAAACAAGAGTTTTTCCTTGTGTAAATTATATAAAAAAAACTAGTATACCGTCGCAGCTAGCCAACCGCAGAATCAGAATCGTAAAAATGTGTACTAATAACTTTAAATTGGAGTTTATTTAAGTGTAACGCTTATATATTTTAATCGTTAGGATGGTAAATCTAGTAGAGAGAGAGGAAAGCAGTGGCGAAATGTGTAATTCGGCAAATTTATTGATAAAGTAAAAATCAACAAATCATACTGGGACGAAACCTTTTTCATCATTAATTTAAAAGAAACAAAACGACGCGAATCAAACCTGTACAGATTTTTCGATGAAGCGAAAGTAAAAATAAAATTTGCATAAAAAAAAAGATTCGCAGCAAACACTTTGAATATTGACAAAAAAAAGAAGAAAAAAAAACGTACTTTAAGTATACCGCGATAATCGAGTTAAGGTAAAAGTCTCTTCGTACTTCGTGTTGTGTTTTTTCCCCTTAACTGCTGCAGCCATTTTCTTAAAACGCAGAAAAAAACAGAACAGATGCAACCCCGGACTGAAAACAAAATAGTAAGCAGCCACCATGTCTAACCAAGTAATGTCTAAAATCAAGCAAAAACCAGAGAAAAACAAATGAAACAATGGAACAGACACACACACACCTAGTAAACTAAACAAAACAAATATCTAAAAGTAAAGAAAAAGGAAAACAACTAAATAGTTATACTCAAGCACTGATAGAGAAAATATACAAGAGAAAAAAAAATGCAAACTTAGTAAGATGTAATCCAACAAAAAAAAAGGATAGCCATGCAGCCGCAAACAGAAACCAACTTAAAATAAATGAGAAAAATTAAAACACTTTTTGAATGGAGTTAAATTTGCAGAGAAAGATGAGCAAAGAGCAAGTGGTGAGGTAAGTGGGGAAAAAATATAAAGCAACTTTGTCTGATTGGATAGAAAACATGCGATTGGTAGTGAAGAAAGAAGAGAAGGCAGAAGATTATGATAGGGAGAAGAGAAGAAAAAAAAGATAACCAAATTGTACATTTTTTTAATAAAACGTAAGAAAAATTGAATAATTCGGCGGTGTTTTGAAAGTAGTAAAATATCACGGTCACTTTTGTATTTCCCCAAATAGTGACCATTCTTATTGTAGCAATAGGGTCCTTAAGCCCTATGCAGCGATGGAATAATCATCATAAAAAAAATCATTGGACGTTCATCAAGAGAAAAAAAAATCCGAAGGGAGCATGGCTCTTCTATCTCGCGCTCGAAAGATCGGTAAAAGGAATCTAAAAAAATCATGATCTTGATTATTCGGCGGAACATATTATTAACTACTTGTTTTGTTTTGTTTGTTTTTTTTAAGGGAAAAGCCCGTTTGAGTGGATCGCCTACCGATGGGCCCTTCTCAAATAGGCACAAAACCTCTTTTTTTTTTATTGTCAACAGATTTACAGTCCAAAGACAGAAAGGCGTTTTACATAACTACTTAAACTAACCTATTGGGCTAACGAAAATTACATACAATATAAATATATAAATAAATAAGCTACAAAGCAATCCACTTTAACGACCCCCGGGTCTTTTGTGGGCTCTGTTGCAAGTTTCTGCTCATTTCTAGGCGTCCGAAGGTTATGTGTGGTGAGTCACCCAAAACCTCTTTTACGCAAATGGACCGACGTTTTACTTCCCCATCCGATAGAAGGCTACAAGTGTTAACCTAAACTAGAGGGTTAAGGGGTGGGGGATTTTTTTCTCGGAGAAACGTCAAGAATTTAAGTTTTTGAACAGGACGAGACAAATTAAAATCGAAGGACGAGTAGCACCGATTGAAGACTCTGCACATGCTGGAGAATGGTTCATTGAAGGCGTAATTGGTGCGAGCAAAGGGTAGGGTCAGAAAAGCAAACGAACGAAGTGTTCGCCGGTGAATGTTGATGTTGAGTTGTCCGGCCAAGTAAGGACAATCAATGTTGGATCTCAACAGATCAGAAACAAACACGGTTTTCGCTAAATCTCTCCTGACTGACAAAAAATCAAGATGAAGGAAATCACATCGACTGGCATAATCCAAAGATTCATTGCGAGAGTACCGTAATGCGAATCGAGTGAATTTGCGTTGAACAGCTTCAATTCGATTTATCTCGTTTGCATAAAATGGCGCCCATACAAGAGAACCGTATTCCAAGGTGCACCTATATATATGGCTCTGACTAGTGAACAATATAAAGTTTTTAAACATTGCACAGTGGTCCAGATCGCAAAATTAAGTGGAAAATTGATTTTCCGAAAAATGGTAAAGTTTTTGAGCTTTGGTGTCTTGAGAAGAGTTGTTGCAAATGAAAAGGGGCCACTTTTGGTTTGGTTGAAAATTGGGGTGGATCACTTTTCAGGAATATTTTTGGGATTTTTTTTTGTCTTCTAAAAAGTTGTTGAGCTTGCCAATCCAAGCAACTTTGTCGAAGACACCAACATTTTATCTCGCAATCTACGCCTTCTACGACCAAATTTAGAGAAAGCATCTGAGCAAACCTTCAAAAATCAGTTTTTTTTAACGTAGCAATTCAGGGATCAGTTTTAGAGAAAAGTGTTATTTGGGGCACTTTCAGAGCTCTAAAAAATAAACATTTTTATTATCTGACAAGTCAATTTGGACTTAAGGGTCAAAAGTTACAGCCATTTTAATGTAAAAAAGATGCAAATTTAAAACTTAAATATCTCGAAATGGCGCAAGCCAAATTTTAAGCACTAGGTTGCATTTGAAAGAAGTGATCTAGCACTACAAACGCTGAAAACATCTCAGGGATGTTTTTCTTTAAACTCGAGATATCTCTATTTGAAAAGTCTAATTTTTAAGGGAAAACCATATGGGACCACCCTAGCGTAATTTGAAAATTTTCCAAATATATGTTTTTCCTTGTAATTTTGCGCGCTGAATCTGAATCTGCCCTGGGTTTAAATGAAAATTTTACATGGAAACCCAAAATAAAGTTCATAAGGCCGTTGCAAATATTTTTTGAAGTTTGTGTACCTCGACTCTGACCAAAGTCAAAAAAATTGAATTTACGACCCGCAGTTTTAACATTTGAATGAAAAAAAAGTGTTTAAAAATGCATTATACACCTGTCCAGTTTTTTTGCAATCATTAGTTTCCAAAATAAAGGAAATATGCCCATTTTAATCACCCTAAGCCGTTCGACCAATTCTCATTTTCAATTTAGAACTGTCATAGCGGAACCAATATACTGTTCGCAAAATGACACCAAGAAGTGGCAAGTATTGTAATCAATCTATAATTTATTTTGTCGGTGGCGTCGAGCTTTTGAGGCCATGAAATCTTAAGAAGAGGGTTGAAATCAAGATTGGCATAACTTGTCGCTAGCATTTCAATAAACGCTATTTCTCACGCAAAACCTATGTTTATGACCCTTTTTGAAATGTAAGCAACGAATTATCAATGAATATGAATGGCACATACCAAATAATTTTGAACAATCTAAATCCAACATTATCACTGCGCTTCAAAGATACATAATTTCGGAACTTCGATTCGGTTGTTCTTCCACAAAATTCACCCACTTCTGACGCAATATTTTGTCACGTGGAAAACAAAAAGGCCTCTTTTGGCCACCCATAATTTAGTCTACCAACAATAAAAGCGAGAAGCACTTAATTTTTCAGCGGTATACGCACTTCGGAAGGGACCGGTCAAGAAAAAAATCAAATGAGCGGCAGCGGTAGCGCAAGCAAGTCAGAGAGGGCGAAGAAAAGCCCCAAGAAATCGCTCCCTCTTCTTTGTTCTGCTGTTCGTAAAGCTGTTTCTTGACCCATTTCCTTCCGATCTGCATACTAGCCTTTCAACGAAAATTTTAACATCAACAGCAAAAAATATGTCACGCTTGAGCTTGAACGTAGCCTTTTACTTTGTTTATGTTTACAGCTGTAGTGCAGTTGTATTAGTGGGGAGCATTCGAAAATCACGTTACGCATTCTGTATTTTCAGCACCCACACTGTAACTGAAAATCGCACTTTGCTGAGTTCGTTTTCGCACCTCCCCATACGATTTTTTCAGTTCAACTACGATTACACTTTTTTGTGTAATCGCAGTCGAACTGAAAAAATCGTATGAAAAAGTGCGAAAACGAACTCAGCAAAGTGCGATTTTCAGTTACAGTGCAGAGTTTGATGTATACTTTAAGAAAAACTCATAAAATCTAGTACATAGTTCGGAAACTCATTAAAAACAACACCAAGTCTGTTTGTCCCATCGTTCCACTTCTACGCATAACTGTCCCACCAAGTTTTTTCCTTAACGGATTTATTAGTTTTACGAAGCATTACATATTGTTAACCTCTGGAGTTTTTTTTCTGAAAAGGTCCTATAAACCAAATTTTCATTTTTTGCTTTTTGGGTGTTTTTGAATACCCCTGACTCAAGGCGGTTCTAAAACACCCAAAAAGCAAAAATTGAAAATTTGGTTTATAGGTCCTTTTAAAAAAAACTCCAGGCGTAGAAACGCAAAAATCGGTCAAAAAATTTCAATCGCGTTCAATCTAGGCGTTCAATCTAGGATTTAAGTGTGTGCTCCTACCAACTTCTGACACTTTTGCCGATTTACATGTACAGTCATCCCACATATTCGGAACACCCACAAATTCGGAACACTTTTATGATAATTTATCAATAGCATGCCAAAAGTAGCTTTTCTGTCGACCTTACTATTTTTAGAACCTTTATTGGGACATTATCTTGCTATTTCACTAGTAAAAGTAGTACTTTTTGAATAAAAAACTTCATTCCAAGACTATTTTGTCCAGAGCAGCAAAACATTGCCTCCAAATGGCCTGTTTCATAATTGTGGGATGTTATTGTGCCTCCCACAATTGTGGAACACCTGAATTTAACTGATATTTTCACAAAAAAAAGTTATCAAACCATGTATAAAACATCACTAAGCTTGAGTTTCATTGGTTTCAGTGTGTGAAGTCATTATCTGGTAATAAATATGTACTCCTGGAGAGATCCAAAGTTTGTTTACATTCGTAAGAAAAAAGTGTTCCGAATTTGTGGATTTCAAGGGTCAATGTAATTCTTCAAAAACTTCATATAAAAGTTAAAATTTGCAGATGTTCGATACAGCATTCGAAAGATCGCAAGAAAAGCTTGTAACCTATCGCTTGTACGTAGTACAATCTCTGGTCACAATGCTTCGCATCATCCTGTCAAACTGAACCGTAGGGACAAGTTAGGATATTGTAATCAACCATTACACTTAAACAACATACAAAACATGGTATCCCTATTCCTAAAACGGTTAGCACGACTCACATCTCTTTGAGCAATTTTCGAAATACGCAAGAACAAAGACTTAAAATTAATAAAAGGGACTTCATCATTTTGAATCGTCCTCATTTGCCGCTACCGACTTGAACCCGTTACATATGTTCTAGTCCAACCTGTTAATGTTTCGTAATTTAAAGTGCAGTGTAAACGTTAAAACAGTGTTAAATGTTAACAGCATTCCTGTAGCCGGCAAAATGGTAAATTAGTGTCCTTAACTATGTGAGTCGTGTCTAAAGAGTGTCTTTTATTGTTAATTTAGTGTCAGGGAGTTGGTCCCAACAACGCACCATCCAAACTAATCGTCAAGGACCGCGCTCAACGTAAAAAGAGGTCGTTTGGTTGGTGGTGCATGGAGTGTCACAAATAGTGGTAATTATTGATTTAAAAATTGTAATATCTGCACAAGCACATAAAATGAACTCCTTCCAGAACCTCCAAGTTGGCAAAGCGCGCCAACCCGAGAATTCTGTAGAGCGCAATGGCGGAGGCCATCCGGTGAGTTCATTGTTTAACCACTAGACACGAAAGCACAAGTACTAAAATAAACCTTAAACACTGTACAGGTTTTTTCTACCAAAGACAAAGACACAAAACCAAAGACACCAAAACCGTTGCTGCGCCAGGCCTGGCCGGAGGAAGATCCTCCGACTTGACTCGACCACCGCGGGATACACTAGAACACACGAACACACACACACATGGTTAGGTTAGTTTTAAAACGACGAGAAATCAATAAATTAGGACAGTTAAACGCAATAAACTTGACTTTTTCCATAACCCAAAGCGACGATCTTTTGTGATTCTTTTTGCCAGGACAGTGCGATTTGCTGAATCGAACCAGGATTGTGAAAGGGTAGGTACAATTCTCCTTCCCCACGTCAAATGTGAGCAGTTGCAGATCTCTACATCTCTCTCTCATCTCTAAGAGTCTCAAGTTCTGGTTTTTATTTAATTTTTAATTAATGAACTAGTGGTGGTAATTGCCCCCTAGTTCGATATGACAAGCTTTCAAATGAAGGTAAAAGCGAATCATTAAGTTCAATTATCGATGTGCTATGATTTTTTGAACATTGGCCGATCTGGAAACCGTTCCGAATATGTGGGATGACTGTATGTAACCCCTTAAATAAGATTTTCACACAAACGTTAGCTAAGAAAGATTTTCGGATCCAAAAAGCCACAACGCACAACATTCAATAGCAATAATAAGTTTACTCATATATATATTTTCGGACAAAACATTCTTCAACGAAATTGGCGCACTCAAAAAAACGGGGGCAAAAGGGGAAGCTCTATCTAAAAACGTAGCCCATCATCATCTCTAACATAATTTCGCCGACAAATAAATACACACTCAAAATAAACCTCATTCTCCACGCTCAATCACCCCCTACTCCACATTGTACACGTACGGGATGGCCCCCTGGACGCGCGCACTCTGCCTCAGGAAGGCCGCATTCGGCAGACTGCTGCTGCAGATGGCCAGCACCGTCACGTCCGCGAGCTCCTCACCCGGGAGCGAGTGCAGCAGGTACACGTTGCCCTGCTTGTCGACGCCGCGGACGATTCCTGAAAATTTAAAGTTTGAATTTTAGACTGATTTTTTGTGGAATTGAGGTTGACGGGACTCACCGATTCCAAGACACTCGTAGAGGCCGGCTTGCGCGCTCCTTCGGCACAGGTAGACAAGGGTAGCGTTCAGGACGGCCGGGAGTGCGTGCTCGGGCAGGGATTGGTCGTCCTCGCGGGTGATCAGGACCTGGAGTTGGGTGAGCGGGGCGCGGAAGGGGCGCACTTCGTTGAACCACTCGCTGGACGAGTCGTTCAAGATGCGGGCGAGGTGAGTGAGCAGGGCGACGTAGCGCCGTTTGGGGGCGTTCAAGGTGAAGCCCTTGCGGGAGAAGCTGACGGGGAGGGCGTGATGTCGGAAGAAGGTCTTCTTTTGGCAGAACTGGGCGACTTCGGCTTGCAGGATGTTGAAGCTGTACCGGTTGATGAAGTCGCTGTTGAGGGTGTTTTTGAAGTTGGGGATTGGGAGCGAGGGGCTTGTGGCGTTGAGCTGGATGACGTCGGTCGGGGCGAGCATCCGGAGGACGGCGGCCATCAGTTCTTCGCCGAAGCCGGTCACGTAGCCCATCGTGTTGATGATCCAGGGAATGTTGGCCCAGTCGGCTTTGTGATCGCGACAGTATTGAACTAGCTGGCGGACGTTCTGGACGTAGAAGATCGGCGATGAAACCACGTCCAAGCTGCCAAACAGCCAACTCCTCGCGGGGGCAATTGGATCGAACGAGGCCACTCCGAGCAGCGGTTTGCTCACGACCGTAACGCTGATCGTTTCCGGGATGTGTTGAATCGGCTGGCCAATGTCCAAATCAATCAGCAGCACCTTCTTGAACGTCCCAACGTGTCTATTCACCAGATATTGACACAACGTCGACTTCCCCGCGCCCTTCCCTCCCATCACCACAACCCGACTGTTCCCCTTCACCTCAATCCGATCCCACGCCGGATCCGCCCTAAAGCACGCCGTCACCATCTTCTCCTGCTGCTGCTCCACAAAGAACTCGCAGTTCAACAAGTGTTCGCTCGTAAAGAACGACCCTTCCCTCCGCAGCAACTCCACCCTCGGAAACAGCACCTCCTCCGGAAGATACTTGTCCACCACGGAAATCCTCCGATTGTTACAATCCGCCTGCAGCAGCACCAACACCGCCACCCCAGGATCGAACCGCTCCTCCAACTCCCGCAAATCAACCTCCTGGAAGTGCCGATCCAACCGCGTCAACACCCCCGCCATCAACTCCCTACTAAACCCAGCCCCGCCATCCTTCACCGGACTCAGGTTCAAGCTCTGGAAGCCGCGCGCCGCAAACACGTTCCGGCACTCGCCCCGCTTCAATCGGTAGCCCATCACCTCGAGCTGACCGATCAACGGTTGGATCGTGAGGTGGCCGCTGAAGAAGAGCGGCTCCTGCAGCACCAGCAGCGACATGCGCATGTCGATCGAGTCGTACATCCGATAGGCGGACCGTTTGCTCGGCGGAAGCAGCGTGACGACGGTGGAGTCGGGTTCGATGGTGGTGTCCATTTCGGCGTCCAACTCGTGCAGGTTGCGTGCGGTGAGGGTGGAGGGGACGTCGGATGGGGTTTGTTCCATCGGTTCGGGGTTCTCCGTGGGTTTGACAGTCGTGGAGGGAGTTATCAGCGTGGGAGGTTGTTGGGGTTCCAGTTGGTGCACTACTGTTGCGGATTTCTTGGGAGATTTCTGAAAAGAGCAGATAATTTTGTTCATTGACTTTATTTTGCACTTAAAAAAAATTATAGTTCAGAAGTTTATAGATGATTTAATGTATATTTAATGACTTTTGTTTATACGGTCCAGACTCGATTATCCGGAGGCCTCGGAAAGAAAATAAAAGAAATAACAAGCTATAGTTTCAACATTTGCATGGAAAAAGTGTTTTAAAATGCATTTTACACTAGTAATTATTAGTTTTCTAAAAATGTAAGATTTGACTAATACAATTTTTTTGCGATAAAAAGCATCGAAAATTTTCAAAAATTCAAAAGATTTTTTAATCTACCCAAACATGCTAAAAATTCGAGCCAAACATTTCATTAGGGCACAAAACCAAAAACCGCGATTCGAGAAAATCGCATGCAAAAAGCGGACAACTTTTTTCAATTCCTATTTTAAAAAGAAGCTTGACTGATGGTATTTTTACTAATGATACGATAAAACACATCACAAATGCTTCTTAATTTTTGTTGATTTTCGCAATAAAACTCATTATTTAAAAAAATCTTGTTATTAGGCCCTTTTAACATTCCAAGTGTTGATCATGATAAGCCCTTTCTAAATGCATTTTCGAAGAGAGCTGAAAGGGCACTAAAGCGCTGTCACCGGATTGTTGTTTTGAATGATGTTTACGAGCCCTTTTGAATAGTTAGAAATAATGAGGAATTCAGTAGAAATTTTGATAATTGGTGAAGTTTTGTGATTGAATAGTGTAGATAAGGTATGTGAAACATAAAAATTCTTCAAAAGTGTACTGAACAGCAGCCGCGGGACCGTATTAAATATTGTTTTTTGACGAAGTTTTTCTCTGCAGAAATCCTTGGTGAAAAGTAAACCAAACTTTTTTTAAGTGAATTAGTGTTAAGAATGTATGAAAAGTTCACTTTATAACACAAAAAGTTCCTCAAGTACGAGAAACTAACGAAAAATAAAAGGGCACATTTGAACATTTTTTGTGATTGCAGTGAACATGGTTATGTGCCCTTTTGTGTTTTTGATTTTTTTCAATAGGAAATTGTTTGTTATCAATCTGATTCTTGGAGGGCATGTAGGGAGTGTACTAATGAATGGAATAGTGGAATAATCCCGAATGTTTACGTTTTGGTTTTGTGCCCTAATGAAATGTTTGGCTCGAAATGATTCTAAACGCAGGGGAATGTATTTTTAATTGATTTCAGTTCATTGCACTTAAATTTCCATTCAAAATTTTAAGTTTCTTGAAAAAAAAAATGTTTGCCCCCTGATTTTTCGGGCCAATTTTGAAGGAGGGAAGACAAAAACTTTAAATAAAATTTGTACCAGCCCTACTATTTCTGGACCCTGAATTCAGAACCATCATTGGCAGTCATTGTCCCAAGGAGTGAAGGACACTTTCTACGACCTTAAGAAACTAGATCACTGAATCAATAGAATTAAGGTTAAGAAGCTTTAAAAACCTTTTTGGAAGGGCAAAAACATGGAAACTAAATCAAAAACTTAAAAAATTTTAAATGTTAGGGCCGAAATTTGTTTAACTCAAAAAAAAAATAAAAATGAATTTTGAAATCAGAAAATGAAAAAATAAAAAAATCTGAATTTAAAAAAAACAAAAATTACAAATTTTAAATTCAAAAATTCGAATGTCAAAATTAAAAAAATCAAAGATTTATTATACATATAAGAAAATAACTAGCGTTTTTTAAAAGGTCCTATTTATAAGCTATATTGTCTTTCATATGTTTATAGGACCTATTAAAAAACTCTAGATAAGAATTAAAATTGAAAAAATCCAAAATCACAAGTTCAAAATTGAATTGAAGGATTCGAAAATATTAAATACAGTTCGTACTCATAATCCGAAGTCCTCGCTAAAATTTCACCCCGGATAAATGAATCACAAAATAAATTTAAAAATTAAATTGAAGGCTTCAGAAAGTCATGTTTCTCAAAATTTGGGTCTTTTAAAAAAATATTACTAAATCCTTTTCGGTACTGAGAATCTCAGAATTTAGGAATTTAGGAATTTAGTTATTTAGGAATTTTGAAATTTTGGAGTTTAGAAATTTAGGAATTTAGAAATTTAGGATTTTAGGAATTTAAGAATTTTGGGAGTTTAGAAATTAAGGAATTTAGTAATAAGAATTTGGGAATTTAGAATAAAGGAATTAAAGAATTTAGTAATTTAGTAATTTAGGAACTTAGGAATTTAGAAATTTAGGAATTTCAGGGTTGTTACGGGAGAGTCGAAAAAAAAATATGCGCCAAATCCGCGCCGATCTTAAACCCGAAACCGCGCGAAATCCGCGCCATATAAAAAAATATCGCGACCAACGTTTAATAATTGACAAAGAATTTGATAAAAAAAAACAAACTCGTTTTATGTTTAAAGGCTCCAAAAGAATGAAAGCAACAAATCCCTTTAAAAAAAATACCTCAAGAGACGGTCAAGGCAAGGGTCATGAAAAAATCTACAAAAAATTATATTTAAAAACCTTTAAAAATAACTTCAAACTACGAGCTCAAAAATAAATTAAAATCTAAAATATTAATATGATAAAATTTTAAATTTTGAAAGTCTAAAAATTCAAAATCTTAGATTTTTATACATTTTGTATTCCAAAATTCTCGCTAAAATTTCACTCCGAAAGAAATTTCATTTCCGATATTTCAAATATTTTCTTCTCATAATTTCAAAATCTCTAACATAAAATATGTGTGTGGTCCAATCCAATACCCGCTAACCGGTAGCGAAATTATGGGAAAGTATAATTTGTATCAGACTGTGTATATGCCGAATGCTGATACAGCTTATCTCAGTCCCGGGTATTAGGTGGTGACAGCCCTCGCGCTGCTTCCAACGACCCGTTTCAGAATGACAGAGCTGGGCTGGGCATTGTTCGGCCCCGCCTAAACATAGAAGCAAGCATCTGAAGGAAACTCGATCTATATTTAGACTTCCAATCCCGTCAGGCAAATCAGGGATCAGCGCGTATATAATATGAGAAGATAACATGTTTCAACACTACGGATCATTTCACTGTAACCCTTCTGATGGTCGACTGCTTAGCGTCCCAGACCACCAATTCAAAGGCGTGAGTTCGAATCCCACCTGATTCATTTTTCGTTTTTGTTCATATTCAAAGTTCAAATTCCTGATTCCAAATTTCAAAGGTACCGACCGGGATTTGATCCCTGGACCTTCTGCTTGTGAGGCAGAAGCCGTAACCATTAAGCCACGGAGCCGGTAAAATCTCTAACATAAAATATGACTTCAAAAATTGTGGCATTCAAGAATTTAAGAATTTAAGAATTTAAGAATTTAAGAATTTAAGAATTTAAGAATTTAAGAATTTAAGAATTTAAGAATTTAAGAATTTAAGAATTTAAGAATTTAAGAATTTAAGAATTTAAGAATTTAAGAATTTAAGAATTTAAGAATTTAAGAATTTAAGAATTTAAGAATTTAAGAATTTAAGAATTTAAGAATTTAAGAATTTAGGAATTTAAGAATTTAAGAATTTAAGAATTTAAGAATTTAAGAATTTAAGAATTTAAAAATTTAAGAATTTAAGAATTTAAGAATTTAAGAATTTAAGGATTAAAGAATTTTAGAATTTAAGGATTAAAGAATTTTAGAATTCGGGATTTTCAGAATTGAGAAATATTTTTTTTCTCGGAGGCATTCAATATTTTTCAAAAATATTGAAAATAAAGCCAGAGGCTTAATGAATTGCATAGATTTTTTTAGTCGCCATTTTTAAGTTAAAGCCATTTGAGGGTTAACTAAAAAAAATGTATTTTTATGTTAAGCCCTGTCAGGCTTTTTAAAATAACGTTTCGGAAGTTGCGTGTTTTGGCGTTTCATACAAGTGCCCCTACAAAGTGTGTACAAAGTACACGTATGCGACTGCCGGTGGGTTTTAAATTTGAAAATATTTTAATTTTGGAACCGTCAAATTTTTTTAGCCGAATCGTAAAATAAAAATGAATTCTATTTGCGGTTTTTGTGAAAAATTGCTCACAATTCTTTTTAAATGGGTGACTTGCCCTTTGGTAATTAAGATATGGATTAAGATAATATGCGACGATTAAAATTGAAAGAAGGCTAAGTGAAGTGATATTCACAATCACAGAACGTAACATAACATACAGAAATACTTGTATTGATATCAACTAGAGCAGCGATTCTCAACCTTCTTCTAGGCCGGTACCCCCTGCCATGTAAATCAAGTAGGCTCGGTACCCCCGTTGAGAATCGCTGAACTAGAGAAACATGCACTACCAAAGGTTAAAAAAAAAAACAGTGAAAACCTTTCACCAACAGAAGTATTTCCATAAACCATCAAACAAAACATCTCACTTTACCTTACTCTTCCGCAACTCCCGCTCCAGCATCTTCGCACTGTCGATCATCCTTCCACGGGAATCATAAATGGGCACCAGTTCCGGAATCTCCTCTTCACCGCACTCTTCCCCCTCCGTCTGACTCTCGGTCCCCGTCGTAACCGACCCCCTCCTTCCCCCCTCCTCACTCCCACTCGGCAGCTCCACAATCTGGGCCGACTCGATCTCGTCGTTGAACGACACACTGTTGTCGTCGATCTCGTAAATCACGGCCTCACCCCGCCCAATGAACAGATCGTCGTCGTCCTGGGGCATGTAGTCGGTGTCCTCGTCGCTGTCGTACGAACCCGTGTCGTCCCAGTAGTCGTCTTCGTCCTCCTCTTCGCTACCATCTTCTTCATCCGAGTCGAAATCTGAGGAGAACTCGTGGTCGTCCTTGCTGGAGTCGCTGCTGGAGTTGTCGACGTCGGAGTATTCCGAACCGAACGAGTTTTCTTCTTCTTCCTCCTCTAAGCCGTCGTCGTCGCTGTAGTCCTGGCCCAGTTCGAAGGAGAGCTGGAATGTTTGAATTTATGAATTTTGAAGAATTTTAAGATTGTCGTGAACACTTACCATATCATCAGTGTCCTCCTCCTCTTCAATTTCTTCTTCGCCGGAATCTCCCGGCGAGTAATCGTAATCGTCTTCGGAAGTCAACAGCTCGTCATCGCCACCAGCCGGAACCAGCGCCTGACATTGCGCCGCAGGAGCCTGCTCCTGCTCTCCATCGGAGTCTTTGTATTCCAACTCGACATCGTTGTCCTCCTCAAGCCAACCTCCGTTCACGCCGCTAGAATTGGCCGCCTTCTTCTCAGTCTTTTTAGCCTTCTTCTGCGGCCGTCCCGCCGAAGCAGCTGACCCGTTGCGATCCCGGTTATTGCCGAAAAAGTCCAGCAATTCCTCGATGGTCATGGCGTTGCCATCGTCTTGCTCCTCGTCGGATTCGGACTCGGAAAGTTCCGAGTCGGACTCCTCTTCGCCGGATGGTTCCAGCGGTTCTTCCGGTTCATCATCGTCCAGACAATCCTCGAAGAACTTGTCCATGTAATCCTCGGCGTCGCTGTCCGACTCGGAAGCAACTGCCTTCTTGACCTTTTTCGACTTTTTGGAACTTCCAACGCAATTGTCTACACTTTTCCTCTTCTGTCCCGTATCCGGCGTTGCTTTCTGCTCCTTCTTGACCTTCCCCAGCACAGAATTTCCATTCACCAATTTAGGAGACTTTTGTGCGATTTTCTCCGGCTTGCCCACCGGTTCAATTCCAGCTCCCTTCTTCCCCGAAACAACCTTGTGCGTGCCATTCACCACCGGAAGCTCCTTCTTCCCGAATCCCTTCTCCACCACCTTCTTCCCCTTGCGCTCCTCCTCCGGGAATCCATTCTGCAGTTTGTCTCCGGACTTGGACCGGTTCTTGCCGCCGAAGCCACCGTCCGTCTTTTTCTTCTCACCACCCGATTTTAACCCTTGCTGCTGCTGCTTCCAAGCCTTGGCACCCCCATTGCTGTTGAAGCTCTTGTTGCCCCGGGAGGAAAATTCCTGTCGTGACCTGTTCATTCTGGAAGAGAAAAATGTGGCGAACAGGTTAGGTTTGCGGCCGGAGAAATCTCACAAAAATTTACCTGCCGATAGTTCACTTAATTCGCATGATACAAAAGTACCGGCTTCAAATCCCGCTACACTAGGGGCAAACTTAAGCGGAAATGTTCCCAAATGTTCACAAATTAATTGATTTTTGAGGAAAATTTAGTCGCCAACAATCCGAAACCCGAAAATGCTTGCGGGAGTAAACTGCGAGTGCTCGTGAACGACACAATCAAAACATCTGAGTCTGACAGTTCGGCACGTGAATGTTGCTGTGACAGAGGCGTCGGTTTGGTGAGATGAAAAGAGGGGTCTAGAATTACACTGAACCACCGCTAGTTTGACACTTCTTCGTTTGACACTTTTCAGATTCACTGAAAGCCCGACCATTGTAATTTTAAGAACATTTGCTAAAAATGCTGCTTATTAAAATAACTGTTGCTTTTTGGTGAAAGTAAACGCAAAAATGGTAGAATGTACCATGCTTCCACAAAATTGCATGGTAGCAATTACGAATTCATTATCATTCTTTCCATATTGGAGGGTTGAAATTACCATACCGCTCTCGACATAGTAAAACTGACTGCGTTAATCAGTTAATTCAAGCACGGAATGTTTTTAGCAAAAATACGTCGCGTCGAACATTTAGGTTTCAGAAACATGGCCGTCGTGACAGAGGGCTGGTTCAATCTGAAAAGTGTCAAACTAGCGGTGGTTCAGTGTAATGGCCTATCTACAACCACTTAACTTAGAAAATTTCACTTAGCTTAGGAATTTGAATCAATGGAAATGAATCTGATCTTCTACAATGGAAAAGTAATCAAATTAGAAACATGACGTATGGTTTGGAAAATTTCAAAATCTACGGTAAGTTGACGTTTTCATATCAAAGGTAAACAAACAACTGCATATCAACGCAAATTGTCTAAGTTGATTGCAGGTGACGGCCGTAACCCAATCAAACCGTTTTCCGCATGACGGGTTCATTCCGCTTCGAATTCCGCTTCGAAAATTGCTTCGAAATTTTCTAAACGGAATCTCCGGTTGGACTCCGTTTAGATTCCGTTTGAGCCATTTTGGTACATTAGCGACACCTGCTGGTGTACGGCCGAACTTCGGTGACACTTCGCCGCGTTTCGCCGAAGCGGTTTTTCTTTTATTGTGTGAGTGTGGTCTGCTGAATCAAACGTCAAACGTGCGTCAAAGTGTGCGCTAGAAAATTTCGCGATCGCAGCAGTCGAAGCCCACGCGGAAGAAATCCTCTTCCAAAGGATAATTTTTGAGGTTTGAACTTGCTTTCAAGTGGAGGAATATTATTAATAAATATTAACATTATTTTTGCTTTTGCAGAAACAAGCCAATCCAGCCAGGAGGGAAGTCTCAACGAACTTTTGCAGCACATTCTATCGGTGCTGTCGCACGGCAAGCTTCGTGAATTCGGACTCGACGTACGCGCGCTTTGTGCAGCAGCTGTGCCGGGACTTTCCGCGGGAACATGCACCGGTGGTGCTAACGCCACTGCTCTACCCAATGGAATCGGAAGTTTCGGCCGAATCGCTGCTGCGGTCGTCCGTAATGGACACTTCCTGGGGCAGTCAGGTGATGGAGATCGGCTACACGTTGAGGGCTGCAAGAACCACCTGCTGGCGGCCGGGAGATATCGGCGCAGAATGTGGCCAAGATTATTTCGTCGATAGCGGACGGAGCGGGAAAGTTCAAGCGCGAGCGGAGTTCGGAAAGTTCAAGGTCCCGAAGAAGGCCCAATTCGATCTGGTCATCCTAGTGGAGCTGCACGGGTTTAGTGATGGCAAGGGATCCGGAGTGTCGACCGGTGCCGCCTAGAATGACGTTGTAGGCCGCCCCGAGGGAGTTTTTTTTTTGTTAAACTGGAAACAAACATTAAAAATAAAGGGACTTGGGGTTGGATCGCGTTTTATTTAACGACAAATAAATAAAAAATAGTTTTAAAATAATAAAAACCACTTGTTGAAGCAACTTTTCTGGTTGAACTCGAATCTAATTTGAACTCAACCTAGACAAAAAAGAAAACCAGAAAGAAAATAAGAAGAAGAAGAAGCTGTCAAAGCCAACCTGTCCATTCCGTTTCGATTCCGTTTAAATTCCGCTTGAACCTATTTGCGGCGAAAACTCAAACGGAACCGGTTGTTGCGTTTGAAACGGAATACGTTTTAGAATCTAAAACGAACACTGTTTAGAATTCGAATCGAACTTTTTTCGCTCAAGCGGAATTCTAAACGGAATTCAAACGGAACGCGCTGAGTGGGAAGTTACGTACTTTCCTAAGTAACTTATCTTTGTTTACTTCAATTAGATGTTAGTACGGTAGTACGGGGAAAGTACGGTATGCGGAGATCGGAAGGAACGCGGTAAAGAAAGTTGCGCATACGAAAAACACTTTGAAAAGAACCACCTCCAAGAAAAGTTGCCAGTTTGGTTTGAACGCGTATGACGGTGCGCGCGCTTGAGCCCAAATATTCTAGCAGAGCTGGTTCTGCCAGAATCCTGCTAGAACGGTGGAATATCTCTACTAGAATGCTGTAAGAATATCCAGCTCTGTAAGAACTCTGCTAGAATCCTGCTAGAAAGTCGTGACTGGGTTGGAGGTTCTTGGGAGAAAAAATAAAAGTATAAAAAAAATCAAAATGCAAATTGAAAGAATTAAATTCTGAATTGGGTACTAAAGCCCTAAGTCAATTTTTATGTACAACGGTAAAAAATACGCTTAAAAAACATTTCTGATCACTTTTTTTCATTTTAATGCAACTTTTTTTTTCGATGGATCAACCACAGACAAACAGACGTGAATCATCATTGATTTTATCAAAAAATCCATCGTTTACCAAAGAAAGTTCGAAATTGGGCTGCACACTAGCGCTATCTGCAGTCCTGTTGCGAAAACATCATCATTTCGATAAACCAAATTAAGCGTGTACCCATTTTTCCCTCTAAGCGTGTACGAATGAAAACTGACAGGTGTTTGTTTATGTTTGCTATCGATTTTGTTTTCTCATTCTATGCCCAGAAAATTCGCAAAAGATGGGCTGGAAAGTTGAATAATCTTGCTAAACTCCCATCATAATAACATTCCACCTAGTATTCCGCAGCATGTTCTGCCCCGTGACCTGCAGTTTTGTTTAGGAAATAAGATGAGAACCGGTGTGATGGGCAAGTCGCGTAAGATTGAATAAAACTGATCGCAGGTTGCGTGATTGTTATCTTCCAAGCTAATCCAACTGGCTGTGCCGGGTGTGGGCATGTAAAAGGGTTGGAGGTTCCGATTTAGTTTTAGCGGAGTGGCAATATCATTAGTTTATGTTACAGTGAAAAAAAATAGCCACGGTGCCAAGGCGAATGGGCTGCTTCAGATTCAAGGTCTTCAAGGGGAACAACCTAGGAAATAGCATTTATACTGGCGGATTTCACCAAATTATGAGCATGTTTAACTGATGTCGGTCGGACGAAAAAACCAATGCAGCTGCTAGAGGTGAAGGGGAGTGGAAGTCCATCAATTAAATTGTGTTAAACTGATTTATTCTTTTACATATCCTGTTTTCAAAATGTTCAGTTAATCTACTCTGGACTGCCTTGAACTCCAGTGTCGTGTCTTTGTCTCCTCCTCCAAGTCTCTTTACCAAACAACAGATCGTTGGTCAATATGTCATCGACCGAAAGTCACACTTCTACCATATCGAATTATTTCAAGAAAATCTACCGCAGTTAACCAAATCAAATTAACAATGCAACATTGGATTTTCTCCCCACGTGTTGGCTATAAAGAAAACATTGCACACACACACGGTGATGCACTGAAACGTCAAAGGGCCAAGGGATACGGTGGCGCCACCGACGACGTTCGTGTCTTGTTGCGGTACTACGGCATCCATTTTTTGACTGATTTGAATTTGAAATGACGGTTTTAGTTGGCGATGGTTTGAAAAAGAGTTGCACGTCTGTTTGTCTGTGGATCAACTATGGTCCCCTTGGAACGAGCTGTCAAGTAGGAGCTTTTCTGTCAAGAAGGACCGCGAGGTAAATTTTTCAAAATTGATTTAAAAATCCATTTTAAACTTTTTGTGGTCGTACAAAGGGTCATTGTACTCAGAAAAATAAGCTTTATCGCTGTAAACAATAATATCAGCAATCTAAGCTTCATTTTAGGACCCAATTGCCGCCAGAAAATCAGACATTTTTTAATACATATATTAGGTTAAAAACATATTCCTTGATCTTTGAGTTTGAATTTTAAAATTTTTATGATTTTTGATTCATCTTTTTTTTTATTTGAAATTGAAATTTCTTTAAAAAAAATCAACTGTAGCATTATTAAAATTTCAATTTGGATGCTTTGAAATTTCCAAATTTTGAATTTTCGACCTTTAAAAAAATTAACTTGTAAATATCAAATTTTGAGGGATGGATTAAACGCAAAAAAAAATAATTTTCTCTAATGAACTTACTTTACCTGCGAAAGAGAAAAGAGGCAAAACACGCAAAACAAACGCTCCAGAACATCCCGAATAAAATCCCTGCCTGCAAATGTACTAGTGAAATAGAAGTTCCGGCGAATAATCGAAATGATGATTTTTTGAAAAAAAATCTGTTCTGTTCGGACTTATTCTCTAGATGAGCGTCAAAAGAATGTCTAATGGTGTTGATCCTTGCATCGTAGAGAATTTTGAATTTTTTAAGTCTTAGAATTTTAAAAATATAGATTTTGTAACTATTTTAACTAAAGTTTTTTCTTTCAGCTTTAGTTTTTATATTTTTGTTTTTATTTGTATTTTTTTTTTTGTATTTTTGTGTTTTGGATTTTAAAGCTTTTCTTCAGTATGGTAAGGAAGACAAAATACTTAATTTATTCAATGATAATGATGAGTAGCTTGGTTTTGTGACGCGCGCAAAGTAACAATAGCGCACCATTTCATTTTGCTGGCCGGACAAAAATTAACCTCACTTTCTTTTCTGCAATTTACAATCCAGATTTTTAAGCGAAAATGGCGTTCGAATGATGAACGCCCGAAATGTCAAAATCACGCAGTGGTGCCAACATTACGAAGAAAGTGTGCCATGTATGACATCCACATTTTATTTTCTAATGTTGGTGCTACTGCGCGATTTTGACATTTGGGACGTTCACCATTCGAACGCCATCTTTGCTTAAAAACCTTGATACGAAAATCGACAATCAGTCACTCAGCACTCACGGCACTCACCAAAGAAACTCTCATTTTACAAGATATTCGTAGCAAAAGGTGTGCAGGCACTCAATTTTTGACGTAGGATTTCATTTATCTAGAAAATAGCTTGTCAAGTAGCTTGTGGTAGATTTGCTATTAATTTAAATTTATTATATTATTTTTTCAAACCATGTTTTTTTTTTAATGTTTCATTAATATACATTATTTCCACAACTGAACGTTAAACATATATATTTTTTAAAAACACCTTTCCATCTCACTCATTCAATTCAATAAGACTAACGCAAACTCTCTCGCTCAGTCACGCAACACACACGTAAGCAACAGGACATGCCAGAAGGTGAAAATGAGACAGCACCAAACGGTCGCAGCTTTCCATCTCCATCGCCGGATTCTTCGCAGTCTGTCCTGTCTGAACTTGCGAGAGCAGGCACTGAGCACTTCAGTCTGCGTCTGAGCGTTGGAGAAGATCGTGCGATTTTTCCGCTGGTCGCTCTCGTGTGTTCCCAAGTCTCCTACTATTTTTTTTATACTCTGTAGTGCGCGTAAGTGTGTACGTCTGTGTGTGTGCGTGGCATTTCGGTAGGAAAAAAGGTGTGTTGTAGGAATTTGTTTTTCCCTTTTTCGAAAATTAGTGATTTTCCAAAAGGGGAAAAGGTGGAAATTTGAGAAGAAAAAAAGTTGTTTGACAGAAGACCAGGAAAAAATTGTGTTGTGTGTCTGCACACACACACATTGATCGAAGAAGGCGTTGTCGCGTTCGCGTGTGTTGTTTGAACGTCTGGCTTTGTCAGTGTGTGTACGTGTGTGCGGGTCTAGCTTTTGTGCAATCCGGAATTTCTATTGTTTTGTTGATACAGTGAACTGGTGAAACAAATCAAAAGTTTGGAATATTTTTCCCAGTTTGAGCAACACGAAATCGAAGTCGGCGACGTAAACGTCTGAAAAGTTGAAAAGAGAAAAGAGGTATCTTCTTTCTCTCCGAATCAGCCTACTTGTAGCCTACTACCACTTACACACCAACACATCCAAACTGTTTCTCTCTCTCTAGCCTATAAAAAGTTATCATCTCAACCAGCCAGTGTTTTTTTGTGTCCTGTTCTATCTTCTACAAACCTATATAAATATATACTATCTCGCTCTCGCCTCCTCGTGTTTGTGCGTTTACGTGTTTACCACCGAAGACAACAACCAAAACAACAACCACATCATCATCACCATCAACAACAACTGCTGCTGCTGCCGCTGTCTATCGCAAAAATACCTATATCTACTATATAGTGGTGTCCCGCTCTTGCATGTGTGGTGTACGGCAGTAAAGTAATGTGGTGTATTTCATGCGTCTCTGCCCCAACTAATTCAGGTATTTGTTTTCCTTCTCTATCTCTCCCTCTTACACACACACTCTTTGTTGTTGTATTGTGTCTCTCTGATTCTTTCTACTAGCATAGTAGTAGACGCTGCTGCAGTAGCCGATAATGCGCTTTTCCCGTATTGTTTTACTAGACGTATTGTGGTGTGAGTGCGGTTCCGTGGTAGTGTGTGGGTTTTCGTGTCATTTTATACCCTTTTTCTCTGCTCCGAATAGTATCCGTTTACTTCTTCTCAAGTTGTAAATCCTCTCTCATAGTGTAGTACTTGTACGACGCCACCATGGAGGTTTTTAGGACAAATATAAACTGTAATTAAAACCGCGATTCAAATCACCTAGAGACGAGATGCAGCCTTTCTTACAGTTGCATGGAAGAGGGTGATTCAATTTTCTTCCTTAAGAAAGGCACGCTAACACGAAATCATCTGAAGGTTGACACCTGCGAACATAACGGCGCTGGTGGTGACTGTTTAGAGGAACAGAAGCGTACGGTTGACAGAAGAAGCCAAAATATACATTTTTGGCGAGTCTCAACTTTTCAACAGCGATCTAGAAATGGTCAACAAGAGGCAATGTTTAACAAGCGTACAGTGGACACTGTCGAACAAAACGTCAATGGAGTTTGACGTAACCAGGAAGCATATTTTCATGGAAGTGTAGATTCCATCTCTAGCTGAGACGGTATGCACATTTGGCACGAGCTGAAGGAGTGCACTAATCGCGATTTTACTCGTCAAGCTGATTGTGATCGACCATGTTTACCCAAGATTTCGAGAGACCGC
Source organism: Culex pipiens pallens (assembly GCF_016801865.2). Taxonomy (NCBI): domain Eukaryota; kingdom Metazoa; phylum Arthropoda; class Insecta; order Diptera; family Culicidae; genus Culex; species Culex pipiens. The sequence goes on from NC_068939.1 coordinate 39,435,090, forward strand.
GTAGATGATCGCTTTTGGATGCACTTTAAACCGGATTATCGCTCATGACATCAGCAGATTGATACAACAACAACTTCAGACCAGAGAGTTCAGTGAAACGTAGACATCCCGACAATGGAGTGTGCGTCGAACGAATCAAGATTACTCAACATTCCGGGCATGACCAACCTCAACTCCCACGCAAGCGGTGGAAACCCGACCGACTCGCTGTGGCGATAGCTGCTCCAAAATGGATTGAATTTCACGCTCTTGAGGCGGCGCGCGTGTTAAAAGCTTGCAACAGCTCCATCATCTTCCTCATCGTTGTCTCGAGACGCTTGGAGACGTGGAGATAAGCCGCGTCGACGAACACAACAACAAAGTCGTCGTGCCCGTAAAATTCGCACTTCCACCAAACGGCGACGACCCATACGTATAAACGTGAAGAGACTCGAGAAAGTTAGTAACAATCAACGTGGATTTCGTTTCCTCGTGGAGCCGCACCTGCTTCTTCGACAGCTTCAGCTTTTAGGTATACCGAAGAGAGTATGTCGATCCATCGTCGTGTGGTTTTGAGCGGATGTCCGAAAAGGGAAACCGCGCACCGAACGGTATCTCGCTACTACTCGGGCTGCTAAATTGAGGAACTTGAAGAGATTTGCAGGTGGTGGTGCGCAGCGAGACTCCCGTCCAATTGTGCCGAGGAAACAGACTAGAAATTCAATATGTGCCGTGCAGCGTCCAAGTTTTGTTCGGAATCTAGTTGAACAAGTTGCTGATGTTGTTCGAGGAAGTGCCGCCGCACCGCCGCCGCGGCTGTGAGCGATGGTTGAGTAATTTTTGATGGATTTAATTTCTGGCGAGCTCGAGCGCAGAGTGTGGCCGCCGTGGTGGAGTTGTTATCTGCTGCGCGCTGATAATTGGAAACCTTTGGGAGCGGATCGTAATTCATATGAGGCTGTTGTTGTTGTACAACGCGCCGAAATTCGGGTGACCTAAGCGCGTTTGGCGCGTTTTGCTTTTTGAGCCGATAAGACGGTGGCGAGCAATCAGACTTTGCATTCGAGGCTAATCAAGGATTGATGGTTGGAGCATTGTTGGGAGTTTCGATGGTCATCGCAAAGATGGAGTCTTCGCGGGGAAGTAGATTTGTGACTATAATGAGTTTAATTCGAACCAAATCTTAAACATGTAATGTACCTATTTTAAACAAGGTCTTGCCTATTTGAATATTTTGATATTCTGAGTTTGATTCATTCGTAGAGTTCTAGTCATGTTTCCATAAAAGTTCTAAAAAATACAGTTGGTTGATATTTTTGTGTAGAGCAAATTTTCATATATTTCTACATCAGAGTCAATATTGTGACAGCTACAGTTAATTAGCATAGAATTTCTTTGTTGAAGCCGCCATAAGCTTAAAAAAACACTTTACCAAACTGATAACGACCGATTCACGAGCGAATGCTGTTTGTTCATTAGATTAAAGCCAATAAACGGCATTTCTTGATTAGCTCCCCCAACTTCCACGTGATCCAAAAGGAAGGAAAGTGAGAATTCATGGAAGTGAAATCCGATAATCGTACAGTTTTGGCTATTTAATGAGTTTAAAGAGCTTGCAACTTTTCCCGACAAGCTCCAGAAGAAGAATGCTAGACTGTGATGGGATTTAAAAAACTCAGGCCTGGTGCTTTTTTAATTTCGGCAATAGCCGGTAGACAGTACGCCTGTGCTCTCTGCTTCTTCTATATTTATAATTTTCTTCTTCAAACACACCCACAAGTTTTTCTTCTTGCGCGTATGCTCCCCATCCCAGGTCGCGAGTGTTGTGGAGCGCGGCTTTATTGCTTCAATTATTATCGTTTTTGCTTGCTTAGCTTTCCTGGCTGAACCATATGTGTGTGTTTTTGTATGCTGTGTGTCTCTCGTCCCTTGGCCATGTGCCTTTTAGTTTAGTTTAGTTAGTTCATTCATTTCGCTGGATCTATTTTTATAAACCGCCTGCTTCTTGCCTCTTTTTTTCCTTCCTCGGTAGCGTATACATTGGTGATGTGCTCTCTAGTAGTTGTTTGTCAATTAAACTGTTTAATTAGTGAGGTTCGTTTCAAGCTTTCAATTAACTGGATGCAATTGGTCGCTGTATGTCTTATGTCACTCCGGTAGCGATTCGCGATAGTGTTTCTTTTCTTATTGTTCTTGCAAGCCCGTCTCCAATCACCTTAAAATAACCACAATCTTTGATTTTATCTCACCTTTCGAGTTACATCTTTTGAAATTTCAAAGGTAAGCGAAGTTTGACAACATGATCTGTCAAAAGCGCAGGACAGTTTGTAAGAACCAATCCATACACCAGTCATACGATACCCATTCGAAAACGCTGAGGTTCACTCGAAAGGCTTCCCTGGCAGCAGGCCTGGCGCAAGTCTTTCCTTTCCTTTTCGGCTAAGGTCATTGCCATTCCCGCATAGCGAATGTGTTCACGCGTGTATGTGTGTTCCGATCCATGCGACGACCACACAAAAGATGGGGGTGGCAGAATTGCATATGCGCGCATGCAAATGGCAAAACGATTTCATTGTGAAGAGTGCTTTTGTTGTACGCATAGACTTGTAGTACTTGTGTAGTACCCAATAATGAGTCGTTAGTCTTTAAGCTCAAAAAGCTTGATTTGGTTGGAAAATAACTTATAATTTTAGTTTATTTTTTCTAAAATATAAAAAAAATATGTGAAATACAAGTCTAATTTTAGGTCTAATTACATTTGCAAAACAACAATAAAATAGCGTCCAAAACTAAACAGTGTTCGAAAAATAGTTATATTTACATGTTCATTTTCTATTTGCTTGTTTTAAGCTCAGAAAAAATTGTTTAATTAAAACTTATGTTGACTACTTCATTGAATTTTAAGCAGGGAAATGCAAATTTTGAAATTAGGACCCATCTGTCAAATTTATTACAACTTTTTGTTGTTGTGACTCATACCGCCTTTCTTTCCTCTGGCTTGCGGCCGCCGCATCCATTCCTAACCTAGCCAATGTTGTTCATCTTTCTCCCTCTAGCAGTTGCTTTTGATAGTATTGGTGTTTACGTCTTTCACACCAACACATCGAGCAAAGATGGCACACCTTCCTACGATTTCACCTTACTCTTTCTGGTGGCACTCGCGTCACTCAAGCACTCAGTGCTCCGAGTTCTTTCATCGAATTTTGACAGCTAGAGAACCTGAGAAGGTTCTCTATCGAGAAATTAAAAGTGCAACATGGAGTTAAACTTTCTGTCAAGCTGCTGTGAAGTGTTCCATGACAGCTGTGAAAGTTTCACTCCATGTTACCGGCTCACATCTCTCTTTTTAATTTCTCGATAGAGCTTTATGACGTTTTGCGTACGCACACTAGCGCACCATTTGGTTTTGCTGGCTGACAAAATTTAACCTCACTTTATTATCGTGTACGTACACGCAATACATACGCACGTAGAATGCTCTATTGACAGCCGAAAGAAAATTGATTGACAATCAATGCGATTCCCTAACACAGACATAACAGTCTTCTCATTGTACACCCTTACCAAAAATCATGATTTTCGGAGTTCAATATCCCACTTTCATAAGATTTTTTGAGTTCAGGTAAATACTACAACCATAAAAATGGTTATATGGGTTGAACTGAAAAATTCGTAAAGTGGGGATTTTTGGTTAGAGTGTAGTTTATTATGTTTGTAATTTGTTGACATTAAAATTTTCAATTTTACTAAGTAAATCTTTGAAATATTTACATACAATCACAAAAATGACATGCTTTTATCAAACATAAATAAAAAAGCAAAACAAAAACTTTTTTTTTGTTTATTAAACGTCTTCAAAAACCACCAGAATCGCCGCCCGCATAATCAAATACCAAAGGTGAAACTGTCGAAATCATAAGAAAATTATTTCTGGTATGGTTACCATTTGTGATATTGTTGATATAATGTCACAACCATATAACAAAATTAAAATGGTACTATTTCCCGAATTGTTGCACTTATCTTGACATATTCGAATGGTTGATTTTTTTTCCTACAATTTAATGATCGGTATCTATCGAGGTATCTATTCGTCATACGATTAGGATGGTTCGAAACAGCTATTGTTAGAACATAATTGTACTGTAGCCGGTATGATAAAAGTTATGATACTCGGTATGATTTAGTCAAAGAAACCTAAGCGGAAAATTTCCTAAATTTCCTAAGTCCTAATAATTGAAACAATTGCACAACAATTAATGGTACGATATAATTATTCCTCATATGTTTGGTATTATTTCAAACCGTTTTTGTATGATTGAGCCAAAAATTAATTTTAGCGAAAATTTTCTTAAGTCCCAATGATTCAAACAATTGAACAATTCATGGAGAAATATAACTTTTCGCCATATGATAAGAATTTTTCGGAACAGCTATTGTTAAAACATAAGGGTACCATAGCCGACGTAGTATTTCCAACTTGAAGTTCAGCGAAAAACTCTTAAGTCCCAATAATCCAAACAATTGTACAACAATTCATGGAACGATATAACTGTTCGCCTAACGCTTAGGATTATTTGAAACAGGTATTGTATGATTGAGCCAAATGAACTACAGCAAAAAAAAAATCTTAAGTCCGAATGATTCAAATAATACTTTAACAATTCATGGAACGATATACCTGAATTATGGCGAAAATTTTCCTAAGTCCCAACAATTCAAACCATTGTTCAACAATTCATGGAACGATATACCTGAATTCAGCGAAAATTTTCCTAAGTCTCAACAATTCAAACCATTGTTCAACAATTCATGGAACGATATACCTGAATTCAGCGAAAATTTTCCTAAGTCTCAACAATTCAAACCATTGTTCAACAATTCATGGAACGATATACCTGAATTCAGCGAAAATTTTCCTAAGTCTCAACAATTCAAACCATTGTTCAACAATTCATGGAACGATATACCTGTTTGCCATATAGTTTGTATGTAAAGCTAATTTATTTTCGTGATAATTTTTATAAGTCCAAATAATTTAAACAATTGATTGACCATTATCAGAACGATAACTGTTCGCCATGTGATTGGTCTATAATTTATTTGTATGGTTCTACCATACATGTTACGATATATTTATGATAAATTTTGAGGCCACATTTCATAATAAAATGCATTTTAAACCGCCAAACGTAATGTAACTGAGATAGCTCAATTAGATAAGGCGGCAGCACAACGGAAGAATCAACAGGAGACATCATCATCAAGCGGTAACAAATCCCGGACATTACAAAAAAAAACGCTAACCATTAATAATCATATACTTACCATTCCCGTTAAATCCATAGTTCCCAGAACATTTGTAGAGTTTATTTTTTGGCTCCTCCCTTTTCAAATGGTGTCGGTAAGTGTCGGTAAAGCAGTTTACCATTTAAAATCATATTTTATTAATTTGTGGTACGGTTCACATAAAATAAAAATTGAACAGTTTGGGGTACGGTATGACTATGATCCACGAAAAAAATCCCTTGTAAAAATGTATTGTAACATAACCTAACGACCTATTTAATAAATTGTAGGATTGTTTGGGGAATGGAAAATGTACGGTTGCACCCTATTTGGTGTATTATCAAGATCATTTAGGAAAAATCATTCGACAAATGGTGACTGTATGGTTGTTGACTATGCGGGCGATTATTATATTTTCAAAGTCTGTAGCAGGGAAGTTTTCTGAGTTTGCTGTTATTTTCTTTACCTCTGTTTCTTTTAACCTCTCTGACTTGCACAAAACTTTCGGTTGCGCGACGTTCACTGGTAAACAGCATTACACTTTTTTCAGTTCACTTTTACACACTTGTATGGGATTTTTCAGTTCAAGTATGATTACACACTTTCGTGTAATCATACTTGAACTGAAAAATCCCATACAAGTGTGTAAAAGTGAACTGAACAGTGTGTAATGTTGATTATCAGTGTTAACCATTTTCCGTGAGTTACCTCCAAAAGGCCTTTTGCCATCGTGAGAGCTGAAAATGAGAAGAAGAGAGAGAATGAGAGAGTAGATCAAATGTTTGCACTCTGATCGCCATCTTGGATTTGGCCCATCCTTGCGAGCAAGGGAGCGTTCTTTTATTACGTAACGCGAAAAATCGGAGTTTTAGACCCCCTCCCCTCCCCCCTCGTAACAAAATCTCCATACAAATTTTAAAAATTTTGTATGGAGCGTAACACGGCCTCCGACCCCCCCCCCTACTACGTTACGTAATAAAAGAACGCTCCCCAAGAGAGAAAATTCGGAGAGGTAATTTTCAAAAGGTTGAATGTATTTGAAAATATTTAATGACTAAAATTTAGAAGAATTTCTGAGAAAGGTTAAATTTGTAATGAGTTTTGCGAATTAATTTCTCGGTGTTTCTTAACAGATCATTTTTTTCTAAACCCACCGACAGTCGCATACGTGTATGTAATTTGTACATACAGTATGTAAAAAAGTATTTACACCCCTTGGCTCGCCCCTTGGGCACAATGCACATTTTGTGATGAAACATGCAAACAATTTAAAGTTTGGCAGAAACCTAGTACTACGTTTTGTTCAGAAACTCATGCCGAACATGTAGCTACAGAAATCTCATGAAAAGATGATTTCTATAAAAAGTTATATAACAAATACTACTACAAAAATCAAAAAAGTGCAAAAAAAGTTTGTACACCTTTCGAAAAATTTATATAAACAAAGTTATTTGTTGACAAATCACCATGAGTCCATTCCAAATAGGCATCCTTGACTGATTAAAAAAATAATTTGGATTGAATATAAAGTTTACTAACTACTTAGTATAAAAGTTTATATAACTCTGGAAGTTTTATAGAAAACTTATTTTAACTCAATTTTGCAAACTTTCAATTTTACTAAATGTCAATATATTACCATAGAATTTCTAAATGAACATTTTGGATTGGGTATAACATCGTTTTGGGGGTATTTGTATCGATAGAATAGATTTTTCGTTGAAATTTCGTACCAACCCGGAATTACGTCGTCGGGAAATCCACCGGCATCCGAACCGGTCCACGATTGACAAGTCAACCTATGTGGCATCGGAAAGGGCATAAAATTTCCGATCTTTTGATACCCAAACAATTAGGTTTTCTATAAAACTTACGTTTTTAAATACCTGAGCAAAAAGTAAGTTTGATACATGAGAACAAAAATTACGAAATTCCATGCATTTTTGGCAGGTTGCTCAAACGAAACCATAACAACATTTTTACCTAGGTATTTAAAAACGTAAGTTTCATAGAAAACCTACATGTTTGGGTATCAAAAAATCGGAAATTTTATGCTCCTTTCCAATGCCACATAGATTGAAGTTTTATATAGAACAAGCCTTACCCGACAAACTTCGTTCTGCCTTTTTTCGTTTGTTGACGTTTTTGCCTATTCAGTCTCCTGTGATCAAAATATGATTTTACGTAACTTTCTCCATACAATTTGCCGATGCTCCGAAATCGGTTACAGAGTCGCCAAAGTGTCAATTAGTTGGCGTAAGAACCTTCCTTGGGCTTATACGAAACCAACGCAACAAAAAGCACCTCGATCCGACGCTCCGTATTGAACTGATTCGCGTTCGAACAAATCCGTCGAAATTTTTTATATATATAGATTTCCAGAGTTATATAAACTATTATATCAAGTAGTTAGTAAACTTTATAATCAATCCAAATTATTTTTTTAATCAGTCAAGGATGCCTATTTGGAATAGGGAGACTGGACGTATGGTGATTTGTCAAAAAAAAAGCTTTATTTATGTTAATTTTTTCGAAAGATGTACAAACTTTTTTTGCACCTTTTTTGATAGTATTTGTTATATAACTTTTTATAGAAATCATCTTTTCATGAGCTTTTTGTAGCTACATGTTCGGCATGAGTTTCTGAACAAAACGTAGTAATAGGTTTCTGCCAAACTTTAAATTGTTTACATGTTTCATCACAAAATGTGCATTGTGCCCAAGGGGTGTAAATACTTTTTTTTACATACTGTACTTTGTAGGGGCACTTGTATGAAACGCCACAACACGCGGCATTCAAAAGGATAAGCAAGGTACGCACTTGGTCACATTCCTTGGGGGGGAGTGTACTGCACCCTTGGCTGCACCTGATCAGTTTATTCTTTAATGTCCGACGTCGATAGATCCATAGAAAAAAAAAACAAAATTTTGTCGAAAATGTTGTATGAAACTGTAAAATAAAAAAAAGTTCTTAAAGTGCGTTTGACCAGTGTATGCTCAAAAAAAAAAAAATTAACTGTAGATTTATAAAAATCTGCTCAACTAAATTTTCAGTAAGGCCGTTGCAAATATTTTTCAAAGTTAATGTTGCAATGTCCCATAGAAAGCTTTGGATAGTTGAAACTTTGATCAATCGAGTCTGAACTATATTTTCCTAAAAACTTTGCATACACGTTTGATATCGAGCTGCCATATCTGCGACATGGAGTTTAACTTGCTGTGCAGTTGCTGTGAAGTTTACCATGAAGCCCATGTTGCACGCACACACTCCTCGACACACTCTCACTTTTAGTTTCTCGATACTTGAACAAACCAGTAAAGTACCCAATTTTCGTCATCCATTCCCACAAGTTTTTATAAAAATTGGAGGATTGGTTACACAAACGTGTTATGCAATTTAAACAATCTGTATTTCAAGTTATCAAATTCAAGTTATCAAATTGTAGATAAGAAAAAAAATAATGCTCTTTATTTTTTTCTCATTTTAAATTTGTATGTTAAAATTTAAAAGAATTATGATTCCTTTTAATATATCCATGCAAAAAATAATATATTTTTTAAATTCCCAACATCTACCTCTACGAAAAACTTCACTAGAATTCCTCCATCTCTCACTCTCTTTCGAGAGAGCACGAACCCTCTCTTTCTCTCTCTCCCGCTCTCCTGAGTTCCGCGAAAAGGCTCATTTTCCTGGCAGTGCCGCTTCGCTCTCTCAGCAACCGTTCCCCGTTCAGTCAGAGGCCGATTTCACACCGTCAAGGCGTTGTTTCTCCGTTCGTCGTCGTCGTCGTCGGAATCTGCTCCGAGAAAAAAAGAAAAAAACGGTCCGCCGCGGTCTGCTCCGGAGGAAAATCCGTGAGGAAAAGTTGTGTCTTTAGAGTGAAATTCCTCCACCGAAAGCCGGGATTTTTTGACGCGTGCTTCTTTTTTTTTAAGTGTTGTTTTAAGCGGAAAGTAGTGGGAGTTGAATTTTTGAAAGTGTGTGATTTTTATCAGGGGGAAATTCGGGAAGAGGAATATAGTTTTTATTAGGGGAAAATCACTCGTTTAGAGTTTGGTTTAGCAATCAAAGTAAGCAGGAAAAGTGTTTCACTTTCATTCTGTGTGTTTGAGGGATGCGTGCGTGTGCGTACGATGAAAAGTTTTTCAAAGAAAATATTTTAAGCTATAAAAAGATTGTGTGTGTTTCAGACAAAAAAAAGTCGAATAATAACGAAATAATTCAAGTTCTAATGGTCAATTTCTTCATCTCTTCTTTCTTTCTCGGTTGATGTTCCGGAAAATGTCCGGTGGTGTGGAAATTTCCTTGCCGTAACGAACACGCGAACAAAATAAAATCGCCTCCAAAAAATCCGAAAATTGATTGGAATATCTCTCTGCTCCGTCTCGGCGAATAACGTCGTGTCCGTCGTCCGGTCTCCGGTCCGTGTGTTTGTGTCATCGTGGACGCGCCGCCGTCACTACGACAACCGTAAACCTCTGCGCGCGCGTGCACACACACACACACAAACACGGGCACGGCCTACTGTTGCTGTTGCGGCCGCCGTCGTCGTACAATTCCGACGAATATCTTCGTCATCATCATCCTGACTTGGGCGCTGATCACGCGACTCTGGTGCCTTCTTGAACGATCCCGTAGAACCAATGGCAGCCATCCGCAAGAAGCTGGTCATCGTCGGGGACGGTGCCTGCGGTAAGACGTGCCTGCTGATCGTGTTCAGCAAGGACCAGTTCCCGGAGGTGTACGTGCCGACCGTGTTCGAGAACTATGTCGCGGACATCGAGGTCGACGGCAAACAGGTGAGTCCGAAACGGTGTCCCCTTTTACCCCTCTCTGCTAAGAGAATTGAAGGCAAGATAGATTGGGCAGATAGCCGGAAGTGCCCGTTCCGGGGAACCACACACATAACTTTGGCCAGTCAGACAGGCAGGGGTGCGGCACGGCACGGTCGTTAAGATTAAGAGTAGTAGCAACTAGCAGAAGAAGTTCCAAGGGAAATCGGTGGCGACGACTAACGACTGCTTGTGCTCTCTTCTGTGGGGAGTGCGATGGTGGTGATGGCCTGTTTGTGTGTTGGCGTAGGGTAGGGAGAACCGTTGTGGACGACCAGACGGTTGATTGAGCAATTTGGACCTTAGGTTCATGGTGGTAAAAAAAAGCCCAAAACTGCTAAAAAATAACCTAAGAACGTCATACTTTTAAATTCACCATGTTCAATATGGTGCATAACATGATTCTTTGCATATCTTGAAATTTCATGAAGTTTGATATGTCACTCGATAAGGTTTCTTGAATATTTCTGTACTGTCCCCCATCAGAACACCGGGAACCGATTCCTTAGGACAGATTAGGTCATGAGATGTTTGTAGGGTCATTTTAGGCTATAAGTTCAAATTCATAAAGTTTGATATGCAACACGATGGTTTTATTTAATAAGAAAACAGTTAAGTTACCGTTACGATTGTGCTCGCAACTCGATCCAAATCGGTTTTCAAAGAGGTAATTTTCGATTAAAGTAGCCGGTTCTCCGATCATTTTTGAAAGGTGACATTTTATACTTTTATTCGAGGAACAATTGTCAAAATCTCGACTTGAAGATCTTTTTACAGTGTTGCCAGATAGTCAATTACACGCAAATTTTTTTTGAAGAAGTTCAGTAAAGTTTTACTAATATTTCATCAGTTGAAATTTTATATTCAGCAATTTAGATTTTACTAATTCCTCAGTAAATTGACATTTGAAGGAGCTATTACACTACCGCAAACAAGCAAACAAACTCGCACTTTTTTGTGTTTGACAATATGCAGGCTGACGTTTTTGCAGACAAATCCAGGCAAACAAACAAAGCAGGCAAACTGTCAAAAAGTGCGAGCTTGCTTGTTTGTTTGCCGTAGTGTAATAGCTCCTTGAGCAATTTTCATTGTTTACGCTAATCGACATCTCATTGTATTTTTTATTCAGCTGATAATTTGTCCATCCAAATAAGCCACGTTGCATCATTAGTTTCTCCATGCAAGTCTCAATACAAATTTGTGTGAAAAGTGCTTTGCAAACATTCGTAATCTGTATTTTGAGAAAGAATTTTCTGGTCGATTTGGTGTCTTCGGCAAAGTTGTAAGTTATGATTGAGACAACTCTAGAAAAAAAAGGTACTCGGAGAAAAATTTGCCCTTTTTTAAAATTTACTTATTGTAAAAAAAAACGATTTTGACAAACTTAACCCCTTTTGATTTTTTTAATTGTTAGATTTATTAGTGGTTAAAATGACGTTTTGTTTTTCGCTAGGTTATGATTATTGTTTCTGTTGTATATAAAGAATTTTGGAAAGTATTTAAAATTCTTCCGGAAAGAACCCAATAATCATTTTTGGATGCAAAATTAAATTTGGATTAAAAAAAGTGTTGTGTTTTTTAGTTTTCGAAGAATATTTTCTATTTTTTTAAATAGTATCCTTCCTTGTCCATTTCCGAAAATATAATTGAAAACCAGAGAAAATACCCTATAGCTTTAAAGTTTGCACTTTTGTTCCACTAAAAAAATATAAAAGAGAGGGTAAATCATGTCTACATCGAGTTTTTGTGTTAAAACAGTTAATTGAAAATTGGCTATTTTTTCCGAGTTCCTATTATTTTCGAGAAGTCTCAATCTTAACCTATTACATTGGCGAGTTGGCCGTGGGGGTTGGGGCGCGGACTTAGTAAGCAAGATATAACTATCGCAGATTTGGTATTTTTTTGGGATTACAGATATTTTTTCCGAGCGTCTATCAGATGTAAATTTACACATTATTAGAGGTAAAATCAAACCTTTTTCTGACCTAAAAGATGCACCCCTTTTTAGATGTAATTTTACCACGATTTTTTTACTGTGTAACAGCGACGCATTCAATCCGCTGAAAGCATGCAGGAAAGTGTTGAAGTTAGATGACGTCCCAAGCACTTTTCTTGTCACAATTTATAATTGCAGTACATCCGAGATCACTCGAAAATCAAGCTAAACAATGTAAATGGGCCAATGTCAAACTGTAAACAGAGAGTCTATCCTTCTCGTTCCTAATGTAAACATCAACTGACGTGAGAAGGATAGAATCTCTGTTTACACTTTGACATTGGCCCATTTAAATTGTTTTGCCTGTAATGTATTACAGAAATTAAAGCGGCCAGCCCTACTGCGTTGTTTTTACCGCAGAGAATATTCTGAGAATGGATCACAGAATACATACCGTACAAGAGGCAACATTAAATTATTTAATATTATTTGAAATAAACAAAAAAAAACTATAAAGTACGCACTACCTTACTCCTTTATCTTTTCGCCCTCCTTCAGCCCATCGGTCTTTGTGAGTTGTTGTTGTTGCTCTTTTATATTTTTTTTCTGCCGTATCCATTCACAACGACCACCACCACATCCACCCAAGACCAATCATTAACAGCTTCGACCAGTGTAAGTCAGTCTCGCATATAGCTCAAGAGACATTCTCGACTTGGGGCGACTTGACTCTTGTGCGTCGATGTGTGTAAGTTTGAGGGCACAACGCGATTTATCTGTTTGCGTGTCTTGCACGATGATTGGGGAGCGGGCTACCCTTTTTGCGCAATTTGCCTCCTTGGTGACGGTCCCAAGAGCCGACCGGTGCGATCCGGTTCAAGAAGTAAGCGGGAGCAGTCCCTTTTTTCTTCCTAAGTCACGTTATTCGTTATCGGTTAATTATTCAAAGTTATTGGGATGATTTTCAAGCAGTCAAGTGTGGACTACTTTTGTTTTTTCTTTGGTGTGGTTGTGTAGTTTAAGTGTTTCTTCCAACACCAACACCAATCAAACGCCGTCATCTTTGGAGAATAAAAATAAAATCTTTATGCAGAACAGTGCCAATAATTCGACGACCATGGCAAATGTCTGGCAAATCGTGGTGGTGGGGCAGACAGGCAAGGGAGAGATAAACTGTCTGGAGTAGAATGGAATTTCGAAAGAGTTGAATCTGAATCGGAACACTTTTTTGAGTGGATTGCAAAATTAAATTAATATTTTTCATATTTGAAAAAGTTGCTCAGAATGATGATCGCTAAATTAAGTGGAAAATGGATTTTCCGAAAAATTGTGAATGTTTGCATCATGTCGTTTGAAATTTAGCCTGTGCTATTTCGAGATATTTGAGACAAATTGCATAATTTCTGCCTTAGAATGGCAATGACTTTGTACAAAAAATCAAAAAAATCAAACCATCCACATTAACGACCCCCGGGTCTTTTGTGGTCTCTATTGCAAGTTTCTGCTCGAACCTAGGAGTCCGAAGGCTTGAATGGGGAGAGCACCCAAACCTCTTTTTACTCCAAGGAACCTTCCACCCCAGTGTTTGAACTGACGACCTTTGGATTGCGAGTCCAACCGCCGCCAGCGATTCCACCGGAGTAGGCTTGGTTTGGTGTGTTGTTTGTACTTATGGCATGGAGACGACTCCTACACCTGGAATGACTTAACGGCCTAACAACCAAGGTCGGGACCGACATTTTACTTCCTCATCCGATGGAAGGTTGGAGCAGATGGGAATCGAACCCAGAATAATCCGCTTACAAAGCGGACAGCGTAACCATTCGGCCACGCACTGCCACAACGACTTTGTACACTACAGTCCAAAATATTTGTTTTCAAAACGGAATGTTTGTTTTTTAGAGCTCTAAAAGTGCTCAGAACATCACTTTTCTTTGAAACATAATCCCTGAATTGCTACATTCGACTAACTGAATTTTGCAGGTTCGCTTTAATGCTATTGACAAAAATAGTTGTAGAAGGCGAGATAAAATTTCTTCGACAAAGTTTTTTGGCAATGCCCAAAACCTTTATGAAAGAGAAAATAAAATCCCAATATATTGCTGTAAAGTTAGATAAAAGAATACAATATAATCACGAACCACCCTAATTTTCAACCAATACAAACATAAATTTTCCACTTAGGCCGTTGCAAATATTTTTCAAAAGTTTATGTCGACCCCCCCCTTCAAAGTTGGCCTGAATAATCAGGGGGCAAAAGAAATATTTTTTCGAAAAAGTTAAAAATGTTAATGAAAATTTAAATTTAATCAATTGAAAACCAGTTAAAACGCATTTTCCCGCGTTTATAATCACATTCAGCATGTTTAAACTACTTTGTAAACATTTTAAATTTTCATGAAATACCAATGTACAGTCCCACGAAAAGTTTTTTTTTTGCGAAAAAAAAAATTCCATCAATACCTCGATATTTTCAAAACTAATGAACTAAAAAACCTTCAATGTAATTTGATTTGAAAAGAACCAAGCGTGTTTTTTTTAAATAGAAAATGTTTCTTAAATTTTGGTAAAATTATATCGCCCAATCCTTGTGAAGTTAGAGCGGTTTTAAAAATAAAAATGTTGAAAAAAATGGGTTTTTGATGGTTTTTGACAACTTCTATGTGACAGACTTAATTTATTAGTTTCTTTACGCTTTTTACCGGAAAGCTCGTCCAATTTCCCATAAGATTTTCTTTGATCACTTTTCAAAATAATTCGTTTTTTGATAATTAAACACTGAAAAAAATATTCTGTTTTCAGTTATGAGCAATGTAATTAGCTTATATGGGAACCTTTTCCAGCTTTTTTCTATCATCGGTCTATCAGTACTTTGATCATGAATTACAGCTTAAATAAAGTGTTTTTGACTGTTCCAAAGTAATAAATAGCTCAAATAAAAGTGAGCAAGCAACTCTCCATTGTTGATACATTTGAAAATGTTGATTTAATAGTGGAAAACGGCAAAAGTGATGAGAATTGGTCGAACGGCTTAAAGTGATTAAAATGGGTATATTTCCCCTATCTGTAAGCCAATACTTCCAATTGAACTGTGGTCAAAAACAGTCTTAAGGGATCGGACGTGCTTTCCGGTGAAAATGTTTACGATACTGGAAAATTAAGTCTGTCATATAGAAGTTGTCAAAAACCATCAAAAACAAATTTTTTCAACATTTTTATTTTAAAAACCGCTGTAACTTCACAAGGATTGGCCTTAGGGCAGTGATCAATATGGAGACTTTTATGTTAAATTGTCTGGGGAATCAAATCGCGCGTTCGATTTTTGAAAATTTCGACGTTTAGACCACTTGAGCAACTCTCTACGAAATCGGCCGATTTCGACCATTTTTATTTTTTGTATTTTTTTATTTGACTCAAACTTTGCGAGGGCCTTCCCTATGACCAAAGAAGCTATTTGGTGTCATTGGTTAACCCATACAAGTCTCCATACAATTTTGGCAGCTGTCCATGCAAAATTGGTACGTAAATATTCGAATACCTGTAACTTTTGAATGAATTTTCTTATCAATTGGTGTCTTCGGCAAAGTTGTAGGTATTGTTGAGGACTATTAAGAAAAAATAGGTACACAGAAAAAAAAATGCCGATTTTTTTATTAACATTTTTTCACAAAAACTCAATTTCCCAAAATACGTATTTTTTTTATTTTCGAGATTTTTTTATATGTTTTAGGGGACAAAAACCCGCAACTTTTGAGCCATAGAGAAACATGGTCAAAAAATCTGCCGCCGAGTTATGATTTTTTGAAAAAATAGTGATTTTTGGAAAAAATCAAAGTTTTATGCAAAAACAAGTTTGACATTATTTTTAAATGCAAAATTGAATTTGCAATCGAAAAGTACTACTAAGCAACTAGCAACTAATGGTCCGATTTTCAATGTTAAAACATGAAACATTCGTGAAATTTTCCGATCTTTTCGAAAAAAAAACTATATTGAAAATTTTTAAATCAAGACTAACATTTTCAAAGGGCCAAACATTGAATATTACGCCCATTTAAAATGTTAGTCTTGATTTAATTTTTTTTTACTATTTTCGAAAAGATCGGAAAATTTTGAGAATGTTTTATGTTCAAACATTGAAAACCAGACCATTAATTGCAGAGATATCGACATTAGAAAATGGTGGGCTGTTTGGGTGAGACTTAGAACTTCAATTTTCGTGTTTCTTTTTGTTTAAGCCGCTGTATCTCAGCAACCAGATGTCCAATCTTCAATGTCTCTGAGACAGTTTTATAGCCAATTTTCTGAACTTTTCAAAAATATATATATATATATTTTTAGAAATGGTCACTATTTTTAAAAATCGAAAAACTGCAAATATTTCGCTAAAATCAAACATTCGGTGGCTATATCTTGAAAACAGAGCCTTTTATCACAAAATCTGTAATGTACTTTTCTATTGGAAATTCAATTTTACATTAAAAAATTACATCAAATTTGTCTTTGAATGAAATTTGATTTTTTTTTTCCAAAAATCAGTATTTTTTCAAAAATTTATAACTTGACGGCAGATTTTTTGACCAAGTTTCTCAATGGCTCAAAAGTTGCGGGTTTTTGTCCCCTAAAATTTATCAAAAAATCTCAAAAATCAAAAAATACATATTTTGGGAAATCGAGTTTTTGTGAAAAAAAGTAAATTAAAAAATCGGCAAATTTTTTTCCGTTTACCTATTTTTTTCTCAATAGTCCTCAACAATACCTATAACTTTGCCGAAGACACCAAATTGATCAGAAAATTCATTCAAAAGTTACAGATTTTCGAATATTTACGTACCATTTTTGTATGGACAGCTGCCAAAATTGTATGGAGACTTGTATGGGTGAACCAATGACACAAAATTGATTCTTTGTTTATAGGGAAGGCACCCACAAAGTTTGAGCCAAATCAAAAAATACAATTAAAATCCATTTCCGGTTTTGGTAGAGAATTGCTCGCTCTTAAAATAAAACAGTATCAGTAAAAGATTTTTGTATTTTTCTAGGTGCGTTGCTTCATCCTGCATTTTTCATGAGTCTTTTTGTAACATCTTAGGCTATTTTCACAAAAATTTTGAACGAAAAAAAATGTTTAAACTTAAAAATCAAAAAAAAAATGCATAAAAGTGGCGTGTTTTTTTCTTTCAGTGTATTCGTTTCGGAAAGCCCGTCAAATTTCCCACAAGTTTGTCTTTGACCACTTTTTGATACGATGCAGTGGCTTCGAGATACAGCGATATTTAAATTCCGAATCACAAAAATATTGAAAACACTTACGCCCTTCTCAAATGTCATTATCGAGTAAAACTGGCTCCATATACACACGAATGGCTTACATAAGTGTAGGATAACATGTCTACAAAGTTTCATTGATCTCGGAAAGGGTCGGGTACAACCGATTCCCTACTTGACATTGAATTGCTCCTATACGTTCTTCAAATGCTCTCACCTGAAACCCTGAATCATGTAAATGAGTTTCAGGTATACCCTGGAGAATTTCCCTTATCCACTTAAAAAGTGGAGCATCAACACATTGCGTCTACCAGTTTCTTTTCCCTCGGTGGAGCAATGGAAGCCATTTTTTAAGTTCTTATCTGCTAAGATCCTTACCCCTCACAGTCCTGGTCGTGAGACTGTTGAGAATATGTAGATCCAGCAAGAACCGGAAAAGAGAGTTGGTGTCACGTATATCTCTCGCCAAGGCTTGGGAATGCGCAGAGCTTTAGAAAGGTACAATAGAGCCACTACTGCGAGTGTCGTGTCTCTGTGTGTTATCAGCAGTGGTTTCATGCCACATGTATATTTGCTGACGACTCTTCTGCTGCAGTGCGCCCGCTGATAAGACTCGCACCGTGGAGTTACATTCATCAAGTGGGTCGGGTTCGGTTGGAGCATTTTACCAGGAAATATCATGACTAAAGCAATGGTTCATCACACCCTCTGAGTACTTTTTATCAGATGATGATCTTGTAATGTTTGTTCAACTCTGTTGCAATTGTTCAGGAATTTTCCTGTGGTGACTACGTCCACGCTTGTTGGGCACATTCCAGAATCAATCCCTCCCGCAAAAGATGTCCAAATATGGCGTTGTCCAACCCTTGAGTCCCGCAAATGTTTATTTTGGCCAGCAGTTCGATGGAAGGGCCGCGCGCGTGATTGAAATTCTCGTCACACGACGCCTTCGAGACGACGCCAACGACGTCCGGCCCATGATGAGAAGCAATTTGCCAACCAGCGCGAAAAGCTGTTTTTCCGTCGCGTATTATTATTTATATGTCGGGCGCTGGTGGTGGCGGATTCGTTGGTTCCGAAGGCAATCCGCCAATAAACCACTTCATTTCGGCAGGGGCCGAGAGTCTGGTGGGAAAGCAGCAACTCCGTCGATTTGGTGCCAGAAGAGTTATCGAAAATTTCGCGAGATGAATTTTTAATTTATGGAGATGGTTTTCCGGGAATGGGCTCGAGCTATGCAGGCAATGTTTTGGTCGTAAAGTTCGCCGGAAAGGGCGGCGACCACGCGGGAGAATGTTTGTAGTTGAGGACGCACGCGGGGGTCGCATGATATTTATTGGAGTTTCGTGGTTATGCGGTTGGAATATCTGAGAAATACTTTTGCAGTTTAAAAAAAAATTCGACCAATTTGGTAAAAATCATTTCCAATTCAAGATATTTTTGGAACCAACGAAGAGTCAGTTATCTCAAATTACTATCAACAATAAAGCAATCACCGTCGCTAATCACTTTTACCACCCGCCACGCGTGGGCCCAAACATTTTGTCATACATTTTTCAAACATCGTAAAACTTAACAAGCCCCAAAAACACTCGAACCCCCCCTTCCAATTACCACCCTCCCCTTAATCCACCAATCGAAACAAAAAAAAAGACCGCAGATGATAAAAAAAAATCCGCGCAATCGCACACACCAAATTGATATCCGCCTTTGTTTTGAAACGGGGAGAGACGAAGAAGAAGCTATGCGATGGATGAGTTGTATAAGTTGTCCGGCTGTTGTACACATCTGGCCGTTAAAGTGTAGTCGCGTTCACCTACCTACAAACACTGCACACACACTGATTATTACGACGAGATGATGTCAGATGCCTTGGTCCACGGCGACGACGACGTTCCGGTGGTCATCAATGGCTCGACAATGGACACCGAACAAAGTTGGAAAAGGAACAGCAACTACAGAGTTTGGGTCGCGTTTGAAGCAACATTTGAAAAGGGTGTAGTTTGAAAGGTGTTGTTTACACCTTTCTTTTTTTGATTTATGGAAGACTTATCCAATGCATATCTGGAAATCCTTTCTAGTTTTCATCATCAATTTCAAATTTGTAGACCACGTGATTTATGCACGATCCCTTACACCTCGTATTAAAATATATCTGTAGCTTGAGAACAGATTTTTGAATCGATTTGGTATCTTGAAAAGTTCTAGGTTATGCTGCTAATGATTTGTTAAACAAAATTGTTGCACACATTTTTACCCTTTTTTGGATTAGGACTACACTGATTTTGTTTAAATCGAAATATCGGTCGTTAAAAATTTTAATCTTAATTTTTCGATGTAAAAATTTGCAATCTGTTTTCAAGTTATAGCCATTTTTAGGTAATTTTTGCCCACTGCCCAATGTTTGCCCACTTGCCCACCACTGGAAAGCTGAGAAAACCTTAGTTGCTGAGATATTGTCATGCAAAGAGTTAAACATAGAAAAAATTATGTTGTCTAAGTCTCACTCAAACAATTCCCATTATTTTCTTCTTCTCAGCAACTAATGATCCGATTTTCAATATTCAAATTTGAAATTTGTTAATTTTTTCGATCTTTTCGAAAACAATATTTTCAAAAATTTTAAATCAGGGCTAACATTTCGAAAGGGCGCAATAATGAATGTTTGGCCCTTTTGAAATGTTAATCTAGATTTAAAAAAATGAAAATATTGTTTTCGAAAAGATCAGCAAATATCACAAATGTTTCATATTTTGACATTGAAAATATCATTGAAGATATCGACATTAGAAAAGAGGTGGGTTGTTTGGGTGAGACTTAGAAAACATCAATTTTCCTGTTTTGAAATCTTTGCATGGCAATATCTCAGCAAAATAGCAAAGCAAAATATAGAGAATTTTGGGCTAAAAGGGCACTAATTTAAAAAGAAATGAATAACTGCGAGATTTTTTGTTTCCAAAAAAGCTACCTAAAAATGGCTATAACTTGAAAACGGTGCACTCATTTAAGTACTTTTTGATTGAAAATTTGATTTACATCGTAAAATGAAGATGAAAATTTTTTGCGACCAATAATTTATAAAGATTTAAAAATTCATAACTCGTCAAAGATTTTTTGAGCTTTATGCAAATTTCTGAAAACTTGGCAATTTTTAGTGACAAAAAGTGAAATTAAAAAACACCTAACATATTTTTACCGTGTATCATGTAGTCCTTATCCATACCTACAACTTTGCCGAAGACACGAAATCGATCAAAAAATTCCTTCAAAAGATTCAGATTTTTAAATTTTCATGTATCATTTTTGTATGGACAGCTGCCAAATTTGTTTGGAAAACTATATGGACAAAATGGCTTCTTTGGGCATACCGAAGGCACCAAAAAAGCTTCAGTCGAATTAAGAAATACAAAAAAAAATCGTAGAGAATTGCTCAATTATTATGAATATGAATATTAACATTTAAACAAAGCTATAGTTTCAACATTCGCAGGAAAAAAGTGTTTAAAATGCATTGTATTGTAATTTTGCAATCATTAGTTTTCAAAATACACAGAAAAAAAAATGTGAATTTACTCGACACGTAAAAAATGAATTACATGTAAACTCAGTTGATGTAAACGTGAGATTCGACGTAAACGGTTAAATAACGCGTAAAATCATGTTTTTACGTATAATTTGTTGAAAATTTACATCAAATTGCATTTAAATTTAAATGTTTAATGACGTGCAAAAGTGTTACATCATAAATGATGTAACATTCGGAAATATTTTTTTGTGTGTATGTAAGATCTGGCGAAAATTAAAATTTCATCGAAAAAAATCTTTTTGCTATACTGTACTTCGAAAATTCACAAAAATTCTTGAGATTTTAATTAGTCCAAACATGCTTTAAAAATATTTAAAACGCAGGGGAATTCATTTTAATTTAATTACAGATGATTGCACTAAAACTTTCACTGAAAATTTAAACTTTTTTGAAAAAATGTGTTTGCCCCCTGATGACAAAACTAAAAAAATGTACCAGTTTTATTGTTTATCGCTCTAGAACAGGTTGATAAACATTCATTTGACAATGTTTCCAAATTTTCGAAAAAACAGAATTTTTGAAAACCGTGGAAAAAAAATTGTAGCTCAATCAAATTTGTAATTGCAATCAACAATAATTTTGACCATACAATTTGGCGAAGCAAAAAAAATGTTTTGGCCTTTTTAAAATTTTATTGTTGATTAAAAAATTCAAAACATTGATAATTAGACGAATATTTGTTGTGTTAGGCTGTTTTTTTTTGCAAATTTTTATTTCATGTTGTTTTTGTCCTATTTCAACCCAAATTTTGTGTTACGTAATACCTAAAAGAATCTTCAAAATGACAAAAAAATTGCGTAAAATTTGCTTGTTCTTGGGAGAACTTATTTGCATCTGAAAATGAATTAAATGCTGGGTCATAGTTTGGAAGTTGCCTTTTTTATTCTCTAAAACAAATTTAAATAAAAATAAAAAGTTATTTTTGTTTTGTTTACATTGTATGTTAAAATGTGAAACAGAAAACAGGAAATTTTTATGAAATCATCAGAGTTTCCATTCTCAAGATACAGCAATTCCCCACGAAAACAGCTCGATTTGAAAAAAAAGTTCTCCGATCGGGCTCAAAATTCTTCTGGGGGTTTCTTGGCCGAAATAATTAGACCCGTATTTTTTGTTTGGCCTTTAGGGTGACCTACGCGATGTTAGGGTGGTACCAAAAGTTGCGTATTTCAATTACGAAAATGTTGGTACCCTAACATGTGTAGGTCATCGCTAAAATTTTTAAGTTATCGCCGTTTTAGTGAAAAAAGTCGATTTTTTCCAGTTTTCGTCATTTTCCCATTTTTGCGCGTGGCGCGTCGAAAACCCCAGTTTTTATTTTAAAAAAATCGTTTCTCATAGTATCAAAAACATAACTTCACCATTTTTTGATAAATTGTGTGAAATTTTCCGAGGAATCCGATAAAAATATTTTTAGAAATAGGCTCTTTGGTCCCGAGACCTTCAAAACAGCATTTTAAGTTTTCATACGACCTTTCCAAATGTTATGCTAGATTTTTGAAACTTCTTGCTATTTTTCTCAAATAGCCAAACTAATCACCTTTCTTTTGCGTCTAGGATAGATAAAATCGGATAAAATAACGCGGAGATATGATTTTTTGAAAAAAAAAAAAAATGGTTTTAGCGAAAATCGACGAAAATTGCCATTTTTCGGACCACCCTAACACGGCGTAGGTCACCCTAATGGTTAAACAAAAAAATACGGGTCTAATTATTACGGCCAAGGAACCCCCAGAAAATGTTTGAGTCCGATCGGAGAACTTTTTTTTCGAATCATGCTGTTTTCGTGGGGAATTGCTGGATAGATACATTTTCGTATGAACAGCTGTCAAATTTGTTCAGATTTCAGGAAGAGTTGCTCAGGTGGGGAATTTATTTGGCTCGTCCAATCGAGCTCAAACTTGGGATTTTGGCGCAGTATAGTTTTGAAGACGAAAAGTCACATTTGAACCACCCTAAACGCCACTTATCGGAGATTTATCTAACTTTTCACGCAGCTGGTGAATATTGATGAAAAAAAAAATTATCGCTGCCTGCGTGGATAGACACATAAAAAACTAAAAAAAATCAGATCTGGCAATCCAAGAATTTTTCAAGAATTATCGCCACTTTAGTGGGATTTTACAAACCTTTCATAACTGGTCGGATGTAGTAAATTATAGTTGAAGTGATTTACGGAATTATATATTGAAGCTTAGGACTTACAAAAAAAAATTTTTGCTGTAGAACGTTTTTAACAATATTTGAAAAACCTGGACGATTTATTGTGCACTTTGGAGATCTGGCAACCCTGTCATGAGATTGTCGCAACTGTCGAATGTCAAGACTGTACAACATATTTTAAATGTATTTTGGATTATGGATAACAAAACATACAAAACATTTCAAACTTTCATATTTTTTGCTACGCCCTTTGAAAATGTTACTACTAAAGTGTACGCTGGTACGTTACACCTGATGTGCACAGCTCAGTGTATTGGTGGTTCCGAGATCCGTCCACTTTTGATTACTCATCTCGTGAGGATTGTTTTTTTGTTGCTGCTGTTGGTTGGTTTGTTGTTGTTGTTGTTGCCGCTGGGAGTTACACACACTCACACCCCGAGATTGTATTGATTTCATTAAGCCGTGGCATCATCGCTGCTCATCAAGCTTTTAGGAAGTTCCACCGGTCAGTGCACAAAGTGCTTCTTAATGGGGTTTCATCAGGTGATGACTTTCCACAAACTTGTATACGTACGTTGTACGTGTGGATCGAATGTGCAGCAGTCATGTAACGATTTGACTTCTGGAAGATTCTTCCAGAAGGCATCCAGCTTTGTTCTCGCTGCGATCTAGATTTGTTGCTTCTTTCAGACTGAAACACTCACCCGCGAAAAAAGTGAAAACAAGTAAATAATTGAATCATCGTTTTCCTCTTTTCGTGTACGATTCCGTTTTACGATCTGGCCGCCCCTCTGCTAGAGATTCCTATCTTCCCATCCCACTTGACCTTGACCCAGATTCTGATGTTTTTTTGGCGGCGCCGCTCGGTCAGTAATCCTTTGCTTTCACCTTGCAGCTCTGCGATGATGACGTGACGTAGAAGCTTCAAGTTCTTCGATAAAAAATATCGGATGTTTGAGGCGCTGCTTTTTCATTCATTACCCGCTGCAGGGAGCGGGGGTTCTTGGGAGTTCCGGAACCAATCCGATTAAAACACGCTGAACTGAATCGAACTATACAGTCAGGATATAGTGCCAATTCCGTGCTTTGAGCGTGGATTTGGTGTTGGGAACGCGCGCGCGCGCATTATCGGATATTGCCCGGGGTGAGATTAGAATGTGTGACGCGGAGGGACGTGCTCCGATTTATTCCACGGTGCCCGGCAGGCAGGTCTCAGCCATGGGACCGTGTTATCTCTGCACCGTTTCAGGATAGTTAGTTGGTTGTTCTGGTCGGGTGTTTTTACTGGGGGAACTTTTCAGTATATGGCATAGTCGAACAACAGCTACAGCTCAACAGTAATAAGTTACTCATACATCAGTTGCCACGATCCCTCTTCGATATGCGTGAAACATTGTCTAACCAGTTACTTTGGTCCCGCGAATCCATTTTTCCGATCCCTAGAATCGAGAAGCTCCATCGAAACCGATATTCGGAAGATCCGGCTGTCACATTTTGACAGGTTCTTGTATAGGACACTTAATATAAGTTTTGGAGTAAATACCGGAAGTTTTTCTATGTGCCTCGGAATTTTTTAGTCAAACTACTTTTCTCGTCATTTTCGTTTCGTCTACTTTTCATCGCCAAAATAACAGTACTGCATAGTACTTTTCAGCATCCATTTAAGTGCTGATAAGTTTAACTTTTCACCACTTGTATGTGTTTACCTTATGAACAGCATGCATGCATTGGCCACCAACGGTGCCCGCCATGTCAGTTTGTAGATCTCGATTTTAAGGGACAGGAATGCTCAAAAATTTTAAATTTGCAAGAATTGAAAAAACAAAATCGAACATTTGTGAGTCTGCAAAATTCAAAGAATACTGTTCCGTTCTCAAACAGATTGAACACCTTGTTTTTCCTGTTCCCTTTTCCCCTCTCGGATGTTTTCCCTTGAAGGCCACACATATGTTGTTTATGATGAAGCATAGCTGTATTCACCCTCTCTCTCCCCGTAGCTGTTGCCGGCGCCGGCGGCCGCCGCCCTTTTCCGAGAAGGGTTTTTCCCCCTCAGCTCACCTCGCCCCCCTTGTGTGTGTGTTTTATGCTGAAAACGTTCAACACGCAAGCATAAACAAACGTGACAGAAAAAGAGCTAATTTCTCGCCCACGCCATCGACTTGTTGGTCCCAGAGGGAGCCGCACCCCACCCCAAGTTGGGGTAGGTTTGTGAACGTGTGCCAACCTTTGCTGCTAGGCCATCTTACGGTAGGGCAGAGCAGGAATGCTTCGGCCAGAATAAACATTCATCAGCCGATCGTGTCTGGTCTTTGGGCTAATTTCAAGGGTGAATTTCCCCCTCTTGGGGCAGCGCAGAGTAGTACGACCGGGGTGTCCCTTATTTGAGCAAATCGGTCGCATTTTTCTCTTCCAAAATTAAAACATTTTAACCCACCAACAAGTTCAACTAACAGCCATTGAACCGCTACACTGCGGGGTTACAACTTTTAGCCAAAATGAATTAAAAACATCGCGGAATAAAAATAAAAATGAAAGCAAATTGAATCGGGCGAGGGCGCTTCAAACATATTTGCGGGGTGATCGGTGTTTGTTGTTGTTTTCCTTTTAGAAGAGGAGTGAGTTTGTGGGTGATTCAATTAGGAAGGAATTTTAAAAATGTTTGTTCCATTCCCGATTTGGAAACTCGATGCGCTCGTGTGAATAAGGGAGAGTGACGATCGCATGCGGTTGACGTGCTAGTATGAAATTGATGGTATACAGCACTGATTTGATATTTAAGTTGATTTTACAAACAAAAAAAGATAGTTCTGCAGAAATTAAAGCAAAGCTAGCCTTTCTAAAATGAAAAAATAAATAAATAAAAATAACTAAAATGTTTTTATTGAAAAGAGAAAATCATGGTGGCCACCAAATTCCGACCTTAAAAATTTTCAACACGTTAGATAGAATTTTCACTCTTGAAAGTTTCATTAAAAACTATTTCAAAACATGTTGAAATTCTAATATTTCAGACACTTTAAAGTTGAAAATACACATTAATTTTCCAAAAATAACAAACGTCGCAGGATTGTCATTATTTATATATATTAAAAAAAAACAGAATGTTCATAGGAAATTGTCTTTCTAAGTTTGAAAAAAGAGCAATTCTATACTCAGCCGGTTTCGACCAGTTTACCCAACGACCAAAAAAGCTATTTTGTGTCATTGGATCACCCGTACAAGTCTCCATACAATTTTGGCAGCTGTCCATACAAAAATGGTACGTAAATTTTCGAAAATCTGTAACTTTTGAATGAATTTTCTGATCAATTTGGTGTCTTCGGCAAAGTTGTAGGTATTGTTGAGGAATATTCACAAAAAAGGTACAAGGAAAAAAATATTTGCCAATTTTTCAATCAATTTTTTTCTACAAAAACTCAATTCCCTTTTTTTGATTTTCTAGATTTTTTTTATATGTTTTAGGGGACAAAAGAAACGCAACTTTTGAGCCATAGAGATTAACGTTCAAAAATTCTGGCGCCGAGTTATGATTTGTTTTTTTTTTTTTTGTTTGATGCCACTATCCACTGCGACCAGGAATTAGATCTATTGCGGACTTGCAATTCTATTTATAGAATCACAAAGGCTTCTTCTGTTATTAGGCAGATGGGACACGCACACACGCTATTGTTGAGCGAGTGTGTCAAGCGATCCACTGCCGTAACTTCGCCGCCGAAGAGGTTTGAATGTTTTTTTTTTTCAATCCTCTTTGGCTCTGCCTTTTCCACTCTGTACTGTCCAAATGTATCGCTAGAACCGAAGTGCACATTTCACGTTTACTTATACCCAGCTAGCCCTTAAGTTCTGGTTTCTGGAAAACTCGTCCCTTCAAAGCACTTTTTTGCGATCGGGCCGTGGAGCTCTGTAGGGCAATTATACAGAGAACAGTTGGTCCTTATACATGTGAAGAGTACAGGGGAAAGGATGTGCCGAGCCATGTGGGTTTGAAACCACGATCTTCCGCTCGTAAAGCGAAACCTGTAACCATTAGACCACAGGAGCTCGGCTGATTTGTTTAATTTAAATATTATGTATAAAATTTCGATTTTTTCCAAAAATCACTTTTTTTTCAAAAAATTATAACTCGGCGGCAAAATTCTGGTCCAAACTTCTGAATGGCTTTAAAGATGCGGATTTTTGTCCCCTAAAACATATCAAAAAATCTCAAAAATAAAAAAAATACGTATTTTGGAAAATTGAGTTTTTGTAAAAAAAGTTAATTTAAAAATCGGAATTTTTTTCGTGTAACAATTTTTCTGGATATTTACAACTTTGCCGAAGACACCAAATTAAATAGGAAAATTCATTCAAAGGTTAAAGATTTTCGAATATTTGTGTAACATTTTCGTATGGACAGCTGCTAAAATTGTATGGAGATTTGTATGGGTGAACCAATGTCACAAAATAAGTTATAGGGACATGGTCATAGGGAAGGTCCGAGAAAGGAAAATTTGATTTTATGTAGCTGCCAAAATTGAATGAAAATTTGTATGGACGAACTTATGATGCAAAATAGCTGTTTTGAGTCAAAGAGAACTTACACAATTTCAGCCAATTGAAGAAAATTTTGATTTTTAACCTTCCTTCAACCACAAAAAAAATATAAAAAAATCCGCCTTAAGTCAGGGGTATTAAAAAACACCCAAAAAGGAAATACTAAAAAATTTGTTTTATTGGACCTTTTCAAAAAAAAAATCTTCAGAATAGAGAGGATGCGTTACGTGATTTTCGAATGATCCACCTTTGTTTACATCTACAAAGTAGGAGGCTGTTCAAGCACAAGCATGACTTTTTTCTTGCTGGTAAATGAGCTGTTTTATAATTATTTTATTATGTGTTTTATTTTGTCTAGTTTTTGACATTTTTGCTAGAAAATTGTCGCGTTTCGATCGGTTAGAAGAGATTTATCTTTTTTTCGGGTGACGAAGAACTGCGGCGAGAGTGTCATTCTGCGATGTCGCAGATAAATTCCCTGGCTGATTTTGGAATCCTGCAGCTCTTCCTGGTCCAGCGAAAAAACATCGCTAATTCTAGCGAAGCTGATCCAACAAGCAGAGAAGATTTTCACTAAACCAGGTTTTCAAACGGAAACAAACAATAAAGACAGCTTCTGCCACAACAACCGCATCGACTCTATAAACAACTTTCATTCATAATTATAAAAAATGACGATCTCGCCTTCAAGTTTCTCAAGATTTCTTGAATGCAACTCCAAGTCTCCTAGCCGAAAGTCACACATTTTTCATTCTTGCAAAAAAAAAAACGTTTTTTTAATTATCGATAACAATACTCTCTTCTTTTGGCGAACAGTAAATTGGTTCCACTTTGACAGTTCAACATTGGGGCCGTTTTGCGAACCACTATTCAGCACGCAGGTTAAAAGTTCTCCGTTCAGGCTCAAAATCAAAAAAAAAAAAATGAAACGATAAAAAAATGAATAACCGCAACTATTTTCCAAAAAGTTAACTTAAATGGCTATTACTTGAAAACGGTGCACTTTATCAAAAATTCACTAAAGTACTTTTTGATTGAAAATTCCATTTAACATCGAAAAATGAAGTTAAAATTTTTTTTGCGACCAATGTTGAAAAAAATCATTGTTGGCAAAGTTGGAATTTGAAACCTCTTAAACATAACAGAAAATAAAAAAAATAGTGTTTTTTTTGCAAATCAAACTTTAGTGATAAAAAGTGATATTGAAAATCACCAACATTTTTTTATTGTGTATCATTTTTTTCAGTGTAGTGTTTATCCATACAACTTTGCCGAACGATCAACTTTGCCAAAACGATCAAAAAAATTCCATCAAAAGATACAGATTTTTGAATTTTCATATATAATTTTTGTATGGGCAGCTGCCAAATTTCTATGGAAAATTATATGGACAAACTAACAATACAAAATACATACCGAAGGCACCAAAAAAGTTTTAGTTCAGATTTGCTTCATAAGGTAACAAACAACCCTGGAATCGTTATCAAATGGGGGAACCATCGCGCCCTTGGGATACCTATCTCTACGACAAACCCACCACCACCGCAACTCAATTGTAGAAAGAAAACTACTCCATTGACGATATTCAACTCCAAACGAAGTCGTTCCAGAAGTCTTCTCCCTTTGCGAATAACCGAACAAAACCACCAAGTCGGGGAGAGATAAGCCACTTCTGTTGGTGGTGGTTGAGGTGTCAGTCCAGCACTGCTGTTGAAGAATTTATAACAACAGCTTGTCGAGCGCGTTCCCTTGGACACACGCCGACCAAGTCCATGAATTCACAGAGGAAACGGCACGTCGCAGCGAAGCGCGAATCATAAACATGACTCAACGACGACGTCGCTCCGGGTTGACGTGGGATTTGATAACGGGCTTTTTTTTTGCAAAACTCCGCGGTGATTGTTTTAGAATGCGACCAATTTCCAAGTCGTGTTGAGATGTTTGTTTGATTTTTCCATGGCTAGTTGATTTTTATTATCACATTTTTGTTCGATAGTTTAATTGTAACCCCCCTCCGTTATCTTTCTCGCTAAAGTATGTTTGAGTACACTACCCACAAATACAACCGAAGGGAAAGCCAAGCCGTGCGTGATTCATCGCCACTAAGCAAGTACGGCAAACACACTCAGACATGGGCAAAACGGCGCTGTTCGCCGATAATTAGTTATCTTTGGATCTGCTGGTGGAAGCAACCGTCGTAGCATCAGCAGCGCCCGAGGGTGTATGATCTAAGCCTTGTGCCTGGGCGATGTTTGTATTTGTAGCCCGTGAGTGCGGGCCAATATTTGCCCTCAATAGCTGAGCGGAGATGACACACGCGAGTCGCGGGATTTATGCAAATATGCACCTAACTCATAGAGCGTATACTTTCTAGACAATTCTTTCGTACCGCGTACACTAACGTCATGATTTTTTTGTTTTCTTGTTTCTGAAATTCCAGGTGGAGCTAGCGTTATGGGATACGGCCGGACAGGAGGACTACGACCGGCTCAGGCCGCTGAGCTACCCGGACACCGACGTCATACTGATGTGTTTCTCCGTAGACTCGCCAGACTCGCTGGAAAACATCCCGGAGAAGTGGACCCCTGAGGTAAGGGCCGTTAAATTGGCATAAATATTTTTTTTTAAAAAAGTTCTCTTTGTTGTACAGTCATCCTACATATTCGGAACACCCACAAATTCGGAACACTATTGTGGTAATTTGTCAAAAGGATGCAAAATGCCACTTTTCTGTCGTCCCTCCTATTTTTAGGACCTTTATTTGGACATTCTCTTGCTATTTCACTAGTAAAAATAGTACTTTTTGAACAAAAAAACTCATTTCAAGACTATTTTATCCAGGTCAGCAAAACACTGCCTCCAAAATGCCTGTTCCATGATTGTGGGATGTTATTGTGCCTCCCACAATTGTGGAACACCTGAATTTAACTGACATTTTCACAAAAAAGTTATCAAACCATGTATAAAACATCACTAAGCTTGAGTTTAATTGGTTTCAGTATGTGAAGTCATTATTTGATAATAAATATGCACTCCTGGAGAGATCCAAAGTTTGTTTACATTCGTTAGAAAAAAGTGTTCCGAATTTGTGGATTTCAAGGGTCAAAGTAATTCTTCAAAAACTTCATATAAAAGTTAAAATTTGCAGATGTTCGATACAGTATTCGAAAGATCGCAAGAAAAGCTTTCAAATGAAGGTAAAAGCGAGCCATTAAGTTCAATTTGCTATGATTTTTTGAACATTAGCCGATCTAGAAACCGTTCCGAATATGTGGGATGACTGTACATCCGTAAGAAAAAAGTGTTCCGAATTTGTGGTTTTCATGGGTCAATGTTTTTCTTAAAAAAATGATATAAAACGTAAAAAACTACAGCCGGTCTATACATCAATCGAAAGATCTCAAGAAAAGCTTCCACATGAAGGAAAAAGCAAAACATTATGTTCGACTACCGATTTTCTATGATTTTTCAACCATCGGCCGATCTGTAAACCGTTCCGAATATGTGGGATGACTGTATTTGAAAGCTCTAGACTTCCTCTTTATAAAGATGAAAAAATCTCACAGGGTTTTTTCGATGTTTACTAATATTTTAAAATTGCTTGAAAATTGTGATATGTCATAAATCGCATAATTAAGCGATAAAATAGTCAATCAGGGTGACCACTCAAATCCTATTTTCAAATTCCCGACTTTTTCCTGACTTTTCCAGAACCTCACAAAATAAGTATTTCTTATCTGAAGAATGTCTTCTTATCTTATCTGAAGAATGATTTTATTTCAACAACTCTTTATAAAAAGTCAATATAAACCGTTGGACAAAATTTGTAAAAAATCAAACAGTTTAATTAAAAAAAAAACATAAACTCCAATAATAAATTCTTAAAACCTAACCTGAGTAAAAACATAAATCATCAGACTTTAAAAAATAACCGACAGCGTAGCAATGCCTAAATTTGAAATTAAATATGTCTTTATTGAACTTTCTTATAATAATTACATTTCTTTTACATGCTAAGTGGTATGGCTTAATGCTCTTCATCTTTGTTGTATTTTTCGTTTTATTATTAACTGTTCACATTCATTTAATAACTTCACATTTTTGCTTTGGTGGTGGTTAATTTATTTCAGGCAGCTTTAACAATATTTGTCATTCGCTGCCTTTCTTAGCTTAATTCATTTTTGCTTTGAATTGAATACATTTGGGTTAAAAAGAAAAATCACTTTAACAACTAAAATAAAAATTCTTTGAATTATTGAAAATCATTAGAACGAGTAAACTACTACGAACTGATTTTAAGATTAACAATGCCTATAATTTGTATTTTTAAAATAATCAAACATAAAGTTTTTTTGAAACTTCGTTTGATGACAAAATGTTAAAGATAACAAAATTTTAAATTTTGTTCTGATCTTTACAAATCATTTCATATCTTTTCCTTTGATTAAAGTAATATTGTCTATAAAAATATTCTTCAAAGAATTTAAAAATATCTATGAATTCGTTTGAAAGATGTTTAACGAAGTATCCTTCGAAATTTAAAAATTTTTATACTTAATTTTATGAATCAATTTCGATTTATCGAAGTACCAGTACAGTAGTTGTTCGGTAACTGGACTGAGAACGTAGCCCAGTCACCGAATGTTGCTCGTTAACAGGGCTGAACAAAAAATAACGAGGGGACCACCGATGCATAATATTTTCCAGATGAAATATAAAAATAAAAGTTACTCAAATTTATTTACAATGCTTACTTTTCATATTTCTTTAATTGTAACTTGAAATTAAACAAAAGTTTGAAAAAAGTTTTTTTTTATTTATTGAATATGATTTTTGCATCCATTAACCCCTCGGTCATTTTGGTTTGTTTTGGTTTTTTGACGTTTGTCTGCTTTTTAACTGGGCTACGGCCCAGTTATCGAGCGCCCAGTTAAAAAGCAGCCCAGTTAAACAACTCCCAGTTACCGAACAACTACTGTATTTAAATCTGGAGTTTTTTTAAAGGTCCAATAAACCAAATTTTTGCAATTCCGTCGTGAAACTACTTACTTTTCCTGTCATTCTTGAACGACGAAATAGCCTACTTTTCTGTACCAAAAATAACAGAATCGAATAGCAACACTTTTCAAAATAAATGCTGAAAAGTTCTACTTTTCAGCACTGAAATGGGTGCTGAAAAGTTGAACTTTTCAGCACTTGTTTTGAAAAGTAACACTTTTCAACATTTTTTTGATTTAAACGATTTATTGACAAAATACATGAAAATTCGACTTAAAATTTCACTCAATGGGTGTTTTCCGAAATTGCAAAAAAAGTTGTATGGAACTCGTTGCAAAACTTGATTTTTCAGCACTCGTCGTATTTATCCAACTCGGTGAACCTCGTTGGATAAATGTACGACTCGTGCTGAAAAAATCCTCTTTTTGCAACTTGTTGCATAAACTACTATTTTGCAATTCCGTCGTGAAACTATTTACTTTTCCTGTCATTCTTGAACGACGAAATAGCCTACTTTTCTGTACCAAAAATAACAGAATCGAATAGCAACACTTTTCAAAATAAATGCTGAAAAGTTCTACTTTTCAGCACTGAAATGGGTGCTGAAAAGTTGAACTTTTCAGCACTTGTTTCGAAAAGTAGTACTTTTTCACATTTTTTTGATTTAAACGATTTATTGACAAAATACCAGAAAATTTGACATAAAATTTCACTCAGTGTGTGTTTTTTGGAATTGCAAAAAATGTTGTATGGAACTCGTTGCAAAACTTGATTTTTTCAGCACTCTTCGTATTTATCCTACTCGGTGAACCTCGTTGGATAAATGTACGACTCGTGCTGAAAAAATCTTCTTTTTGCAACTTGTTGCATAAACTACTATTTTGCAACTTGTTGCATAAACTGGTATTACAACACTTCATAATAAATCTAGTGACCATATCTGAAAGTTAAAAAAAAATAAATTGTTTACAAGCCTAGTTTACAATCTCAAGATTTTGAAATATTACTAACTTACAAGCCTAGTTTACAATCTCAAGATTTTGAAATATTATGCGTAAAACAGTTTTCCACTTTTTCATTCAGAATAAAAAACGTTTGTATTATTTGCGATATTCAACTTTTCCGAAAACTGAAAACTAAGCTCTATCTATAGTCTTTCAGACAAAAGTTTAAAGGAATCAAACATTTGGAAACAATATTTGAAATGACTGAAGGAACATTTAAACAAATTGGATTCATGTTTTTAAATATTCAACCAATTTGGCAAAATGAAACAGAATCAGAATCATAACTATACGCAAGCCTTGTTGCCATTTGAAGTTATATGTTATGTTATTATTTGTTCGATAAATTATGCAAATGTAAATAACAATCTTTTTAGTCATGAAAAATGGAGTCAAACACATGCCACAATTATCATCTGAAATTTATTAGGATTTTTCAAGTGTTATGTCTTGAAACGCGATTGCATTCTCATATAGTTTGAAAAAATGAAAGGAACCCTAAATTTAAAGTTTGTCGAAATGAAAGAAATTAATTTTAAAGGTGTACAAAACATTTTAAAATTATTCAAGAGTTTGAACACCTTTTATGCTTGGGATTCCCGACTTTTTAACAAAAACTAACTGAATCCACCTATGTGGTTGATGCCTTCCTCACTTTTTACCAAAAATGGGTATATGAGTGGTTTCATCATTTTTTTAGATCCAGAAAAAAAGAACACAATGTATAACTTATGTGGTCATAACACGAGACAGGGTTGCCAGATCTTCAATGTTTTTGACTCATTGGAAAGGCCTTTCAATTACCTAACCAACGATGGATTGGATGATGGATCCAGACATAGTTTACATACATTTAAGTGAGATCCGGCATCAAAAAAGTACATAAATATCACTTAAGTGGTCATAACTCGAGACAGGGTTGCCAGATCTTCAATGTTCAAAAAAGTACATAAATATCACTTAATTGTCATAACTCGAGACAGGGTTGCCAGATCTTCAATGTTTTTGACTCATTGGAAAGGCCTTTCAATCACCTAGGAGCGGCCGTGGCTGACTGGTTACGGTGTTCAATTTCTTCCGGGCCTTTTTACTTTTAATCATAATTTCAGATTTCCTTTATTCAGTGTTAAACTTAGATTAACGTAACTGCTTAAGTCATCCAAGTTCTTACCACTCACACCTACACTAATTTTCTTTCACCTTCCCCCTCCCGATCCCCTATATCTTCCGGTGGTGTTCATTTTGTATGCAATACTAGTTCGGCCACTACCCTTTTTTTCCACAAGAAACCGGACTTGGACTGACTTGAGGCCGCGTCCCCCACCTTGCTCCGTAAAACGAAAACGAAAAACGGAGTCAAATACATGCCACAATTATTATCTGAAATTTATTACGATTTTTCAAGTGTTATGTCTTGCAACGCCATTGCATTCTCATATAGATTGAAATAAGGAAAGGAACCCTAAATTTAAAGTTCGACAAAATGAAAGAAATTAATTTCAAAGGTGTAAAAAATATTTTAAAATTATTCAAGAGTTTGAACACATTTTTATGCTTGGGATTCCCAACTTATTAACAAAAAAACACGAATTTACGACTTTTTCACGATTTTTCGTAGATTTTGACGAATTCCTTTTATGCGATTTTCCCGATTACCCGACTTGAGTGGTCACCCTGCAAATATCAATTTTCAAATCTCAATTTTCAATTTCAATTTAAAATTTAATTCACAAAATATTTTTTTTTTATATTTCATCGTCACCATTTTGGCCGGCATATTGGATTAACATTTTTAAATCACGTAGTTTAGGGTTCACACTCACCAAAAATGGTCTAAATTTGGAAGGTGTAAAATCGGAAGGTTCAATATTACCTCTTTTATGATTCAATATTACCTCATTTTAGACTGTAAAAGTTGCAATACAATGGAAAAATGTAAAAATACACATTTTTGGAGGTAATTTACACTCGATAGCAAAAAATAAGACATTTTTTGTGATTATTCGAAATGATTTTATCGTATTAGTTGGCCTCCAGATAATCGGGTCTGGACTGCATTTTAAAATGTAACACATATACTGTTAAACATATCATGGTAATATTACATTTGGGAAGGGGTACATATTTTATATAAGAAAAAATGTGTAATTCTACCACTTTTCTGGTGTAATGTCACTTTTTCAATCTAAATTGAGGTAAAATTACATCATAAAAGTGGTAATTTTCAACCTTCCAAAATTACACCTTCAAAATTTATGTAATATTTTACTGTGTAGTATAAAATTGTGCAAATTTGACAACATTGCAAACAGTCGTTACCACCCGCCTAGGTTGGCTTCTTAGACCGCATTTACCTTGCCAATAATCGTCAAACTCGAAGCGAAACCTAATTGAGGGATACCGCAGAGATTTTCCCTTATCCTGTTGAAAAAGCGGACCATCAACAATTCCCGTCTGGTATGCGATGGAGATGGGAAATTCCTAGTCAACTCACTCAAATTAACTCATCGCATTCGCAATTTCAAATGAAGCTTCAATGTGTAATCACAACCAAATTTTCTTCCCGTTCCAGGTTAAACATTTTTGTCCAAACGTACCCATAATCCTAGTTGGTAACAAAAAAGATCTCAGAAACGACCCTCACACAATTAAGGTAAGCAACATTGATCGGTTGGCAAAAAAGCGGACCCCAAAATCAACCTTCCTTTTTTCCCCGTTTCTCCCTAGGAATTGGCCAAAATGAAGCAGGAGCCAGTGAAGCCGCAGGAGGGGCGCGCGATGGCGGAGAAGATCAACGCGTTCGCGTACTTGGAGTGTTCGGCCAAGTCGAAAGAGGGCGTCCGCGAGGTGTTTGAGACCGCGACCCGGGCCGCGTTACAGGTCAAAAAGAAGAAGAAGAGTAAATGCGTGCTGCTCTAAGGAGGAGGTTGAGGATGTTGGGGGGCGAGGTCCACACAAAACAACAACAAACAGAAGAAAGAAAAAAACAGAACAGAACAACCCGGAACGTGCGCGCGGTTGGGCGGGGTTGAGAGAGGAGTGGGGGAAGGGTTTTAGGAGGAGAAGAAGAAGCAGTAAAAAAGGATAAATAGATAGACACACGAACTGGAACACAATGGAGAGGAGAGAGTTGGGGAAGGAAGCAGAACAGTAATTTGTTCACGGTCGCAGGACGCCAGATGGAAACAGCAGAGGGAAAGGCTTAGAAAGCAACAGGATTTAGGCTGAAACGTACCATCTACTAAGCATGAACAGGAAAACTAGGAGAAAAACAAGTCTATCTCTATTACCATCAAAAACAACAACAAACAAACAACAACAAAAGTAAAGAAAACCATAAACACAACACACAAACAGAATCAGAAACACACTCTCACTCTCAGAAGAACGTCGAGAAAGCGCTGTTGTGTTGAACAAAAAGTGCACCGGAAAAAAACAAAACAAAAATGCATCATCCTTCTTTGCAAATGTTTAGTGTCTTGTTGTTGTGTGCAGGGAAAATATCGCGCGCGCCAAAATCAGCTTTTTCTAAAATCACTCAACTCAACAAATCAACAACATCAGAATAACATTAATCAGCAGCAGCAGCATTTCTTTCTTCTCCAAACATAAACACACACACAAATCCTTTTTTTACTACTTGTTCGGAAGTTTAAAAAGAGAGCGCGCGCCAGCCAGCCAGCAGCGAAGGCGGCGGAAAGGGCATCTATTACTGGATGTGTTTTTATTATACTAATTAATAATGGTAAAAACTCCTATTATTATACTTTAGAATATATGAAGCAAAGATTATTTGGAGCAGAGAAACGGAGATGGAAAATTAGGAGCAGCAGAGCAGGAACATATGAGTAAAGATAACACATACACATACACACACACACGCAGTCGTAAGGGCTAGATTTTTAAAACGAAAAATACACACACACAAAAAAAGAACGAAACAGTGGCGAAATAAAATACTAACAACTGATTAGAAATTGAGCGTCGAGCGATTTGTTGTTTGTGGATGGATGTCCTGCCCTCTGGTTGTCGTCGTCGTGTTGCTGAAGAAGGTTTTTGGTTCAGGATGGCGCAGACAAGGAACTTGAAAGGAGGTAAGTTGTCGGGGGGAGATTGTCGCTTTGCTTGGATTGCGCTGGAGCAGGTCGGCGAACTGGTTCTTCGTGATTGTTGGCATTGGTTTGATCTTCTTAAACTGTTGTTTGTTGTAATGTTTCGCCTTGTCGTACTGTAATGAAGAATGATTTGGAAAACAATTTCATTTTTTTTCCGAATTTATTATTCTACCTGTTTGCCGGGCAGGGTGACCTTACTCAGATGTAAAACTCAATTTTCTTACGGTTTGGTCTACACAGTGCGCTACTTCCATCCAAATATTTACAAAAGTGTGATTCTCATTGAAAATTTAATGCTTGTAAAGCACTTTGTAGAACATACCAAAGCTGTAAAACTCGATCCTGAAAAGTTTTTACCCGGGCAGACGGTAATAACAAAATTCATGCCATTCCAATAACAAATACTGTTAAAATAACAAAAAATGTTATGGAATATTCTTGCATAAGAGTGTAATAACAGTTTATGTTATCATAACATAATTTGTTATTGGTCGGATATTGATTGAAAGCAAAAAAAAACTTGGGAATATTGCGCAATTCCCACTAACTTGGACTTCGCACTAAATTATTGCTATCGATCGCACTATTGCGACTTGTCAAACTGGCTTGGGAAAATTTAAATTTCCTAAAAAATGATCAAAGTGCTCGCTTGTTTTTCAGCTGTCAATCGCAATTTTAAAGTGCGAATGTCCAGTTTGGTGGAAACTGCGACTGGCAGTGTAAACAAACAACTACTGGTTGCCTAGTTTTTCAAATTCTTGTTGTCAAAAGTGCGAGAGAAAACTGCGGGCAAAATCCAAGTTACAGTGCAAGGGTCAATAACATTTTTTGTTATAGAAAAATAACTCCAACTGTTATTGGGATGATCGGATTAGTTGTTAAAATAACAAAAAAGAATAACAAAGATTTGTTCGAAGAATAACTAAAAATGTTATAAGTCTGTTATAACAATAACAATCCAATAACAAAAAATTCATAATGGCGAATAACAAATCTTGTTATAAATAACATAAAATGTTATTGACCTAGTATATTCAAATATAAAAAAAAATGTAAAAAATGTTATTCCCACGTTATTTCCGTCTGCCCGGGTAGCGATTGATATAACCCAAACCCCCGTTTTCCGCTTGTGGAGCAGAGGGTCACTTTTTTCTGGGCACCCCATTGTGTAGATTTGTATAAGATATTTTCTTGTAACTAAAATGTTAAACGAGTTTTCGAAGCAATAACTCATCGAGTTGCCTTTATCAGGGTGGCCACTAAAGTCGGGAAATTAGAAAGCCGGAAAAGGTTTGTAAAATTGAAAAAAAAAAACGCGAAAATGAATTATGAATTACGAGCAGCTTGAGGTTATTATCCGTGTCACTTTGCAACCATTTCTAAAAAAAATCGGATAGAACAGACTCAGACCAACAAAATGTGTACATCCATTTCCAAATTTAAAACTTTAAGTGCTCTTACAACTACTGTCCCTATTCAAACTGTAGTCCCGATTCGCCCCAGATGTCGGTAACTTATTATTTTCAATTTTATTTTTAATATTAGTTTTTTCGATCATTGCAAACATTTCTAGATTAAATTTTCAAAAGGTCCTATCGGCATAAGAAGACCCATGACGGATCGGTTGTTTTGAAAATTTAATCTAGATTTTTCAAAAATTGGTATTTATTTCAATTTTTTAAATATGCATGAACATTTTATACCACAACGTTCATAAACTTTTTATTTCAATTTTTCATACAAAATAATCTATTTAAAACATTCAACTATTTTTATAATTTTTTGAAAGTATTGAAATCTTTTGCAACATGAAAAAAAATATTTTTCATTGATAACGTTGAAATCCTGTAAGGCTTTATCCATAAAGTGCGTCACGCTAAAATTAACCATCATTTTCCTCTTCCCCCCTAGAGCGTGACATACTTTATGAGTGACGCCTAGCAAAAATTAAGAAACATTTGTTTCGCTTTTGTAAAAAAAGGTGATCGATATTTGAAAACATATATTTTATCGTCTATTTTCGAGAATTTTTTTTTTAATTTTGTGAGCAAATCCAGAAAATCTTTGTTGTCTAGTAGAAATTTAAATGTTTTCAATATCGTCAACAAAATCTATTTAGTAGTGAATATCGATCACCTTTTTTTTGCAAAAGCGAAAAAAATGTTTCTTAATTTTTGCTAGGCGTCACCCATAAAGTATGTCACGCTCTAGGGGGGGAGAGGAAAATGATGGTTAATTTTAGCGTGACGCACTTTATAGATGAAGCCTTACAGGATTTCAACGTTATCAATGAAAAATATTTTTTTTCATGTTGCAAAAGATTTCAATACTTTCAAAAAATTATAAAAATAGTTGAATGTTTTAAATAGATTATGAACATTGTGGTAAAAAATGTTCATGCATATTTAAAAAATTGAAATAAATACCAATTTTTGAAAAATCTAGATTAAATTTTCAAAACAACCGATCCGTCATGGGTCTTATCTGGGTGCTGAAAAGACAGAATGCGTAACGTGATTTCCGAATGATCCCCACTGCTCCTCACTAATACAACTGCACTACAGCTGCAAACATAAACAAAGTAGAAGGCTTTGTTCAAGCTCAAGCGTGACATATTTTTTGCTGCTGAAGTGACTCGTTTTGAAACATTTTGGATCTGATGATATTAAAGTTTTCGCGCGTTTCGTGCTTTTTTTGTTGTAGACAAAACGATGGGCGGTTAAAAGAGTCCTTCTTTGTTTTCAACGTGATGAAATATTGCGTCAGAATTTGGGAAATTTTGTGAATCAGAAGAGCAATCGGATAGAAGTTACGAGATTATGTATCTTTGAAGCGCAGTGATAATACAGGAGTAAGATTATTCAATGTTATTTGGCAGGTGCCATTCACAGTTACTGATAATTCGTCTTAAACAATTCGTAAACATAGGTTTTGAGTGAGACATAGCGCTTATGGAAATGTTAGCAACGAATTATGACAATCTCGATTTTATCCCTTTTCTTAAGACTGACTCAAAAGCTCGACGCCCTCAACTTTTTTTTCCTGACAAAATAAATCATAGATCGATTACAATACTTGCCAATTCTTGGCATCATTTTTCAAACAGTAAATTGGTTCCGCTTTGACAGTTCTAAATTGAGGCCGCTTTGCAGACAACTATTCTGCACCCAGGGTCTTATTATGCCGATAGGACCTTTTGAAAATTTAATCTAGAAATGTTTGCAATGATCCAAAAAACTAATATTAAAAATAAAATTAAAAATAATAAGTTACCGTCATCTGTGGTGAATCGGGACTACAGTCTGAATAGGGACAGTAGTTGTAAGAGCACTTAAAGTTTTAAATTTGGAAATGGATGTACACATTTTGTTGGTCTGAGTCTGTTCTATCCGAAACCAACCAGAAAATCAAAATATTGTGCTCTAACATGGTTAAAACTACTGTCCCAATTCACCCCACGTGCCCCATGTGTTTTGTTATTCTTTCCTTAAACAAATTATTTTATAAAAAAAAGAGATAAATTTTGCGGACCCCGTTTTTTTTTCTTCATTCTTTAATTTTGACTCAATGCTTGGAAGTTTTTGTAATAATTAAAAAAAATATATATTTTGTAAACATATTTACACCCAAAACTGGCAGCGCTAGTCCGAGAGAATTATGGTCTCGAGTCGAGAGAATAGTGGTACCATTCACGGACGCAGAGAACACAGCTCGAGATGGGCGATAGAACTATTCTCTCGAGGTTCATTTGCAAAAAAAAGTTCATCCGTCAAACAAAAAACCAAAAGTGTCGACAACGGGAATCGAACCAGAGACCTTTGACAAACCAATCCAATGACTTAGCTGCCTCGGCCACCACAGCTTGGTGACCAAGGAGAAGTCAGAAGTCGATGTATGACACTTGTTGGAGATTTATTGATTCAACTAACGAATGAAATCATTTGTTATGATGGTGTGAGTTGGTAACATTATTCTATCGATTTTGGCACTGAGCCCTCAATAAATTTTGAGAGAACGATTATCTCGACTCTGAATTTTGGGTGTACATATTTTTTTAAAGGCTGGTTATTTATATTTCTCTGTAACCCAAAATTATGATCAATTCATAAAATAAATTTCGTTATGTTTCTTTTTCTCCCCAAGAGTAATAATAATTTAATTTTTTTAATGTATTAAGCAAATTTGGCTGTGTTTTCAACACATCAACTGTTTTTTATGAATAGTTTTGACGGATTGTATGAGTAAAATGCTATATGATGATGTATGAAATGCCTGGTATTTGAGGTTTTGGAGCTATCGATTAAAGTTTTTTTTTCTAGACTCTGAAAAGTCCGTATTTTCGTCAGTAAAAAAAATCTCAGACTTGCTTAATTTCAATTTTTTTTTTCATTTTTAAATCCAAAATAAATTCTAGAGTTTTTTTTTCTATAAACAGAATTTTCTTTTTTTTTAGTTTTTTTTTATGTGTTTTTGGATACAGCCCAGATTCGATTATCCGAAGCCTCGATTAACCGAAGTTTCGATTATCCGACGGATTGTATGAGACTTCGGATAATCGAATCACGAATAGAAAAATGATTCGTATTTTTTTTCTTACTTTTAACATCAAATTCGAGTTCTGCAACCACATGTTAGTCTAATTTGAATGGTTGATTGCCTATAAAATTGAGAAATCATTTTTTTCAATGTTTTTTCACCGCCATTTTGGACGCCATCTTGGATTTTAAAATTCTAAATCACTTTAGCGTAGCTTAGGGGTCATACTAAAGCTCAACAATAAAAAATATGACAAAAAAATCGTGATTCGATTATCCGAAGTTTCGATTACCCAAAGTGAAATTTTGCCAAGGCCTTCGGATATTCGAGTCTGGACTGTACAGCCGCTTTTATCGAGTCCGTCCCATATGTAAAAACAACAAGCCGAGAAAAACGCATGGCAAATTTGTCTCACCCGTAAAACTACGTGTTAGGATTTCAGGAAAAAGGGGATTTGCTACACTAACTACTAAATTTTATTGGTTTTTTGATAGTTCACATGATTTTGGACCAAACTGCATAATTAACTCAAAATTGACAAAATTACATATCGCTTTCAAGTCACAGACATTACAAGCTATTTTTTAATTTGTAAAATATTGTACACAGTACTTGTTCGGTAACTGGGCTGAGACCATAGCTCAGTTGCCGAATGCTGTTTGCTAAATGGGCTGATCGAAAAATGACGAGGGGAACGTCAATGCAAAATATGTTTTTATATTAAGAAAAACAAAAGCAGCACAAAAACATTTCTAGGATTATTCCTTAACATTTAACATGAAATTTAATAAAAACCTAAAAAGGAATTTTTGTTTCTTGAAATTGAGGTTTGCATTCGCTGACCCCTCGGTCTTTTTGCTTTGTTATTGTTTTTTGACGTTTGACTGCTTATCAGTTAAACCGTTGCAAACATTTTTCAAAGTTTATTGCAAACACCATTTATATTTTTTATATTTCCGTTTTGTTTGGGCCGATTTTGAAGAGGGCAACATAAATCTTGAAAAATATGAATGATTAATTTACCCGGAGCTATTTGGGAGGGCTCGGGATCTTTCGTCGAGGGAACGTGCGTAGATGATGCAGTGATAGTTATTTTGAATCTCCCAGCTATTTGAAAAATAAAAATAAATTGATTCAAATAATAAGACGCCATATTTCTCTCAAGGTAAGCCCTTTGTATATCACCGTAAACTGGGATGACTTTGATAGGTTTTTAGATGTTCGTCAACTTCCCCCTAGGCTGTCAATGTCATTCCAGTTCACGGTACCTTTCATCGATAACTTCCCTAACACACGATTCTGCCCAACTTCACATCAAGAACCAGTTCGCTATGTAATAATTATTGCAGCTTTGGCCAACTCCAAATTTTCGAACAATCGTTGTTAGGGAAGTTCACTAATAAAACTTTCTTTTTCTTTCTTTTTCCATCAAATCTTCCCCAGATCTCCGAATCCTTGTACGAGCACCCAAACTGACCTCGAATCCATCGAGCCTTGAACGCAAAACGTCATTTTTTTCTTAATCGAATGGGCTTTTTGAGACCGGACTTTGAGAGCGCTATTGGAAACTGCCAGTTTGATAATGCGTGAGATTGACCATCATCCCTCCCCCCCAAAATCGTCTTCTTCACGGTTTTCACACCCACCAAGTGTTGAGCGGTTGTGGGACTTAGTTTAGTATTTTTTTGAAAGCAGGACGAGCGCGTTCTCGCACATTTTTGGAGGAAAATAAACGAACTGTACTTTGTAAAACCAACAAAAAAACAAAACAAGTAAGAATTGTATTTAAAAATGTACACACACAAAACGCCCCTCTATATTTACTATTAAAACAATACACCTCTCACCTAGGAGACTAAAACCGAAAAAACAATTTCACTATTCAAGCAAAAAAAAATCACGAATCCGCTTAGCATTGATCGTATTTATAATTTATTTGGACAACACAAGACGTTACGTTCCCTGCAAGCTCTCACCTTGCGAGAAGTTGTAGCTTACAAATGTGCTTTAGCTACTTTTTGGGACAAAGTTTTGAAGCGTGCGATGCGATTTTTTCAAGCTCAAAACGGCAAACAGAAACTCGGCAGCAGAAGCAGCAGCGTGTTAGTGTTTTATGTCTTGCAGGATACATTAAATCAAACTAAACATTTTTCTCACCGTTTTTGCTAGGAGGAAAAATGAACCTAAATGTGAGATAAAAGTGCT
The DNA here is from genome assembly GCF_016801865.2 of Culex pipiens pallens. Classification (NCBI taxonomy): domain Eukaryota; kingdom Metazoa; phylum Arthropoda; class Insecta; order Diptera; family Culicidae; genus Culex; species Culex pipiens. Next base: position 39,479,535 of record NC_068939.1, read on the forward strand.
AAAACAAGAAACTAAATTTAACTCATGCTAATTCAAAATGCGTCAAAGTGTTTTGCACGGGTAGTTCAATTTTGAAATTGTTTTCTTTTCGTTCTTCCTTTGGCCAACCCAATGTTTACCCCCTCCTCACTTTTATTAAAAGCCTTAATTCTGAGTTTGCAGAACGGAGAAAGCACAGAGCAAAGAAAAAACGTGTTTTTAGAATAATCAATTGTAACTTTTATATGTAAGCCGTAAAGCAAATAAACTTGCGATTTATTCATAAACAAAACAAAACAGCATGCTTTCCAGCGGAATCGAAAACAGAACTCATAGACCACAATAGACCAATTTTGAATTGAAGGATGCTTAGTCGAGGAAAAAAGAGAAACAAAACCATACACACACACTCACATATGCATGCATGAAACATACATTACTGCAAAGCTACATCTTAGAAGAGACTTCATAAATAGGTAAACAACTAACTAATTGAAAAGAATTGAAAATTTTGAACGAGAGAAGCAAACAAAAAAAAAATGCGGTTTGCAGTAAGAATCAGTACATTTTCTTTATTAAGCTATCATTCGTATAAGAAGTAAAACATAAATGTAATATTAACTGATAAGTAAACAAACAAGTAAATGAAAGGAAAGCAAACAAAAAGATGTTTTTAAAAACTTTTATTAATTATAAATAAACAAAAAAAAAGAAGAAGAAAAACTTATGTTTTGTGAAAGAGAGTTGTTTTATTTGATGTCACTGCCACATTTCCAATGGTTTTTTCATTGACTCCGAAGTTGTCCTGATTATTTAGTGGTTGTGGAATGGTAGGTATTTTGACAATCAAATTATGTTTTGCCTAAGACTTTTCTATCGTAAGTATGCACATTTGTTATTTTGTCAGAGTTAAATTTATAAATAAACAACGGCAATTTTCTAAAACAAACTTTACAGGAAAAAAAAAACGCTGCATTTAAAAGTATCCTATAGGGAATTATCTTAGCTTTTCGGTGTTTCAAAGGGCGAAATGTTTCATCGAGAAAATAACTTGTCAGCATTTTATTTTTAAGTGTTTAATTTTAAATTCCTTCATTTTTCATTGGAAACTTTTTTGTAATGTTCAGGAAGAAATTTTTCGAATTACCGTCAACTGGGGCTAATCGGGACTACAGTCTGAAAAGGGAAAGCACTTTTTTGAGCACTTAAAGGCTTCAAGTTTGGGAATAAATGAACACATTTGCTTGCTCTAAATCTGGTCAAACCGAAACCACTTCACAATCTAATCTAATCTAAACAGACCCTAAACCACTTCAAAATAACAAAATATTAGGCTGGAACATGGCGGTATGTGTTTATGTGTTATTTAGCCATAAAAATGTGTACAATAAAGACGCAAGTTTGTAGAAGGTTGCAAAGCGCTGATAATTTAGAAAATTTAGTTGTAACTGAGTTTTTTGATACGGGCAGGGGGCAGAATGGCCCGCCTAAGTAAAATGCGCCAAAAACCATAGAAAAACATACAAATTTATGAATTCAGTGTAGTAGGCTTGGCTTATGCTTTGGGATGTTCCCTTCAATGTTAAAACTGAGCCACTTTAAAACAAAGTTTTTTTTCAGCTGCTTTTCCTGGGTGCGGGGCAGAATGGGCCACCTTAGAAAACAAGCCATTTTGTCTAATAAAACGTTGAAGGGAGATAATAAATTATTAAAGGGACATTTCTAACATAGTTTCCATGAAGTTAGACCACTTTTATGAAAATAGTCACTTACCAAAACAATCATTTTTGAAAATAGTTTTAATATGTTGAAATAAGACACTATTTTTACAAATAAGCATCAAAACAAGTAAAAAATCAACTAATGTTGCATTAAACGTGATTTTTAAACCTACCAGGAGCGATATAATCCATTTAACCAAAATTTCTTAACTTTTGATTGTTTTTATAAGGCAGGAAAAGGGTGGTCCATTCTGCCCCCAAGTGGATTTTAATTTAACACTTCCACCACCAAGCCTCTAAATGATTTGAAGGTTCCGTTGTTGTTTGATTACCTTCGTAATAGCTCCTGGTAACATTCTAAACATTGAACAAACTTTTTGCAATTCCGCTGTAAAACTGTCAACTTTTCCTGTCCTTCTGGAGAAACGAAATGGCCTACTTTTTTCTACCAAAAATAACAGAAAGTAAAATTAATACCTTTCAATACCAGTGCTGAAAAGTTCTACTTTTCAGCACTGAAATGGGTGCTGAAAAGTTGAACTTTTCAACGCTATCATCGAAAAGTAACATTTTTAAATATTTTTTTGTTTTGAACGGTGAATTTACTAAACACATGAATGTTTGACATAAAATTCCATTAAAGAAGCGTTTTTCGGAATTGTAAAAAATATTTTTTGCAATTCCGTCGTGAAACTACTTACTTTTCCTGTCATTCTTGAACGACGAAATAGCCTACTTTTCTGTACCAAAAATAACAGAATCGAATAGCAACACTTTTCAAAATAAATGCTGAAAAGTTCTACTTTTCAGCACTCAAATGGGTGCTGAAAAGTTGAACTTTTCAGCACTTGTTTTGAAAAGTAACACTTTTCAACATTTTTTTGATTTAAACGATTTATTGACAAAATACATGAAAATTTGACTCAGTGTGTGTTTTTTGGAATTGCAAAAAATGTTGTATGGAACTCGTTGCAAAACTTGATTTTTTCAGCACTCTTCGTTTTTATCCAACTCGGTGAACCTCGTTGGATAAATGTACGACTCGTGCTGAAAAAATCCTCTTTTTGCAACTTGTTGCATAAACTACTATTTTCAAACAATCTAAGTTTTCAGAAGGCTTATTTAAGAACCTCATTTGCGTGGTTTTGTCAATAAACAACCGTCCAAGAGGTCATTCTTATGCAAAATTAGCTGAACTTTCCGAAAAAATACTTTCAAAGGCACACGATTGAATTTAGGGGTTAAAAATTCAAAAAAACTGATCAAAAATGGTCAAAATCAAAACTTTTTCAAAAAACTTTTTTGTAAAATTCTGATAACTCGTGAAGAATACATGCAAACCCCTTATGTTTACATATCATTTTTTTTTGTTTTTGTTTGCTCTACAACATTGTAGAGTATTGTTGCACTCTAAAATGTAACCCTGCAAAGTTAGAAAAAACACGTAATTTTAACATGAAAAATTTGGTTTTAAATGAAAAAATGACCCTTCTGGGTTATTTCAGATTCGAAAAGTACATGAAATTTTTTCATAACATGACATGTCTTACGATATTTGAGAGTTGAGTAAGGGGAAATGGCAGCGATTTTAAAACTATTTTTTGAACTTTTTATGAAAAATACGTTTTTTTCGGAATTTTGAATAAGCCATCATATCGGGCGTCTAATTTTACACAAAAGTCCCTTTGACACCAATTTTCTATCTCTTCACGGTTACGAGCTACGAATCACTGAAAAACGTGTCTTAGTAAAAAAAGCAGAAAAATGAAAGGGGTCGTACCGCCCCACCGTCACAAAATAGCGAAAAATAAACCTCGGATTCGTGATCAGGGATCAAAATTACCCCTTAGAGCAAAGTTTCACGAAAATCGAAGAGGGGTCGGGGCAACTGCTGTGTGAGTTGGCGGAGAATGACCCATATAACTTTCCATACAAATTTGGCAGCTGTCCGTACAAAAATGATACATGAAAATTAAAAAAAAATCTCTTTTGGAGGATTTTTTTGATAGATTTGGCGTCTTCAGCAAAGTTGTAGGTATGGATAATGACTACACTGAAAAAAATGATACACGGTAAATATTTTTTTGGTGATTTTGAATTACACGCAATTGTCTCTAAAAATTGATTTGCATAAAAAAAACACTAATTTTGATTATTTTCATTTTTTATATGTTTTAGGGGACATCAAATTCCAACTTTTCAAAAATTTACAGAGTGTGCAAAAAATCTATTTTTTCGTTGAATCAAAACTGATTTTTTCAAAAATCTCACCCTCAAGTCTCACGGATCGGAGTCGCATCGGAAATTTGGGTGAGACTTAGAAAACATCAATTTTCCTGTTTTTTGCATTTCAGCAACTAAGAGTCGTATCAACAAAATTCAAAAAAGCAAAATATAGAGAATTTTCTCAGCTTTTCAAAAATATTTTTTTCAAAAGTGGGCAAACATGTGCACTAATTTAAAAAAATGGAAAACTGCGACTATTTTTTTGAAAATTTCCTAAATATGGCTATATCTTGAAAATAGAGCTGGGACTTCGGATATCCGGATAATTTGCAGCATTAATAATTCTATTAGAAAATGAACGAACTTATACAAGCCAGTTTTGTCTTACGACTGTGGGGTGACATTAAGATGAAACAAAATAATTTTACAGGTTTTCAAAAGACCTCTTATTTTGTTTCACATGATTTATGTCCGAATACTATTATCCGAAAAACTATCTGATCCATTACATTTTTATTTTTAAATCTATTTTGAGTTCATCAAATTTTTTTATCCAAATAATTTTCAGTTCTGATACGATTTTCGTAAATCTCTTTTGATTTGCTTTGACTAAAACGATGATATCTGATTTAATATAGCAAAAAATGTAAATTATTCGGATATCCGAAGTCCCAGCTCTACTTGAAAATAGTGCACTTTATGAAAATTTCACTGAAGTACTTTTTGATTGCAAATTCGATTTTACATCGAAAAATGAAGTTAAAAATTTTTTGCGACCGGTATTTCGATTTTTTCTATAAATCAGTTCAGATTTAAAAATTCATCATACATAAATATGAAAAAATAAAAAAAATATTAAAAATAGTGTGTTTTTGCTAATCAAGGTTTAGTGACAAAAAGTGTAATTAAAAATCACCCAAAAATTTGTTATCGTGTATCATTTTTTCAGTGTAGTCCTTATACATAACTTCAAAATTGCCGGAGACACCAAATCGATCAAAAAATTCCTTCAAAAGATACAGATTTTTCAATTTGGGTTATTCCAGGTCAACTGTGTACACTTTTGGATTAAACCTTCACCGATTTGGACCAAACTTGGAGGGAACTTTCATCTATCGATAGTTAACAGAAATTCCAAGTTGCTGATTGAACCATCCCTCTATTTTTAGCACCGCCCTTTTTTGAAGATTTTCCAAAAAAAAAACTTTTTTTTTATTTTAGTCATAACTTTGCAACTATTAGAGCTATAGACTTTCTACAGGTTGCTTTTTATAGAAAATTGTCCAAGGAATTCGATGAAAATTAACTGTTAACCCTTAAATGCCCCCTACTATTATATTTTAACATTTTGAGTTTAATACTCAAATTCAGTTTTGACCAATTCCTTATATTTGTATTTGTTTTATTTTGTCACCATCGTGTTCTCCGAACAATTTTACATAATAATCTATGTAGATCTCAAACTAAAATGAACTATTGGCAATAAACAGCGATCTTACTAAAACAAGTTTGATTTTGCGCAGCACTCTGTCCTATGAATTCAAATTCGAAATAAGTTTCTCGCATATAAAAACCGAACTATGCTGGATTTCTCCTTTTTTGTTGAAAACTGCACCATGTACTGATTTAATCAGAATCTATAAAAGAGTTGACAGAATAATTTTGGCCAAAATAAACTCAATCAAAATTAATAGCAACTTCTCCAAAATCCTAGATTTCAGTTTAGATGCCATTCAATTATTCGAACGTTTAGGTTCGAGTAGAAATGTTGACATAAAGCCCGCCAAAACCTATGGTTTAAAAATCACACCATTCTTTAAAAAATTTCTTTTCATCTATATTTTGAAAAAGAGCGAAAGAGCCATTTAAAAGAGCGGCTCTCTTTAACATTCCAACGCCCAAGGCTCCAAAAAAGTTGGAACGGTAACTTCAACTCAATGGTTCTCGGGCATAACTCAACTAATCAAGATGATTCTTCTTTCCAGTGATTTGTTAAGATGTCTAGATGATTCTAGAACTTTGCAGAACTTAATTTGATCAAATCTGTAATTTTTGCGATCAAAACTATCGTTCCAACTTTTTTTTCGCGTGTAAAATAAAATTCGCCAAAAATTCCACGGAGGCAGTCGTTTTGAAAAAAGGTGGAACGATTTTTTCGGTCGCAGAAATTACAGATTTCTTCAAAACAAGTTCTGCAAAATTTTAGGATCATCTAGACATTCTTACAAATCACTGGAAACAAGAATCGTCCCGATTGGTTGAGTTATGCCCGAGAACCAGCGAGTTGAAGTTGCCGTTCCACCTTTTTTGGGAGGCTTGGGCGTCCGTGTAAGTTGGACATGCGTTGGGCGTTCCAGTGTTAATGAGCGAACGGGGTTACATACATGTAAATCGGCAAAAATGTCAGCACACACTTAAACTTTATTCAAAATCTGTTTTCAGGGCATTAAAATATTCCTTTTCATCTATGAACAAAACAAATTTGAAGAAATTTAGCATTGCCGAGATATAGCTATTTGAAATTAGCAGTTTCAAAAAACGGGTGCCACGATATCTCAACATTGCTTCGGCCAACGGCTCAAAGTTTTGGTGAAGATTCATTAAACCGGTTTCGTGTGCATTGCGGAGGCCGATTTTCAAAAGGTTTGTTTTAAAAAAGGCAAAAATATTTTTCTGTTTTTCATATTGAAAATCGCTAGTTTTTGATTTTAGTAATTTTTGAAAATTCAAAATTTCATAATTGGGCTTCGTCATGCACACGGAATATGTCTTGGGAGTTTTCACTCAAAATTTCAGCCAATTTGGTCCATCACATCTCGAGATAGCGGGGCACCTGTAAATCAACTTGGTGTTCAGAGAAAAACGCTCAGAAAGTTAGACAATTTGCTTTGCGCATGGCAAATCTCTGAGCTTAAATCGTCTCTAACTCAGTTTAAACATGAAATATCTCCATGAAACTTTGAGGAGTGATTGAAAATCATCTTTTAAGTGGATTTAAAAAAATTTCTGAAATGTTGATACGAACAAGCAATAAATGTCTAGCAGCACTCAAATTGTAAAATGAAATCATATAAATTTAAAACGAGGGGAAAAGTTTAAACTAAATTTTCCACTCATCATTGAAAAACAGCCATAATTCATCGTTTAAAAAACGGTTATTATTTTGCAATATTGAGAAGTTTGTTCCAGGTGAAGTTAAAAGTTAATTTCAGCACAAAATTGAGATATTTGAAAAACAAATACACATTTTAAATTAAAATAATATTGTTTATTATGCACGATTATGTTAATTACATTTTATTATACAATTTCAAAATTGCACTTAATTCATCTGCACATATCCCGACTGTGGTGGATACTGCATTTGATACTGTCCCATCTGCTTCAAGCCGTCATAGGAAGACATTGGGTTAGGTTGACAGTAGCTACCAATTGTCCACGTATTGGGCACTCCAGCATTATTGATCGGCTGATGAGGAAACGCTTCCGGATTGACAGACCCAATCGGCACCAAAAGCGGACTCATCCGTTGATAGTAAGTAGGGGGATATACGGTGGTATCAACCGGCACCAGTGTGGTCACCCAGATCAGTTGATGCGTTGGCTGAACTGGGACTGACGGATCAACTTGCTGAACGCTAGATTGCACAGTAGTCGGTGGTACCATCGCTGTTGGCTTATGCTCTCTTCGAATCCGCTCGAACTCTTCCTGATGCTTCTCGATCCACGCTTGAACGTGATCCATGGGATCCTTCCTGGACGCATCGATGCGTCGGAAACCGTCGATCCTGCCACAGTGGGGATCCGTGGCTACTGGGGCGAACACGAATGGTTTCTCAACTTCCGTCTTGACCTCCTCCGCCGGTTTGTGGAAGATCCTCCGCTTGGCCTTCAGGATCGTTCGGCGAGTTCGCTTGCTGCGGCCTCCTATGGCTCGCCAACCCCGTGCGGACAAATTGTCCTTGGAGGAATCATCCGAAGCGTTGCTGTCCTGCTCGGAACAGGTGAGATATTGTTCCACTTCCGAGGAGTCTTCCTGGATGCGGTGCGAAGCGTCCAGCGGTGTAGCGTACTCGGTTGAGTATTTTGCCATTAAAGCAGCCATATTGTGATATATCGAGCTAACGGATGTGGTGAGCTTGAGCAGGATAGGTTGAATGATGACAACGGTGGCAAGGGACGAGTGTTTTATAGTAGCGGAAATGCTACCTATAACCTACAAACGTACAGGTTCTACGCTTTGGTATCAACTAAATTACTGTTGATACCTGAGTTACCTGCAAGAAATTTGTGAAACATCGAATACATGTTTCTTTTCATAACCATATTCCTGATAAAATCATTATGGGAATCATGGAAAAGGGAATTTCCTAAAAAGAAGCAACCATGCGTTGAAATCCGTAACCAGACCATCTCTCCTACATACGTATCACGCAACATTGCATGCAAGAAAATCGTTCAGTTTTTCCTCAACTGCCATCGCTTACACGGCACGCACACTGCCTCACTTATGTTGACGTCAATCATACTAACACAATCATACACACACACACACGCATGCTGTTGTTGTTGACGGGCGTCACGATGTTTATGTTTTCACCTTCTGGCTTCGCTCGCAGGCGCGCTGTCACGGGCAAAACATCACCAATACTGTCAAAGAATATCGCCACCCCCTTTTGCTGGTGTGGTGCGATATGGATCTGTTGAGCGTGTGGTCGTTTTTGCGTGCGTAACATGCGGCTCTCTCATGCACATTTTTTCAGTCATTCACTTTCTATGCTGCAGACGCGTTGGGTAGTTTGTCAGTTGGGGTACATTTTATTAGTGCATAATTTTTGTTTTTATTACACAGTAGGGGAAACATACCCATTTTAATCCCTCTAAGCCGTTCGACCAATTCTCATCACTTTTGCCGTTTTCCGCTGTTAAATCAACATTTCTGTAGTTTTTTTGAAAAGGTCCAATAAACCAAATTTTCAGATTTTTCTTTTTGGGTGTTTTTTAATACCCCTGACTCAAGGCTGTTTCAAAAACACCCAAAAAGCAAAAAACTAGAGGTGGGCAAAAAAAGAGCGAACCGCTCAAAGAGCCGGTTCACTGAAAAGAGCGAACGAACCGTGGCTCACAAAAAAAGAACCGCGGTTCTTTTTTAAACTCCGGTCTTTTGGAAGAACCGTTTCAATATGGCATGATTTTTGTTATAAATATAATTTATTCTAGAAATTAATTCCGAAAGTCAATGATTTTCTAAACAAAATGAAATAAACTTTTCAGTGTACAACTTATTGTTCATTAAAGTAATACCGGAATACAAATTAGAGCATTCTAAATAGCATAATTTGTCAAATATTACCAAAAAATTTGAGAGATTTTGTAAGTTCAATTCTAGCAGAAATAAACGAAATTTTTAAATTAATAGCAATTTTTCCAGCATTCTAGGTTTAGGTTGGATGCCATTCAATTACTCGAATAATTAGTTTTGAGTAGATATCATGACATTGAGGCCACCAAGACCTATGTTTTTCAAGGGTATCTACTCGTTTTTTTTTTTATCAACTATGGCCGTTACAAATAATTTCGCAAAGACATTTCCCGCCGACTGGTGAAAACTGACTCTTCACGGAACTTGCTCTGCGCGCGCCTTTTCTCTCTCTGGTTCTGTCGTTGATCGTAGCAACCGCCGATGTGCGCAGGGTCGCTCAGATTGCTGTCGAAATGGCGTTGTCGATATTTCTTAAACGTTGGGGCTCCAACAGGGATCGATCAAAAATATTTTGATTTTTGGTGAAATTCCGTTGCACAGTACCTAATGCAAAAGTTTATTTTTCGGTTTAAAAAAAAAGTTCATCAATACTTCGATCTTTTTAACACTAATGATTGCAATACAACTGAGGATGTGTAAAATGCATTTTAAAACTCTTTTTTCATTAAAATGTCGTGCTATTATTTTTTATTTGCGAATTTGGCCAGAGTTGAGGGACATAAACTTCAAAAAATATTTGGTACGGCCAAATTTATAAAAGTCCAATGTGAAATGACTTATAAAATCACGCAATTCTTGAAAAAAACCCTATTAATTCAAATTTTGAAAAAGAGCGAAAGAGCCGTTCAAAAGAGCGGCTCTTTTTATAGAGCGAACGAAAATGAGTGGCTCCTAAAAAAAGCGGTTTTGCCCACCTCTAGCAAAAACTGAAAATTTGGTTTAATGGACCTCCTCAAAAAAAAAAAAAAAAAAAAAAAACTCCAGATTTTCAGATGTATCTACAATGCACAGAAAAAAAATCATGGTAATATTACATCTGGGAAGGGGTACAATTTTTATGTCAGAAAAAAGGTGTAATTTTACCTCTGGAAATGTGTAATTTTACCACTTTTCTGGTGTAATGTCACTTTTTCAGTCTAAATTGAGGTAAAATTACATCATAAAAGAGGTAATATTCAACCTTCCAAAATTAAAGCTTCCAAATTTACATTATTTTTTTTCTGTGTGGAGAGTTGCTTGCTCACTTTTATTTGAGCTAATTATTACTTTGACAGGCCGATAATAGAAATAGGTTGAAAAAGGATATAGTTCTCCTATTACTCTTGGTAGCGATGAATTCTTTAGTCCCGTCAAAATTTTACTTCGATTCTCTCCATTCCTCGATATTTTCTTTTGCTTGAAAGATCTATCCCTCGACGTTTAAATTTCTTAATTCAAGAAATATACATGGGATCAAACTTTCACATTTAAATCAGCAATTTAATTTAACTATATTTTTATGCTTTCAGAATCAAATTTTGCTTATTCAACACTCGGATTTAGTTTTTTCATTCAAAAAATATAAATATTTGTGCTCTAAATACACTTATAAATGTTTTTATTGTTCAAATTTAAATAAGTGTTATTCTAAATGAATATTTTCCATAGTCAGTTATTGATTATTTTACAGAATAATGGAAAATTGCACCAGAAAACAAATTTTTCCATTCTGTCAAAATGTGAACTATTTGAAAACTTCGACTGTTGGCTAGAAATTTAAATTTCAAATAGCTTTTAGGCCGTTGCAAATATCTTTCAAAGTTTATGTCGCCCCTCCCCCCCCATTTTAAATTGGTTTGAAAAATCAGGGGACAAAACAATATTTTTTCAAAAAATTTCATAATTTTAAGGAAAATAGAAGTCAAATCATCTGAAAACAATCTAAAACGCATTTTCTCATAATTTTTTTTAAATTAAATTCCAATGTACAGCAAAACAATAAATCGTCGTCAACACTTAGGTATTTTAGAAACTAATGATTGCAAAACAACTGAACCAGTATATTAAGCATTTTTAAACACTTTTTCATTCAAATGTTTAAACCGTGGCTCGTAAATTATTTTTTTATCTTTTTTTTTATTTTTTTTGCCTCCTCTTGACTTTGGTCAGAGTCGAGGGACATAAACTTCAAAAAATATTTGCAACGGCCTTACTGCATTTTTATCAAATTGAAAGTTATGGATTTATGAAACATGAAACATTTTATTTTTGAAGAATGGGTGGGCAACAGGGTGCCCAGAAAAATGAGCCCCGTTCTACAATTCCCAAACATCCCTCCAGATTAGATTTAGCAGCATAACACACTCTCCCAAACTCCTCTCCCTCATCTCGTTGACTTACTCTCTCTTCTAATAACAATAATACCATGTGGTGTTAGTAGTGGTATTATGCTGCTGCTGCTACCTCCTCACTGAAATCAAGTCGGGAGTGTTTTTCGCTCTCGGGCAAAGGTGAAAAAACCAGCAGCAGCAGCAGATTACATATCGGGTTGCGTATTACAAGGTGGAGAAAGCAGGAATCGGTCTCGGCGGAACGGCCAATATGTTGAACGTCGCGACGGTGCTGGTGTTGTCCGCGGGGTCGGTTCCGAAAATGTGCTAAAGTGTCCTCTGGAAGTGGCGTGACCGCGCGGGCGTCTCCGACCAACGGGAGTGTCTCCGCCCTCGGGGACAGATTGGCCAGATTTTGCAGGAAGGGGCCGATTCCTGTCCCGTGCTTGCCGGGGTGCGGCCAGTGTTTAGAGTGTTCAAATTTCGGTGGTCCCAGAAGCAGGTCCAGGAATGGCCGGAGACTTTTCCGGGTGCACCGCCCGCAAGAAGAACCGGGCCCAATCCGTGGAGTACAACCCGGCCAAGATCGATACGGCCAACGGGGAGGCGTCCAAGCAACCTGTGAATCCGCTGACCACCCGGAGTGGCCTCCGGGTGTACAAGATTGTGATTCTGGGCGACGGGGGCGTCGGCAAATCAGGTGGGTGGTCCCGTCTGGTGGTTGGTTATGGTTGAGCTATTTTTAAAGAAGTTTTTTTTTCTGTGGAAAAATAGTGAGACATTAACAAGAAGAGGGAGAGAAAGAGCTAAAACGCAGTGACGTATTAAAAGTGGTGACAATGGCATAGTATCACGATGTAATAAATTAAAAGTGGATAAAAAAGTAATGGGGTTGAGTGTCAGTTTTGAAACTTAAGAGCGAGTCCACGAACAGGGCATACCTCTTTGTATGGGATGTCGTTTGGACCTCACCAATCTGCCTGGTTGTTTGTACATATAAAACTAACATCTGGGCAAAATATGAGCACTCTAGGTCAACGGGAAGTGGGGCAAATCGGAACACAAAGTTTTATGGTTCAAAAACGTCAAAATTTTAAAAAAATCTAGAGCTTGGTCAAATTTTGATTAAAATTCAAAATGCGTCTGAAAGACCTTAAAAAATCCAACAAAATGTGGGGTGAAGCATACCAATTGGTTAAATCTAAAGTGAGTTATTGGCATTTAAGTGAAAAAATAGCACAATTTTCAAACTCAAATAAAAAAAGAGTTCTATCCAGATACCAACTCGATTCGACCTGGTGCTTGTAGGGGACATATGGGATTATCATCTGAGACTGATGACGCTTTGAAGTTAAAAAAAATTAAGGAGCTGCTTTTTCTGATGTCATCTAGTATCCTTGGAAACGAACTCAACTTGATTTTCAATAAATGTGATTCGAAGATTTTCTTTTATTTTATTTTTTTAAAGAGTTAAAATGGATGAAAAAAACATGTTTATACATGTTTCAATTGTGAAATCGTCTCAGGAACACGAATATGATAAAATTTTACCAGAAAATGAACTCTAAGGGGTCCCCCGAGCAAAAATTTACAACCAAAAAATTCACTAAATGTAAAAATGTCTATTTTCTGTGGCAGTGCGCCTTACCCAAAGCGTTATCAGCCTTAGATGGTAGTCCCAGATGTCCCCTACAAGTTCCAGGTTGAATCGAGTTGATATCTGGAGGGAACACTTTTTAATTTGAGTTTGAAAATTGTGCTTTTTTCACTAAAATGCCAATATCTCGCTTTAGATTTGACCAATTGGGATGCTTCACCCCGCATTTTGTTGGATTTTTTAAGGCCTTTCAGATGCATTTTAAATTTTGAAATTTAATCAGAATTTGGCCAAGTTACAGTTTTTTTTTAGAATTTTTGACGCGGACTCTCTCTTAAAGGTGTAGGTGTTGATATTAAAAATATATGTTTTAAGGTTGTCGATTTTTAAATTACCATTTTTTCAGTTTTTCTCCCGAGACTTAAAAGAATTTTCATGACAAGTTTTTACCTCAAATTATTTTTTTTAACATGACCTGAGTTTGATAATACCTTTCAAATGCATACATTTGTTACATATATTTTGCTTTCAAAATGTCATAGCACTAGCATGCTCTTCATTTTGTTAAAGTTCCAAATCAATAAACTCATTTGACAAGCAGGTGATAGCTGTTAGGACAATTTGAATACATTTTCGTCCGTTCACAGTACCATTTTACTACCGAACCATGCTCTTTATCCTCTCGTATGCCGATGCCCAGTTCTGGATGTAATTTTTCAAACCGGATTGCGCGAAATGATATTTTTGGTATTTTTCATTACTGAAAATGTCTTATTTGAGTTATATTAGGTGTTCAAAAAACCTTTGGCAGTGCTTAGGAGTTTTGGTGTTAATGAACTAAAATCTACTCAAATCAAATCTGATTGATTTTGAAATTAAATTGCTTGAATTTAATATTTTCATGGATTTATCGTCAATAAAAAAATATTCATAAAAAATAAGACAATTTCGAAACCAATTTGTACAAAATAATTCACACAAAATATTAACGAAAATGTTTTACAGTGAAAATTTTATGACGAATTATTTCTTTGAAATAATAAAAATGATACTCTTTTAGTTGAAAACAACATGTTGAATTTGTTTGAAAGAAGTTAGTCGAATTTAAACTAAACTTATAATAGTGGATAATAGGTGAACTCCTTACTTTTTTCCGGGTTTCTCCTGGTGCAATCCCCGACTTATTGTCGGTTTTTCCCTTAAGTGACCACTCTGATCTTCACATAGTCAATTTTTGCTGATTTAATTTTCTTTTTTTTTTCGGAAATTCAATGTAGGACTTAACCATTTTTTTCAGGATAATGTATTAGGATGATGCCATTAAGCCAGGGATGTCAGATACACAGATTTGTCTGTGTTTCACAGACATTTGAGCTTGTGTCAGACATTTTTTTAGGTGCACAGACTTTTTAAAAATTTCATTAAATTATAATTTTGTACTTTCGAAGGTTTTTTTTTTAAAATAATTTTTCCTTCTCTTGGCAAATCCATTGTTAGAATATCCAAATACATCAAAATGAACTATAGTACAAATCATAGTTGAAAGGTACTCCGAAACTCTATTAGGTTATAAGAATTACGAAATTGTGAATTGATTATTTACTAATAAAAAAACAAATTTAATTAAATAAAAATAAAATTTTGTAAAAATATCAATCGAAACCTACGAAAAACACAATTTTTGATGGATTTCTATGACTGTAAATTGAAATATTTGAATTTTAGACAATTGCACAGACATACACAGACTATTTCACAGACATTTAAAAAAAGCATGTGGCATCCCTGCATTAAGCTTTGTGTCATTTCGACGGTAACATTTCAAAAGGCATCATGTACATTTTGACACTTTCTGGGTTATTGCATATTCTGAAAGTACTCCTAATAAGCTACCTCTTCACCAAAAATGAGCAAAAGTTACTTCAGTAAAGTCTGTTTAATCATGATTTTAAATAAAGTAACATAAACAAAATCTCTGCCATCAGCAGTCCCTGTTTATATAGCCCTGTCAACCTGTCAAACAAAAGACTACATGAACCTCGTGACGAAAAAAAAAGCATCATGAAAAAAGCGCCATGTACATTCGGCGAAGAAAAACGAGTCATAACAAAGCGCCCCCCTCACTGACAGCAGGGTGATATAGACGTTGATGATTTCAAAAGAAGTCATGTTTGTTTTTCTCAAATAAAATTACGGAAATAATGTTTTATTGAATTCGGATGATCAAGTATCAATAAAAGCAACGTTTTTCATCGTTTGTTATCATTAGAACATCTTATTTTGCTTTTATATTAAAATGGGAATTGAAAATGGATGCTCAACATTCAAATGCTTTTTTCTCAAAACGCATAGTTTGTACATGATGCTTTTTGAAATGTTGGCATCGATTTGCAGAATTATTCTGTGGGAATGTTTTTGTTATATTGACCAAAAACTAACAGAGGGTTATCCCATCGTAATTCCGACTATCTCCAGTAAAATTAAACCAAATTTTTCCACCTTAACACAGTAAAAAAACAAATCTGCATCTTTGGTACCGAAAGCATACAATTTGGTCAATTCTACCAAAAGTTATATGATTTTTAAGAAAAAAATAGGACTTAAATGACTACCCGACCGTTTGAGAGTTAATGAAATGAAATGTTTTTATTATTTTTTTTTTCAATAAAACGTCGGTTAGTGTATTCGGGAACATTAAAGTTAAAATTAAAAAAAATGTCTGATATTTTGACCAATCATGATTTGATCTCTGAACATTCAGATTGTGTGACAGAAGAAACAACCATTCATAGTTCAATTTCACAAACACAAAATTCCGTTGAATTCGAGTAAAATTCATACCCAAATCAACAAAATTGCCCCACAACTCTTACCCCCACCACCCCAAAAACGCTCCAGAGCATTTGTGGCAGAAGATCGATTCAAGGTTGAGAGCAGATACATGTTCCGACGTCAGCGTGTGTGCGTGCGACACTGTTTACAATGAGAGAGAGAGAGAGAGTGTGTGTCGGCATGACGATGATAACACACTCTGTCTGGTCACGGCAGGTGGAGAAGCATGGTGTTTGGTGAGGGATAGAGAAGGGAAATAACAACAACCAGTAGAGCCAACAACAAACACAAACACGCACACATACAGAGGATGAGTAGAGAGAGTTGACTTTACTCCCACGCACCTGCAGACACAAACTAATGGCTAGGTTAGGGACACTGACTGACTGACTGACGTTTGTTGGGAGAAAGAGCATGACGACAATAAGGACTAGGATGAGGAGGAAGTTGGTCGGGAGTGTGTCACACGGAAGAGGGATGAGGGTGGGTTCAAAAAACGTATAAGCGTATACGTAGATGGCGTTACCGGGGTGTTTGTACACATCTCGCAGATGGTTGCCGATTCGTTGAACTTGAAGTCGCAGTGATGCCGAATGATTTTATTTTAAGTTTTTTGAAGAAATGGAGCCTAACATTTCAAAAGGGCACAAAACTTTTGTAAACAATAGTGTATCCCTTTCACACAAATGACAGTTTGCATAAGGTGTGAGAGGGATACACCCTTGTTTACAAAAGTTTTGTGCCCTAATGAAATAGAAAGCACGAAATAGTCTATTATGGAGAAGCTTGGTAGCTAATACTTTTAATATTTTAGAGATTATTTTGGAATTGACCATATGATTGACACACAAAGATGGCAACACTGCCAGTTCGTGCAACAATAAAGTATTATTTGAATAGTGGGCGATCCGTTTGAGATAAAAACAACCGGATGATGGACAGTCCCATCGAATGTTGGAGAAAGGCAAAAGGGGATGGGCAAAATCAATATTGATTCGAAATGATGAACGGTTCGTTTATGGGTTGTTGTTGTTGCTTTTGTGTACACATTTCCGCAGAAAATACCTTTGATGACCGGCCAGGTGGGACGCATTTGCGTCAATACAGAAAAAAAAGCACTTTCGAGAAATAATCTCCCACGTGTTCTTTCTATTTCCAGCCGTCACGCTCCAGTTCGTGAGCCACAGCTTTCTGGACTATCACGATCCGACGATTGAGGACTCGTACCAGCAACAGGCCGTAATCGATGGTGAGGCCGCCCTGCTGGACATCCTGGACACGGCCGGCCAGGTCGAGTTCACAGCTATGCGCGATCAGTACATGCGCTGCGGAGAGGGCTTCATCATTTGCTACTCCGTCACGGATCGGCACTCGTTCCAGGAGGCGTCCGAGTACCGGAAACTGATTGCCCGCGTCCGGTTGACCGAGGACATCCCGCTGGTGTTGGTCGCCAACAAGCTGGATTTGCAGTCGCAACGAAAGGCAAAGCCGCCATTATGGCAAAAAGTGACAGTTCAGGGGCAATCATTATAGCAAGTTGCGTCTTGTTTTTAGGTTTCAACCGAGGAAGGCAAAACCCTGGCGAAGCAGTTCGGGTGTCCGTTTTACGAAACGTCGGCAGCCCTGCGGCACTACATCGACGAGGCGTTCTTCTCACTGGTGCGCGAGATCCGACGGAAGGAGGAACAGAGGGTATATAATTGAACTATTCTCTTATATTGTTGCATTTTTTTTCGTGATTTTTAATTTTGTATTGTTTTCATTAAGATGAAATCTGTCCATAGTGTTATCAACGCGTGTACGCAAACGAAAAAAATGAGGTTAAATTTTGACCTTCGAGCAACATCTCATGGCGTGCTAGTGTGCGTACGCGAAACGTCATAAAGCACATAAAGCACATTCCCTAAGTCAAAAGAGCAGTTCTCTAGGATTTCGGTCATTCGATTTTTTTGTATTTTTTAATCCGACTGAAACTTTTTTGGTGGCTTCGGTATGCCCAAAGAAGCCATTTTGCATCATTAGTTAGTCCATATAATTTTCCATACAAATTTGGCAGCTGTCCATACAAAAATGATGTATGAAAATTCAAAAATCTGTATCTTTTGAAGGAATTTTTTGATCGATTTGGTGTCTTCGGCAAAGTTGTAGGTATAGATACGGACTACACTGAAAAAAAATGATACACGGTAAAAAAAAATTGGTGATTTTTTTATTTAACTTTTTATCACTAAAACTTGATTTACAAAAAAACACTATTTTTAATTTTTTTTATTTTTTGATATGTTTTAGGGGACATAAAATGCCAACTTTTCAGAAATTTCCAGGTTGTGCAAAAAATCATTGACCGAGTTATGAATTTTTTAATCAATACTGATTTTTTCAAAAAATCGAAATTTTGGTCGCAAAAATTTTTCAACTTCATTTTTTGATGTAAAATCAAATTTGCAATCAAAAAGTACTTTACTGAAATTTTGATAAAGTGCACCGTTTTCAAGTTATAGCCATATTTAAGTGACTTTTTTGAAAATAGTCGCAGTTTTTCATTTTTTTAAATTAGTGCACATGTTTGCCCAGTTTTGAAAAAAATATTTTTGAAAAGCTGAGAAAATTCTCTATATTTTGCTTATTCGGACTTTGTTTATACGACCTTTAGTTGCTGAGATATTGCAATGCAAAGGTTTAAAAACAGGAAAATTTATGTTTTCTAAGTCTCACCCAAACAACCCACCATTTTCTATCTTCAATATCATAGCAACTAATGGTTCGATTTTCAATGTTAATATATGAAACATTTGTGAAATTTTCCGATCTTTTCGAAAAAAATATTTTTGGAATTTTCAAATCAAGACTAACATTTCAAAAAGGCCAAACATTCAATATTACGCCCTTTTAAAATGTTAGTCTTGATTTGAAAATTTTGAAAATATTTTTTTCCAAGAGATCGAAAAATTTCACAAATGTTTCATATATTAACATTGAAAATCGGACCATTAGTTGCTAAGATATTGAAGATAGAAAATGGTGGGTTGTTTGGGTGAAACTTAGAAAACATCAATTTTCCTGTTTTTAAACCTTTGCATTGCAATATCTCAGCAACTAAAGGTCGTATCAACAAAGTCCGAATAAGCAAAATATAGAGAATTTTCTCAGCTTTTCAAAAATATTTTTTTCAAAACTGGGCAAACATGTGCACTAATTTAAAAAAATGAAAAACTGCGACTATTTTCAAAAAAGTCACTTAAATATGGCTATAACTTGAAAACGGTGCACTTTATCAAAATTTCACTAAAGTACTTTTTTATTGCAAATTTGATTTTACATCGAAAAATGAAGTTGAAAAATTTTTACGACCAAAATTTCGATTTTTTGAAAAAATCAGTATTGATTAAAAAAATCATAACTCGGTCAATAATTTTTTGCACAACCTGGAAATTTCTGAAAAGTTGGCATTTTATGTCCCCTAAAACTTATCAAAAAATAAAAAAAAATAAAAATAGTGTTTTTTTGTAAATCAAGTTTTAGTGATAAAAAGTTAAATAAAAAAATCACCAAATTTTTTTTACCGTGTATCATTTTTTTCCAGTGTAGTCCGTATCCATACCTACAACTTTGCCGAAGACACCAAATCGATCAAAAAATTCCTTCAAAAGATACAGATTTTTGAATTTTCATACATCATTTTTGTATGGACAGCTGCCAAATTTGTATGGAAAATTATATGGACTAACTAATGATGCAAAATGGCTTCTTTGGGCATACCGAAGCCACCAAAAAAGTTTCAGTCGGATTAAAAAATACAAAAATTAAAATTGAAGAAAAAAGACCGATTTCGTAGAGAATTGCTCAAAAGAAGTCATTTTAAATAATTACCTTTTTATGCAATGCTTGATATAATTTTACGCGCTGGTATTTTTTTTTCGTTCTGTCCGGATTATTAACACTCTTCACGGATTGTAAAAACAATCGAAAAAAAAAATTTGGCTATTGGATTTGGATTTTGACAATTTTGTTCTCATTCGATTCGATTCATAAAACAACGATTTCATAGTAACCGCATTTTCCTATAGGTGTCAGCACTAAGCTCTTCAGATTAAGCTTTTATGGCAGCAATAAAAGTAAAGCTTTTATAGCAAACAGAAAGATTTTTCAATTGATTTGGGAGGAAGGCACCCATCACTGAGTTGGTTTGAGTAATGTTTTTTTAAGTTGAATCCCCAAAATGCGTACTTTTTTTAATTTTCGTAGTTTATTGATAGGTTTTAGGTGACTAAAAGGCATCTTTTGTGCTAGATTTCAGGATAAATCCTATAATGTCAAAAAGAATAAAATAATAAGATTTTTGGAAAAAAAATAATCTAATATATTTTCAAGCGAAATTTCAAAAATAATGTTTTTTTTTGTTCTATACCAAGGGTGCCCATTGCCCAACCTGCGGTCCAGATCTCATTTTTATGAGGCAGTGGTGGGCCGGAACTAGTGTTTGATAAAAGTTGAAAAAGTCAACAATTCTTTTCATAAAATTTAAATCTTTTAAATTCTTTTAAATAAAACAATTATACAAACCAGTGCAGCATGAAAAATGAAAAAGCTATTTATTATGTTTAATTTATTAAACAAAACAATATATAAAAAAAACAATTAGGCATGATAAAATTTTGTGATCAAATCCGGCGTTGTTTTGCATATTTAATCAAGTATTTTACAAAATATTGAAAAATGATTTTAACATACATAGAGCGTCCAATTTCCCGGGGTTACAAATTTCCCGGGAAACGGGAAATTTTCAGCCAATTTCCCGGGAATTCCCGGGAAATTTTAAATTTATTGAAAATGGTTATGGTCTTGGTATTAATTAATATTAAGCAACAAAATTGTATACAACATCAACATTAATGGTTTAAATAAGTGTGAAGATCAATTTACAGCTAGACTGCATGTAAAAAATCATTCAACTACAAGAAAATGTATTTTGGTATTATTTGATGAGCAAGTCCCGCCCGTGTGGATCAATCGGACCGCGCACTGGATTTACAATCCAGAGGTCGCCAGTTCGAATCCCGCGGCGGGCGCTCTAAAATTCTTTGTGTAAATATGGGTATTCGGTGCCGTCGCTCCGTGCCATACTTTCATACACTTAGGAGCCCAGGGCGGCGAAGTCCTTGTAGATAAAAAGGAAGACACTAGTGGTTGGTACCAGCAATGGTGCACACAAAAAAATATTTCTGATGTAACACTTTTGCACGTCATTAAACATTTAAATTTAAATGTAATTTGATGTAAATTTGCAACAAATTATACGTAAAAACATGATTTTACGTGTGATTCAACCGTTTACGTCGAATCTTAAGTTTACATCAACTGAGTTTACATGTGATTCATTTTTTCCGTGTCGAGTAAATTCACATATTTTTTTCTGTGTGGCCGACAGCTATAAAGTCAACTTCGTTTTTTTGATGAGCAATTTTAAACATGCCTCTGTGACCAGTTTATTGAAATGAGAAAAAACATGCAGAAATTATGTTTTTCATGACAAATACTGGTTTCAGCTCTTGAACAAATGGTAAAGCTTTTTAGTGTTGGTTTTACTCCAAACAACCCAATGTTTTCAAATATTTGAGCAATCTTTGAATATATTTTTGCATTTTTTGAGAGCAAACAATAGAAAGTAATTTATCTTTTTTTTTGTATTTTCATGTTGCATAATTTAAATTACACGATAAACTAACATCAATCCACAAAAAGTCTTCTATTTTTCACATTTAACCCTCTAACACCTGTAGTTGCACCAGTGCTCCATAATTCTTTTACTTCAAATTGTAATTTCTTTAGTACTAGGTATTCAACCAAATGAATTATTTTTTTTTGCACAAATTCGATTTTCATCTCATTTGAGCATGGTAAACAAAAACGTAAAAAATCTCAATTTTAATTTGGAGGTAAAGAGTTAATATTGTTTTGATTAAATTACATCAATCTGTTGAAAATTAATAATAATTTAATTTGTAATAATTTATTACTCATTAAACAAGATCTATTCCCAGTTGCCTTAAAAATTAGTATTATCAGAAATAATTCTGATGTCATAATTTCTGATAATCTGATTAATTATATATAAACCAAACAATACATTTAATTTAACAAAATCATGTTAAGTTTTTTCATTTATTATTTTTTCAGAGCATTTTCAAAAATGTTCAAAAGATTTAAGAAATGTTTACTTCCGCTTGAATTTCGGGAATTCCCGGGAAATTTACAAATTTCCCGGGAAACGGGAAATATTTTTTTTTCGGGAAATCCCGGGAATTCCCGGGATTTTTTTTCCCGGGACGGAAAATGGGACGCTCTAAACATACACAAAATTTAAAAAGTGTAGTAAAGTAAATATGGATAGTTTTCAATTTGTTATTCTTCAATTTTCTTTAAACTATTGAAGTCGACACATTTTTTTGCTCTGTGATTTTTTGACTCACTAATTACACATTTTTGATATTTTGAAAGAATATTTGAATCTGAAACAAGAACATTTCATAAAAAATCAAAGGCAAAATCCAAATAATACGTTTAATTAGCAACATTTTATTGCAAAAGCAACAAAAAAAAAACAACATAGTATTCCTAATATGTAAAAATTTGATCAAAACTTATTATTTTCAAATAGACACTCAATATATTTATTGAATGGTGCATAAACAGCCTTCGCGGGTTGGGCAGCACGGCTACGTCACGACTGTCATCCACATATAAAGCGAGTGAAGTCAAAATCGAACCAAGATCGAACCATGTTTTTAGCGCGTGGCGTTTGAAAAGGCCGTATGCGCATTTGACATAAAATATAAAAAATATAAACTTTTTTTTTTCTTTTTTCTTTAAAATGATTATTGTTTCATCCTAGATTTAATCTCAAATTTGAACTTGGGAACCATTTAATTCCATCGAGAACCTAATGTTGGCAAATCAGCACTTTGGTGTTAAATTACAGCTAGTTTATATAATTTTACACTGAAATTTAGTAAGTATTCTAAAAGCGTAATTAATTTTAAACCAACGGTCAGAACGGATCAAACTAATTTTATTTTGTTTCAAGGAAACTTAAGCTATTCAGATGATTGGTTAGGTTCAGTGTGTTGTGTTGTATTGCTTGAATGGTCAAGCACGTAATACTTGTAACTATCTCGCATATATATGCAAAGATAGTGAAAACTAACAAACACATAATTTGGGAACAAAATTTATGTAATTATGTCATACGACCTTTTCAAAAACCACACGTAAACAATATTGACAGCGCCTCTGGCGGGGACTTCAGGAAACTGCATGCGTGTCAGATCGCTGTTGGGCAGGCCTGTTCCACACCAAAAGTTTTTTTTTTAAATTTTGCTGATTGAACTGCTGGTTGTGTCTCTTAATGATTTTTTTTCGATTCGTGATATTTCGGAAATTGTTGGTTCCAATTTTATTTCAGGTTGCAAAAGGCACCTACAAATTATTTTAGAATTTTTAGGATTTTTGCTCAGAAATAACTTTTTTATGTTCAATTTTGAATAGTTTGTATCCAGTAAAATAATCCAAAATTAGTTATCAAAAAGAAAACGCACTTGAAACTAATTTATGTAAAACGGATAAATTACTTAAGTTGTTTTTATCTTTGTGGTGAATTTGAATACTCAAAACAATATTTCTATTTTAGACCCTCAACAACGGTTCCAGCTCCGAGAAGATCCACTCGCGGCGCCGCAGTCGCTGGTGGCGACTCCGGTCAATCTTTGCCCTCGTGTTCCGGCGGCGCCGAAACCTAAACGGCAATAACAGTATCTAAGGCCAGCACTAGGATGGTCATCAAAATTATCTTTAAAAATAAGAAAAAAGGAAAACAAACGTCAACCTAGTGAAGTGAGAAAGAATAAACCAAAAAAAAAAATAACGAGAAAACAAGATTTCATTCGGCACTCTTTGGCTTAAGAGAAACAAGGGGAGAGTGCAAGAATTACGAAACGACAACCACAGGAATTGAACTTATTTTGGTTGCGAGATCGAATTGAGCTTTCCAATAAGAGGAGGAGGATTGACCGTACTACTCAGCCCAGTCAGTGGATTGTTAAATAGTTGGCTAAGACTAAGTTACGCAAAAAGTTGTATTAATTAATTGCGCAAGAAAGAAGCATGCAAAAGAAGAAAAAAATCAAGTCTAAACATCGAGATATCCCGATTTGTTCCTCAGTTCTGGCGTTAAGAATTGCTTAATTGTGTACCGTGAAATTCATAGGCTTAAGCTAAACCAAAATCAACCAAATGACCAGCATTTAGCGTTTAATGCAAATTGATGTAGTTCTCCCGCTGTTATGGAGCCATGCGTGTACCAAGAAAAGTTTAGCCACATAAGCGCCCCACCATATTTGAGGACATTTTTTGAGTGCTCGATTAAAACGAAAAATTGTTGGGTTTCATGGCAGAGAAGTTCGCACAAAGAAGTTTGTTAACTGTTGAACGAGAAAAAGTGATGGAAACCAAAACATAAAAAGTAACAACTAGAAGAATGGTATTTATATTGTGTCGATTGTTAAGTTGTTTATTTAAAGGAACCAGTATTCGCATGCATTTTTAAAACGCATACAAAAAATAGTTGTTCATGTTCTCAGAAACAATAAGCATTTATAAAATGGACTATCTGTGATTTCACCCGCACCCGTTACTAAAACCTGTATTTTTTTCTGCTTAGGTTAACTTCTACTCTAGCTTTAAATTTATTTCTTCCACAAATAAACAACACAAAACTAGCGTACGTAAATAGTGTTCCAATGAAACAGATAAATAAAAACCAAAAATGACAAAGTCCCGTAGTGACACTAGCAGTATTTAAATTTCATTTAAAAAAATAGTAAAATAGAAGACAAACTTAAACCACACTGTCAAGCGAAAATATTAAAACAGGGTTCAAAAGTCACACACGATACGGTCAAAATCGAACGAAACCAAAATACCCCAAACTCAATTCTGCTCAGATCGAAAACGAAAGTCATAGATTAAAAAATTAAAATGTAGAAAATTTGCACCTTCGCTGTAAAATCTATCGCTTACACTTTTGCGAGCTTCAGAACCATCATTTGGAAGCTTTCCTACTTTGACTAAAATCGTCATAATGGTGGATTTTGGAATTGTTGTTTATGTTTAGCCTCACACAAAAAAGTTTATGCAACAAGTTCTGTTTTTGTTCAAATGAGTGCAGCGATAAGTCACTCACACAGTCATTTGACTATCATCAACTCTCTCTCTCTCTCTTTCGCGCAGAGCTTGTTCGTTTGAATTCCACCGAAGCTTCCATCACCTTGCCCATGACTGCATTCGAATGATTGCTGTCACCACGCTTCACCGCGCAAGCAAGAAAGAGAGGAAAGGGAGGAAAAAAAAAAAAGAAAAAGAGCATGCGCCTTTGAGCCGCGTGGCTGCTAGAGTGTCGAATTCGTTCGTTTCAACTTCGCGTGCGTCCACTGACGGTCGGTCCCTTTGTAATGGCGAACGAAACTGGCGCGCTCAGTTGTGTGTCAGTCGGTTGTCATGCTGTCTTGCCACATGTGCATTTTGGGTCAAACTGAGTAAAGGCTCTGAAGCAGGGGTGCTCAAAGTTTTTGGAGGCCGGGCCAAATTTGGAGCTCAAAGGATGTTGCGGGCCAAATTAACAAAATTAATTATTAAAAAAATCAATTACGTTGAAGTTTTTTCATGTTTCAGTAATTTTCAGAATTTTTTTGTAAATTAAAAATAATAGGAATTACAAAATGACACTTTTTTCACAGTATTGTTGATTTTTTGTTTTAGGAATTGGAAAAAAATAGTTGAAAACTTGAATGTACTGTTGTTTTCATTATCATATTTTGTATATTTTTAAAATGGTGGCATGTAATGTGAACAATATATGTAACGGCTTTATTTTATTTTTATTATTCTATTATTGTAATCATTATTTCCAATAAAAATAAGATTCGACGAAAAAAAATTAGCGAAAAACACGTATTTATCGAATATTCACTAAAACCAAATTATTTTTAAATACACCCGAATCTGCTCAAAATTATTATTAAAGCTGAGGCATGCATTTTTAATCAATTTCAGCTGATTGCACTAAAATTTCCATTGACATTTTGAAGTTTTTGAAAAAAAAAACAATTATCTCAGATTTCTACCTAAGTCAAATTTGAACGTTTTATAAAAATTTGTTGATGAAGGTTTTGACGATATTTTCTAGTTTCACTCACATCGAAACGTTTGAAATTGTTTTGATTATTAATATTATTGAACAAAATATTTGTGTCGTAAAATGGGGATCCAAATATTAATACAGCATTAATTTTTAACTAACTATAAAAAAGATTAACTTTGAAAAGCATAAATCACTTTACAAGTGGTCAACGGGCCATTTTACATGATCATTAAAAATGGGTCTGCGGGCCACAAAAAATCACCTCGCGGGCCACGTTTGGCCCGCGGGCCATACTTTGGTCACCCCTGCTCTGAAGGGTACCATTCTCGGTCGGCCATTTGGCGGCAATGTTTGATTTAGAAAATCATTTGAATCTTGATTCAGAATGCATCAATCAAAAAATGAATGACACCATCTAAGACCTTAAGAACGCCAATGTCTCCCCTTTTGACCTTCACAGATCCGATTCCAGGGTGGCCACTCATATTGAGAAAGTCGGGAATTAGCCATAATCCTCGAAAAATTGAGAAAAGTTGGGAATCTCAAACATACTTGTTTGAAAATTATTTTTTAACATTTGAATAATTTTGTAATATTTTGTTCAATTATCAAATTAACTTTACTCAATTTGTCTTTAGCATCTGGGTGATGAATAAAGAGAATGCGTAACGTGATTTTTGAATGATCCCACTTTGTTTACATCTGCAAAAGTAGGAGGCTGTTCAAGCACAAGCATGACTTTTTTCTTACTGGTAAATGAGCTGTTTTATAATCAGTAGTATTTGTTTTTTTTTAGTTTTTGACATATTTTGCTGAAAAAAAAAGAAATTTTTCTTTTTTACGGGTGACGAAGTACTGCGGCGAGAGTGTCATTTTGCGATGTAGCAGAGAAATTCCCTGGCTTATTTTGGTATCCTGCAGCTCTTTATGGTTCATGGCTAATTCTAGCGAAACTGATCCAACAAACAAAGAAGATTTTCATTAAACCAGGTTTTCAAACGGAATCAAACAGTAAAGACAGCTTCTGGATGGATACAACCGCATCGACTCGATAAACAACATCCATTCATAATTATAAAAAATGACGATCTCGCCTTCAACATTCCTAAGATATCTTGACTCCAACTCCAGGGTCTTAAAAGCCGCACATTTTTCATTTTTGCAAAAAAAAAAACATTTTTTAATGATCGATAACAATACTCTCCACTTTTGGTGAACAGTAAATTGGTTCCACTTTGACAGTTCAAAATTTAGGCGTTTTGCGAACCACTATTCAGCACCCAGCACTTAACTTAAAATTTAAGTTTCTTTTCACTTTTTTTATCTACTTTAGAATGAAAAGGCTATTTAAGACATTAAAAATTGTAATAAATATTGGATGGTTATGATGGCATGCATTTAAAACAGATTATCATAATTTATTTTATGAATCAAATTATTTTATTTTATTTTACCATTTTTTTCAAACAACAACAATGCTAACGTTAAACCAAAAAGAAAATATAGCTTAATTTCAACAATTATGACCACCGTAAAATTTAGATTCCGCCTCTTTTTTTTTTGAATTGCATGAAGATATGAAAGAACACTTTTGTTTAGCAATAGATTTTTTTGTTGTTTCAAATATTGTTGAATGTAAACCTAAGATCGCTGCAATTTATTTTTTTTTCTAAATATTTGATTGCAAATTTTGTACGACCCAATCTCACCTGCAGAACCTACCCACTGAGAATTTTGGCTCGAGATCGAGCCTGAATCGAGTCGAGGCTCGAGTCAAAATTCTCAGTGGGTAATGACACCCCTGATGACGGGACATTTAAATACTGACAACTCGATAAATAACCATTGATTCAATACCCGAGCAGACGGAAATAACTTGGGAATAACTTTTTTTGATATTTGAAAATACTAGGCCAATAACATTTTATGTTATTAAAAACAAGATTTGTTATTCGTCGTTATGATTTTTTTGTTATTGAATTGTTATTGTAACAACAGACTAATAACATTTTAAGTTATTCTTCGAACAAATTTTTGTTATTATTTTTTGTTATTGTAACAACTAATCCGATCATCCCAATAACAGTTTGAGGTATTCTTCCATAACAAAAAATGTTATTCCCAAGTTGTTCTGGCTTTCAATCAATATCAGACCGATAACAAATTTTGTTATGATAACATAAACTGTTATTGAACTCTTATGCAATAATGGATTTTGCAAGAATATGGACACTTTCTGTTATTTTAACAGTATTTGTTATTGAAATGGCATAAATTTAGTTATTACCGTCTGTTCGGGTAAAATTAAATATCAAAATTAACTTAATTCAAAAGGAAATTTGGTATTTTTTTGAACTGAACATATTTTTTTTAAGCTAATGAAAAATAATTATTTTAAAAACATTATTTGATATAAACAAAATTTAAAATAAAATTGAAAATTCAGATATTATTTAATCTTTATCACCCATTTCCAGTTATAACCGAGTTACAATAAGTTCATCCATTTTTAAAGTAATATTTGGATATTTGATTGTGATTTTTGAACCTATTTTGAAATTTTAATAATGACTTTTTTGGCGTTATTTTTTTTGGCAAGAAATCCCTATTATTTCAGGTTTTCGAAAAGTCGAGAATTTGAAAATGAGATTTGAGTGGTAACCCTGGGATCAGAACCCCAAAATTCGATTTCAACCCTGAGGTATTCAATAAAAAATGGAAAAAAAACTCCGTGCATTGTTATCACTTTTCATATCGTCGCTTTTGGGACAAATCCAGTTAAGAACCAGGAATCTGACACGCATGCAGTTTCCTGAAGTCCCCACCAGAGGTGCTGTCAATATTGTTTAGTATGGTTTTTGAAAAGGTCGTATGAAATAAATTCATATTTTTTTTCCCAAATTATGTTTTTTTGTTAGTTTCTACCTCGGTTTGTACTTTTTTTTGTATATATGCGAGATAATTACAAGCATTGCGTTATTTTTTTATATTCAACTTTTATTAGTTCAATAAAACAAAGTTCTACTTGGCCATTCAAGAAAAACAACCGAACTCGCTGAACTGAACTAAAAACTGGATAGCTTCAGTTTCCTTGAAACAAAATAAAATTTGTTTGATATTTCCTGTCCGTTGTATTAAAATAAATTACGCTTTCAGAATACTAACTAAATTTCTGTCGAAAATGCTTTAAACTAACTGTAACTGAACACCAAAGTGCTAGTATGTCAACATTAGGTTCTCGATGATATGCTTATATGCTGTTCCCCTAGATCAAATTCTAGATTAAACATAAATCTTTCTAAAGAATAAAAAAACCCGATAAAAGTTTTTATTTATGTAATTTATGTCCGATGCGCATACGACCTTTTCAAATGCCACGCGCTAAAAACTTGATTCGATCTTGGTTCGATTTTGACTTCACTCGCTTTGTATGTGGATGACAGTCGTGTCGTAACCGTGTTAAGAACGCCATTTTGTGTAGCTCACAATGCCTCACCTTTTGACCTTCACAGATCCCCAAAAATTGATTTCAATCCTGAGAGATTCAATAAAAACAAAACAATTTTTGACACTTTTCATATGCAAGAAGTTTCAATCTTGTGGTGCTATTTTGCCACACCCTGAGAATTGCTGTAAGTGTGACAACTTGCCAAAGGGATTTCAGGTCAGAACGCGTTTGACACACGTACATGCCCGACTAGTGTAAACATGTTTAATTATAACTCGGGACTTGTTCGACCATATTCAAGCAAACAACGTCGATTTAACGATCGAGTCGATGAACAAGCTTGCTGAAGCCTTTTTGGCAAAATAAAAAATGTGAAAAACCACATTTTTCAAACTGCGACAGGACTTATTTTAAAGTAAAGTGTTCAAGAATTACATCACGACATTGAAGCCGCTCACATCTCAAGCGTTAATTCTTCACATTCCAAAGTGGACAAGGGAAATTCTCCACTGTTTCCCTAGGCGTCAATGCTTCTAATATCTTATTTCTTAGATTCTATATTAGTCACAGTCCTTCATCCACCACGGTAGTTGACCATGAAACAATACTTTCTAGCATAATTATTCAAAGCTAAGCAACATCTATCGCTATTCTATGGCACGTCCTTGCTAATAATAGTAAACCTAAAATATTTAAAAATGTAGTCGTTAGCTTACTCCTGTGTTTCCCGTAGTGTAACCCTGAACATAAAGCGTCTAAAAAAACGAGAAAAGCACAACCAAACCAATAGTCTCACACTTGAAGCTAAGTAAGCGAACGAAGATGAAAAAATAATAAAACGATTGCGAAAAAAACGAAGCAAAATGTGCAACCTGCAAGCAATAGCCGAATACCGAACACAATGGATCAAACAGTGCATCAGCTGGTTAGCTGTTTTATACACGATATGAATAAATCTCGAAAAATTGAACAAAAATGGGACAAAAGAGTAAGGTGAAACAGTTGATAACTTTTACATTCAAAGAATCATTCCTGGTAGCATTTTAGCCAAAACTCACACGACAGCAGAAACCAATCAAAATAGCAGCAATATTTTACACAACCAGAAATAAAACAAAAAACACGAGAAAAGTATTCAGAATCGCCGTGATAATAGAACTTTGCAGACAGATCATAGAACCACATTCTAGTCTTCGGTTGTTTGTCAGAGAGAGATAGCGAGAGATAAAGAAAGAGGTCGTCCTCCATAAGTGCAGTTTAGTTTCCTAGTTTTCGAAAAGTGACAATAATTCACCTCCTCCACCTCCACACACCACTACCCTCCACTAAGTAAGAATTACTTTCAGCAGTGTTGTGGATAGTATTTTGTAAGTATCTAACGAAACAACAAAACAAAAACAACAACAATCATCTATCTCTGTAACTCCGTTTTGCGTGCAATCGAACTGTAACCGCCGAATCTGTAAACTGTGTAATCGACTAACTTTACGTACAACAAGTGTTTTTTTCTTTTTTTTTCAAGAAGATTTAAATGAGATAACATGTAAAACCCGCTTTGCCGGGGGAGTGTGCTTGAGCTTTAGTAGGTTTATGTTTGGCTATTTTTGTAAACTTGTATTCAAACTAAGTTAAGAAGAAAGCAAAGTTAGAAAAAAAGTACGCAGCAATCCACGTAGTTCAAAACTCATGGAGAAAATAAAATTGCAAGTGAAAGAAGAAGGATTTCAGAAAGCACAATTTTTAAAGGAGAAAAGTCACGCGGAAAGGGAAAAGTTCAAAAAACCAAAATGTAAACTGTAAACTCTGTAATGTAAGTGGGAGCAGACTTGTTGTATTTGAACGCAGATCAAGAGATGAAAACAATAAAGAAGCTATATTGGAGATGGTGGGTATTCTTCTCCCTCTTCTTCTTCTCTTCGAAAGTCCTCGAACAGTGTGGCCAGGGCGCGTTTTTCGTCCGCACTTGCGAAGGTGTACGCGATGGAGCGTTCCTCGAGCAGGATGATTTGGTCCGGAGTGAGGCCGAACGTTTTGGCGCAGAGAAACAGCTCCTGGGACAGTGTGGTCTCGAAGACGCCAAAGTCATCGGTCTGGAAAAGGTAAAAAAGGGTAATCAATGATTTGACAGCTGTCTAGCCAGAAAGGTTAAATAAAAGGTCCAAGAAATCTCTCCCTCTCCTTTGTGTTGCCGTTTGTAAAGTTCTTTCTTGATCCCTTTCCTTTGGAGCTGCGTACTGGCCATTTGGTCAAAATAAGTATCTGTGCCAATTTTGAGCAAAATCGGTTTAAGTTTGTATGGGAAAAATCTCAATGTGTGTGGAAAACAATCGCTTCAGAAATTTAGCAACAAGTGGCGAAGGTCTCTTGCGAATTTTTCGAAGTGTGAGATTTTTGTGGGAAACTTAATTCCCTACAATTTTGTCCAAAGGTGATCCTCATTTTGAATGATTTTTTTAAGCAAAAATATTTTCATTCATACTTCCTATATACTTCTTGAACACTTTCACGTATAAAAGATGAGTTCTTTTCATCTTATATCTCATCAGGATCAACTCGGATCTTCTTGCACCGTTGAAGGAAATTGAATTTTCCCACAAGAATTTCACATTTGGTCAAATTAGGTCGAGACCCCAATACATTAATTTCCCCT
Organism: Culex pipiens pallens; assembly: GCF_016801865.2. NCBI lineage: Eukaryota > Metazoa > Arthropoda > Insecta > Diptera > Culicidae > Culex > Culex pipiens. Next base: position 39,511,755 of record NC_068939.1, read on the forward strand.
AACAATGTGATATTTGAAAATACTAGGCCAATAACATTTTATAACAAGATTTGTTATTCGTCGTTATGATTTTTTTTTGTTATTGGATTGTTATTGTAATAACAGACTAATAACATTTTTAGTTATTCTTCGAACAAATCTTTGTTATTATTTTTTGTTATTTTAACAACTAATCCGATCATCCCAATAACAGTTGGAGGTATTCTTCCATAACAAAAAATGTTATTCCAAAGTTGTTTTGGCTTTCAACAAATATTACACCAATATCAAATTTTGTTATGAGAACATAAACTGTTATTGAACCCTTATTCAAAAATGGATTTTTCATGAAGATTCCATAACATTTTCTGTTATTTTAACAGTATTTGTTATTGAAATGGCATGAATTTTGTTATTACCGTCTGCCCGGGAACGCTCGTCAGCTTTTTTCCGAAGAAATCGAGCCAAAAAATGCCATTTAGAAATGGTACGTAAATATTCGAAATATGTAAATCTTTTGAAGGAATTTTGATTGAAATGCTGTAAGTTAGCAATTTTGAAAAACCAAAGGTACACAGATTTGAGTTTGTTTTTTTAATTAACTTTTTATTTGCATAAAAAAACAATTTTCCAAAATCAGTATTTTTTAAATTTTAAAATTTGATATTTTTAGGGAACAAAAACCCCCTACTTTTGAGCCATAAAAAAGTACGGAAAAAATGGGCCACCAAATTTTAATTTGTAAAAAAAAGATGTTTCCTAAACACAAATTTTTTGATGTGCAATCGATTTTGCAATAAGACTTAATTTTTTGATGGAATGCATCAGTTTCAATATATTAGGCCTGATTTAGGGTAAAATAGGATTTTTTAAAACATTGTCAATTTTTTCCTTTTTTATTTAACAAGTTGCTTATAATTTTTTTTTTGCAATTCCTAAAAACACTTTTTGAATGAAATTTTATGTCAAACATTGATGTGTTAAATAAGTTCACCTTTTCAGCTCTGTTATTGAATGGTATTAATTTTCTATTCTATTATTTTTGGTAGAGAAAAGTAGTCGGTTTCGTCGTTCACGACGGAATAACAAAAATAATTTAATCAAAGTTTCGTTGATGGATTTTTGAAATCAGATAATAATTAGTCAAGATACATCCTGGAAAAGAATAAACATTGATCATATTATGGTTCCAATTAGACTTTCTCTTTCAAAATTCGATAACTCGGGAATCATTTTTCGGATTTTCTGTTAAAAACGAAACATTTGTATAAAAATGTTGTATTTTCAATGTAAAAAACGAAAAAACTCGATCTTTTTTAAAACATATTTTTCTGGGACTTTTAAAAAAATCAAAAATATTTCAATTTTTAACGTCAATTAGGAATCAAAATGCTATAACTTAAAAAGGATGCATTTCGATTGTGAGTTCGATTTTACTATGGAAAATTTAGCCAAACATATATTTTTGGTTAAGATTTATATGTTTAAAAGGCTTTAAAAAAATCATTGGTTGGCAGCAACATTTTTCCGTTTTTCTCTATGGCAAAAAGTTATACCATTTTTGGACCCAAAAAAATATTAAACAATTTCTAAAATTGACAAGGCGTCATCCATAAAGTATGTCACGCTCTAGGGGGGAGGGGGGTCTGAGCAAGCGTGACATTGCATGTTATAAGTATAGGAAAAGCGTGACAAAGGGTGGGAGGGGGGTAAATTTTGGCTGATTTTAGCATGACGTACTTTATGGATGAAGCCTAATAGTATTTTGAGAAATGGATTATTTGTAAATATAGTCACCAAAAAATACCGATAACAGCCCGTAATTCCAACACAATTTAGGATGACTAAAAACAATTTGGGTAAATAAACAATCAGTCCCAATACTGAGAAAAAAAAGGTGAAACAAAATTTAAATTACAAAAAAAAAACATTTTTCAAAGTATTGTTTTTAATTTTTGATCAGCAATTTTATTTCGTTTACCTTTTTTAAACTGAATAGTGAACCAATGACAAGAATTTTTTTTCATAAAATAGACCGATATTGGTCGATCAAGTAGAGATTTTTTTACATACGAGCAATTCTCTACGAAATCGTGCGACTTAAACCATTTTTATTTTTTAATTTGGCTCAAACTTCGTAGGGGCCTTCCCTATTACCAAAGAAGCCATAACATTTTGGCAGCTGTTTATTCAAAAATGGTACGTAAATATTTAAAAACCTGTAACTTTTGAAGACATTTTTTGATCAATTTGGTGTCTTCAGCAAAATTGAACGTATTGACGAGGACTGTTCAGAAAAAAAAGTACACGGCAAAAAATCATGCCAATTTAAAAACGGCAAAAAATAATTCCCCAAAGCTCATTTTCCAAAAAAAAAAAAAACAAAAACATTTTTGAGATCTTTTATTTGTTTTAGAGGACAAAAACTCGCAACAGCCATAGAGAAGTATGGTCAAAAATTCCGCTGCCGAGTTATGAATTTATAGTGATTTTTGGAAAAAAATCCTAATTTTGCACATGAAATTTGTTGACAATTTTTTTTAATGTAAAATTGAATTTGCAATCGAAGAGTACTTCACAGATTTTTTGATAAAGATTTTCAAGGTGTAGCCACCGTAAGTTTGATTTCAGCGAAATATTTACAGTTTTTTCTTTGGATTTTAAAGACAGTTATCATGAGGGACCATTTCTAAAATTATTTTTTTAAGGTTCAAAAAATTTGCTCTAAAATTGTCTAAGCGACATTGAAGATTGGACTTCTGGTTGTTGAGATACGTTGGAAACAGAAACAGGAAAATTGAAGTTTTCTAAGTCTCACCCAAACAACCCTCCATTTTCTAATGTCGATATCTCAGCAACTAATGGTCTATCTATCTATCCGATATTTGCCGAAGACATCAAATTGATCGGAAAAATCCTTCAAAAGTTACAGAAGCTGCCAAAGTTATATGGAGACTTGTATGGGTGAACCAATAGGTAACACAAAATAGCTTAATTGGGGGTAGGGAAGGCCCCCACAAAGTTCGAGCCAAATCGCGACATAAACTTATTTGCAACGGCATAAGAAAATACGAAGAAAAATGTTTTTGTTCATGAATGAAACTAAAACGAAAAACGAAACTATTGGCGCTACGCCCCCCGGGGCATGGCCTTCCTCTAACGTGGGATTTCTGCTCCAGCGCCTCTGACGAGACAGGAGAAACCGGGACCGACGTTTTACTTCACCATCCGATAGAAGCTCAGTGGATAAGGCGGGAATCGAACCCGCGTCTCATAGCATCATCGGGATCGGCAGCCGAAGCCGCTACCCCTGCGCCACGAGACCCACGAGTTCATGAATACAGTATTCTAAAAGTTTAAAGTAGAACTGACAATACTTACACAAACGCAAACTTCGAATCCTTCCTTCCAAAGTCGCTTGAAATGATGCTCCTCATAGGACGGCACCGTACTGCACTTGACATTACTGGTCAAACAGCACTCGAACGGAATCTTCGCCTTCTTGGCAAACTCCAAATTGTCCCCCTTGATGAACGTCCCGTGCCCGATCCGGTCCGTCCCAAATTCGAACATTTCCCGAACCTCCCCATCGTCGTCGAATTCACCGCAGTGCAGCGCCATCTTGAGGCCTGCCGACTGGGCCCTGCGGAGGAGGTCGCGATAGTCGGAGAACTTGGTTCCGAAGGGGGCTCCACTCAGGTCCATTCCCTTGATGAGGTCCGGGTAGGATTTGGCGAGATCCAGGACCAGATCGACATTCTCCTCGGCTTCTTTGACCCCCTTGGAACGGTCAATTGAGGGCAGAAGCTTCACCGTTATTTTTGGGAATTCGGTTTGAGATTTTCTGGAACCAAAATTTGAATAACTTTTTCTGATTAATTGTAATTTGAAACAGACATACCTTATAGTTTCAAGGACTGTGGTCAAATATTCTCGTTTGGTCATGTGGGCGGTTGCTTTTGGTGTTGTACGAAGCTCCAGGTAAACCACATTGTCCTCTGCGAATTCCTGGATTACCTTGCGGGTTGCAAAGGCTAAAGTGTCTGGCTGATCGGTCAAATCATGGGCATACTTGAACTTTTGGAAGCATCTACAAACATAGCAATTTAATTGTTTTAACTTGTTTTACTAAAATGAAAAAAAAAAACACTTACTCTTGGAGTGTTAAATTCGTTTTACTTGTAATTCGGTAGAACGAGTCGTCAGAGCCCGGTTGATTCCCGTATGATCCATACTTTAGGTTTCTTAGTTCCGCCAGCGTTTGATTACTCAACGAGCCGTTGAGATGAGCGTGCAGCTCCTAAAAACAGAAAATGAATCATTCAACGACGTGTAGAGCCAAGAACCAATTATTTTACGTACAATTTTTGGCACCTTTTGGAAGAAGTTCATCACTTTGAGTGTTCTTAAACCACGTTTCTAAAATTCCTCCATACAATCTGCTTTTTTTTTAACTGATGAGCTTCCCCGAGTTTTTGTTTTGACCGGCGGTTTTGACGTTCGTGATCGAGATAAACGAAGCAAACATTTGAAAAGCAGAGATGTGTTGGTGAAGTCTAGATGGTGGGAAAGTAAGCTAAGCATGCGTTGGAATTAGGCAAAGTTTGGGGAAAGAGATGGAACAAAAACTATGATTAGAAAAAAATGCCTTTGGATGCTTTGCTTTGTCTAAATAAGAGTGTGTTTAGTAATACATACTTAGTAATAAACATCTTCATTTTAAATATTTTTTTTTATGTTTTTCTTAATAGAACAAAAGAGGCGCTCAACTGAATCAATTCCGAAGATTTATTTTGTGAGAAGCCGAATAATAGTTTAAACACAATTCGTTGCTAACATTTCAAACGTTTCAAACATTGTGATTGCGAAATACTGTAAAATTGAATACAATGGAGAGTTATGAGATCCTTGTAAATTTTTTTCATAGTAATTGTTTGAAAATCATGTGGCTTATAATTTGATATCCTTAGTTAGTTAATTTTTGTCATTTGTTACATTTTTAAAGAAAAGTTACCATCATTAAAAAATTAAAAATAGAGAAAGCATTTTGAAAAATGAAGCGTCAGTTAGTCGAGTCAATTTCATTTAAAAAATTGGGCCGTTGCAAATATTTTTTGAAGTTTATGTCCCTCGACTCTGACCAAAGTCGCAGGGAAGGGGGGTGGGGCAAAAAAATTACGATTTCAGCATTTGAATAAAAAAAATGCATTACACATCTGTCCAGTTGTTTAGCAATCAAAAGTATCCAAAATTTCTATGTATTGACTAAATTTTTTTTTTGCGGTGATGTACATTGAAATTCAAAAAAGTTCAAAATATTTTTAAACGAGCCCAAACAAGCTAAATATGATTATCAATGCAGAATAGTGCATTTTAGATTGTATTCAGTTAATTAAATTGCTGAGCAATTCTCGACGAAATCGGTCGATTTCGACCATTTTTTTTGTATTTTTTTATTTGGCTCAAACTTTGTGGAGGCTTTCCCTATGACCAAAGAAGCTATATTGTGTCATTGGTTCACACATACAAGTCACCATACAATTTTGGCAGCTGTCCATTCAAAAAAGTAGTGCGTCCACCCCGGGAATTCCCGAGACAAAATTCCCGGGATTTTTCCAAAATCGGGAATTCCCGAATCCCGGGATTTTTCATATTTTATCCCGGGAATTCCCGAAAGTGAGAAAAAACTAATTTTGGTTTGGAAATTCTGATTAGGATGTAGAAATAGATGAACATTTGATTAATTAATAATCGATAATTATTATAAAGCATTCAAAATTTGTACTCGACCTAAATCAGCAATAATTTGGCATATTATGGAAATTGTTAAATTTTTAGTTTAGAAATTCAAAAATTTCCTAGCGCTTGAAATATTTTCTATTTAAATTTATATTCTTTTCAAGGACTGGGTATTAATTATTCTAAATAAATATCAAAAAAAAAAATAAATATCATATTTAACTATTTTTCATCAAACGCCGCCGCATTGGAAAAATCAGGACAAAGGTAATAAAGTAATACAGCTGTTTAAGCCATTTTTTTGAAAATGTTTCGGTTTTTTTTCCTATAGAACCCGTGACTTCTCCTACCAGACTTTTGTCTTGATTTTCCCCAGTTGGCTGTAGTGATTAAAAGAATATTTATAAAATAAGTTTTTAATGAAACATGAAATTCTTAATTTATCAAAAATTTAACATTAGCTGGTATCACTTAATTGGTGTTTCTGCAGTTTTTTTTAAATTAAAAAATAAGCTTTTTAAAATATATTTAAAAGAGACTTATTTAATTTAAATCACATTGATTTATTTGATATGTGGGTCATTCCTTCCCAAGTGACCACGCGTCCAACATCGACTTTCACCAATTCTGCTCATATTTGGTATGGGGGTTGTTTTTGCCCCAAAAACAAAGAATCCAAAGTTTGGTGACATTTGGTTCACCCCCGCGCCCGTGGCACGCCCCTCTTTTTCTGAGATTTTTGAAAAACCTCATTTTTAAAATGCATTTTGCTAAGAGAAAAGTTTACAAAACGTGAACTTTTGGGTATGCATATTTGAAGATTGTTTGACGTAGAATCGAATGGCGTACTCAAAATTTACGTACAGTGTTGCCAGATATGAAAATTTTGCGCTTTAAGTTTTAAAATGCATTTTTAACCCTTTGGACGAGCACTTACGGGAAAACTGACAATTGCATTCGATTGCTGAGAGTTTTTTACATTAAATTTAATCAAAACCTCAGGGTAAAATGAATATTTCTTGAGATATCACATTTTTAAGTTGGAAAGCTCTGTATTGCATAGCAAATGTTTTACTTAACCATCAATTTTCAACAGTACATTGCGTGAGAGCATAGTAGGCCTTGAAATTTGAATATTCTTTTTTTCAATTTCTTAACGGAAGCAATTGAATGTCCCAAAATTGAATTTATATATGTATGTATTGTATGCATGTATGTATTTGTGTATGTAAGTATTTTATGTATGCATTTGAACCCCCGTCTTGGCAGGACTTGGCGTGGTTCACGGATATAAGAAAATGACAAAATGTTTAATTTCGAGCGCTTCAACAGGAATTTTCTAGTTTTTTGGCCCCAGAAGCTAGCCTGATAATATGAGTCCATTTGGTTAATGTTTAGTGGGTCCAGTTTTGACCTGAAGTTAGAATGGAACTTTAATTAATTTACTATGGGGAATTTTCACTTTTAACATCTTCTTCGACAAAGTTTCCCAAAATGCTATCAAATTTTCTTATTGTCAAAATTCTCAAATATTTTTATCCGGGGAACAACTTTGTAGAAAATCGCAAAGCGCTAGGAATTGATCCCGAAAATATATAGGTTAATTTTTTGAGCATGTTTTTTATATTTTGCCAAAAAAAATCCAAAAATCCTTATAGTAAAAATTGGACCCACCAACCCTAACCAAATAATTATAACCTCATATTATCAGGATAGCTTCTGGGGCAATAAACTAGAAAATTCCTGTTGAAGCGCTCGAAATAAAACAATTTTTCATTTTCTTATATCCGTGAACCACGCCAAGTCCTGCCAAGACGGGGGTTCAAATGCATACATACAATTCTTACATACACAAATACATACATGCATACAATACATACATATATAAATTCAATTTTGGGACATTCAATTGCTTCCGTTAAGAAATTGAAAAAAAGAATATTCAAATTTCAAGGCCTACTATGCTCTCACGCAATGTACTGTTGAAAATTGATGGTTAAGTAAAACATTTGCTATGCAATACAGAGCTTTCCAACTTAAAAATGTGATATCTCAAGAAATATTCATTTTACCCTGAGGTTTTGATTGAATTTAATGTAAAAAACTCTCAGCAATCGAATGCAATTGTCAGTTTTCCCGTAAGTGCTCGTCCAAAGGGTTAAACAAGCATTTTAAAACTTAAAGGGCAAAATTTTCATATCTGACAACACTGTACGTAAATTTTGAGTACGCCATTCGATTCTACGTCAAAAAATCTTCAAATATGCATACTCAAAAGTTCACGTTTTGTAAACTTTTCTCTTAGCAAAATGCATTTTAAAAATGAGGTTTTTCAAAAATCTCAGAAAAAGAGGGGGGTGCCACGGGCGCGGAGGTGGACCAAATGTCACCAAACTTTGGATTCTTTGTTTTTGGGGCAAAAACAACCCCCATGCCAAATATGAGCAGAATTGGTGAAAGTCGATGTTGGACGCGTGGTCACTTGGGAAGGAATGACCCATGTTTCATTTAAAATCCAAAGCAAAACAAAGAACAAAAATATAATCAATTTTATATTTCTTTTAAGCTGTCTAAAAACTGCTGTCCTTTTTAAGATTGATGGTTGATTATCACCAACTGATAGTATTTGGCTAATTCTTTGATTTTAAACATTAAAAACAACATATAAAATAAAAATATTAATTTTCTGACAATTTCAAAAATGTCCCGGGATCCCGGGAATTCCCGGGATTCAAAAAATATTTTTCCCGTTTCCCGGGAAATTCCAGACTCGGGAAAATTGGACGCCCTACAAAAATGGTACTCAAATATTTGAAAAGCTATAACTTTTGAGTGAATTTTATGATCAATTTGGAGTCTTGGGTAAAGTTGTAGTTATTTTTGAGGACTATTAAGAAAAAAATGGGTACACGGAAAAAAAATAATTGCCGAGTTTTAAATCAACATTTTTTCACAAAAACTCAACTTCTCAAAACCCGCAACCTTTGATCCATACAGAAGTATGGTCAAAAAATCTGGCCTCGAATAACAATTTTTTGAAAAAAAGTTATTTTTGGAAAAAAAATCGAAATTTTATACCAAAAAACAATTGCCTCAATCTATTATGATAAATTGAATTTGTAATCGAAAAGTACTTAACAGATTTTTCAATGAAGTGCTCCGTTTTCATGATATAGTCACCAAAAGTTTGATTTTAACGAAATATTTGCAGTTTTTCGATTTTTAAAAATAATGACCATTTCTAATTTTTTTTTATTGTTCAGAAAATTTGCTATGAAATTGTCTAAGAGACATCGAAGATTGGTCCTCTGGTTGCTGAGATACAGCTGCTTAGAGAAAAAAGACATGAAAATTGAAGTTTTCTATGTCTCACTCAAACAACTCACCATTTTCTATGTCGATATATCAGCAACTAATGATCCGATTTCCAATGTTAAAACATGAAACATTCGTGAAATTTTTCGATCGTTTGGAAAACAATATTTTGATTTTTTTTATTCAAAACTTTCATTTCAAAAGGGCGTTAATTGAATGTTTGGCCCTTTTGAAATGTTAGTTTTGAATAAAAAAAATCAAAATATTGTTTTCCAAACGATCGGAAAATTTCACTAATTTAAAAAAAAAATGCATAACTCCGACTATTTTCAAAAAATGTACCTAAAATGGCTATAATCTGAAAACGGTGAACTTTATCAAAATTTCGCTAAAGTAATTTTAGATTGCAAATTCGAAGTTGAATAATTTTTGCGACCAATATTTCGATTTTTTTTAAATCATCATTGATTCAAAAATTCATAACTCGCTCAAAGTTTTTTTTTTGCAATTCTTGAAATTTCTGAAAGTTGCTTTTGATGTCCCCTAAAACATGTCAGAACATACAAAATATAAAAATAATGTTTTATGCAAAACAAGTTTAAGTGACAAAAAATTGACTAAAAAATCACAATTTTTTTACCGTGTATAATTTTTTTCCATTGTAGTACATATCCATACCTACAACTTTGCCAGAGACACTAAATCGATCAAAAAATTCCTTTAAAAGATACAGATTTTAAAATTTTCATGCATCCTTTGTATGGACAGCTGCCAAATTTGTATGGAAAAGTATATGGACAAACTATTGATGCAAAATGGCTTCTTTGGGAATACCGAAGGCATCAACAAAGTTTCAGCTGGATTAAAAAAATACAAAAATTAAAATTAAGAATAAAAAAACCGATTTCGTAGAGAATTGCTCAGTTGTTATTGCTTTGGAAATTGGATTCAAAAATGCCAATCACTTATCAACCTTTATCAGTAAAGTATAATTCGTTGTAAATCGTTGTTGTCGTTCTATCTTGTCGCACGTTCATTGTGGGCTATATTGAGTTATGAACGCCATTTTGTGCAGTTCACAATGACTCTCCTATTGACCTTCATAGATGCCCAAAATTCGATTTTAATCCTGAGACGTTCAACAAATACTGAAAAAACTCCGTACATTGTTGTCACTCTTCTTATGAAAGAAGTTTCAATCTTGTCGTTCTTTCTTGCCATACCCTAAAAGTTGCTGCAAGTACGACAACTGGCCAAAGAGATTTCCGTTCAGAACGCGTTTGACATACGTTCATGCTAGAATAATCAGTATCTCTCATCCGGTGGCATCATCCCAACGTCGAAATAAAAAGCACACACACATTGCGTGCATCTCTCAATGACCAGGATCAACAGGGAGAACAAGAAAGACTCATTCAAAAATCTGCTGACCACATGTTTTTCCGCTGCTGGCTCTCCTCGCTGTCTCCTCAATTATCCTTGCGATTGTGCAAAGGCAGACAGGCTTGACCTTTCTGATTTCGTTTTTCCTTTGCCGACTTTTCAAAACTTTGCATAAATTAACGAATCCAAATGGTAGCATCTCTCAGACCACGTGTTATTTTCTGTGCTTGGAATTTTGAAATTGAAAATAATTATTTCGCTTCTACATCGGTTAGGCAAGCTTAAGCCGGGCCGAAATTTTTAGATCATTTAGAAGTAATTAATCATTAACGCTGAGCGGAAAACCGATTCACTCGCGAGTGAGTTTTCCCTCCCTCGTCTCCTCTCAACCCTGCTTGACTCACTGACGAAATCCATCAAAATGATGTATGTTATAAAAATAACCGTGAAATTCGGAGGAAATTGTCGTTTTTTTCTCTCTTCTCGCGTTGATCTGTTTGGCCCCCATGAAAAACCTCCGTCCTCATGAGTCGCTGTATATGAAAATGAGATTGGTGAAAGATGAACGCGTCATTTGATGATAAATGTGCGTCCCATTGCCATCACGTGGCGGCCGAGGAAACGCTTTTGCCTCTTAATGTCCACGGGGACGTGTCACCAAGTTGCGGTAATTTTTGCTTTAAATTCAAATTTCTCAAAATGGACATCCGTCCAAGAGCTGCAAAGCCACTTTACTTCGATATAAAATAAACAGGGGAAAAAGACTGGAAAAGGTGGAAATTCCGTTTGCATAATAATTGAAGCAAAATTATAATTATTTAATCTGACCAGGGCAGCTTCTGTATTTGCCGGAAGGCTTGAAGGCTGAACGATGCTTCAGGATCACTTAAGTGTCCCACAATTTTGGGTTTCATACAGCTTTCTCAAAAAAATATTTTTCTTCAAGACGCTTAAGTGCCCTTATTTTGCATAAATTATTGCACTTTTTGCCCTTTGCATCCAGCAATTGCATCCATCTCGACAGAAAAAAAACGCCAAAGACCCGGCATCAGCCAGCTGAAATCTGATCACGCAAATCTCGTGCAAACGTGCTTTTCATTCGATATTTTTTTGTATGAATGTACGTACAAACCTCACTTTTAAGGTTCCAAGAACCAACGGTGGCAGGGTTGCTGGACGTCGACGACGAAGGAATCGATTTTAATTTTTGATAGCTTTATGCATGAAGAGGAAATTGGAGGCTAATTGCAGCAGCAGTTTGGTTCGTTGCATAAACGTGGACCTTTTTTTCCATCGCTCTCTGATCACGCAAACAATTGCATTGCTGGTTGGTGAGTTCAATAATTGTTTGTAATTATTGGCAAGCTGGAATTTATTTTGCCGGCCGTGGCGAGGAAGGGAATTAATTGTGACTTCCTGTGAAAAAAAAATATTGTGTTTTCTGCCAGGGTGTTATGGTTGAAGGCCATTTTGTTCGTTTTAAAATAAATTTGTATAATAATCCACATCTTTGTAGGGATTATGGGTTGCAGGATTCAATATGTAATAAATTATTAAATGAGTATTTATGATAATATTGATATAATTCATAAATAAGAGTTAAGAGCGCAACAAAAAGTGCGCACCTTCATGAATATTGCCTTGTTAGCTGATTGTGGATTGAGTGCGAGAGCGCGCTAGCGAGCTGCGAGAGAGAACAACGAGCGAGAAAACAACGAGATGCGCGCGGCCGGCGAAAGAGAGAATGAAGATTGTCAAATCAGTTTTGTGGTTAATTTCTGTGGAATAAGATGTGTTATTTGTTAACAGGAAAACATCTGTGTTTTTATTATAAAAGAAAGTCCCCGAACACGACAATCTTGTTTTAATGTTGATGGTTGGTGAAGACTCTGCCATTTTCCGTTACTTGACTGTAAAAAAATCGAACGAATCATTTCATAGGAAATTTAATGTACTTTTCGAATCTACATTGACCCTGAAGGGTCATTTTTTCATCCAGAACAAAATTTTTCATTTTACATTTTACAAGTTGTAGAGCAGACAATTACAAAAATTTTGATTTATAGACATAAGGGGTTTGCTTGTAACCATCACTAGTTATCGCGATTGTACGAAAAAAAGTTTTGTTTTTTCGGTGTAGATTTGAAAAGTACATTAATTTTTTCATAAAATGACATGTTCCAAAAAATTTTACAGTCGAGTAACGGAAAATGGCAGAGATTATTTAATCTTTTTTAGTGTTTTTTCGATGAAAAATACGTTTTTTTTCGGAATTCTGAGTACGCCATCAAATCGGGCGTCTAATTTTACATAAAAGTCCCATTGACCTCAAATTTCTATCTCATCACCATTTCAGGCTGCAAATTATTGAAAAACACATCTTTTTTCGTATCTTCAAAAATTGAAGGGATCGTACCGCTCTTCCGTCACGAGGTATCAAAAAACGGACCTCGTATTCGTGATCAGGGACAAAAGTTATCCCCTTAGGACAAAGTTTCACGCAAACCGAAGAGGAGTCGGGGCAACTTTTCCCGATTTTGTGTTAGTTGGTTTTACCTACAAAAATGTGTAATTTTACCACTTTTCTGACACTTTTTCAGTCTAAATTGAGGTAAAATTACATTATACAAGTTGTAATATCCAACCTTCGAATTATACTCAATTTTTTACTGTGTGAAGAAACAATTATTTGTATATCAACAAGACTTTTAAATAAAATGGAACGCCTGTAAGGATCAAGTTTAGATATCGTACTTAAATTGAAAAAAAAAACAACAAGTTACAAATTACATTTTTACAGGAAATTTCAAGATCTGTTCTAAATTACATGTTTTTGTAACTTTGCATACATGAGAAGTTTCTAACAAAATAGTTTTCTGAAAAAGTACCTAATCATTTTTAAAATTTTCAATGAGTTTTTCGAAATTTTACCCTTTAATCTCAATTGCGTACTAAAGCCCTGTGTAAATTTTTATGTACAACGGTAAAAAAAACACGAGTAGAAACCATCATTTGAACGCAAAAAAGGAAAAGACAACATTTTTTCGATGGATCAACTATGGTCCCCTTGAAACTAGCTGTCAAGTAGTTTTAAAGTTTTAAATCCTTTGCGGTCTTTCAAAGGGTCATTGTACTCAGAAAAATAAGCTTTATCGTTGTGAACAATAATATCACAAATTCAGGCTTCATTTTAGGTCCCAATTGTTTGTTTTTCGAAAGTAGGAAAGTTCAGCAAATTTCTCACAAAAATGCACCATTAATTGTTAGTTCTGGCTCCTAAATTGGAGTAAATGAGGCATTCTTATTTTTATTTTAGAAAAATATCCAATTTAAAGCAATGTAGGGGAAATATATACTTTCCAATCAAACACCTATCTTCATCATATGGAGAGTTTGATGCTCTATTAAAGCTCCAAAAATACTATTTAGGCTATAAACTTACCAGCAACAGCACCGCCTCGAGTAAACAGTAAGATCAAATTTAATGCAATTTTGATCATAATTTCTATTTTCCGAGACCATTTCTCATAATTTTGTTGGCACATACAGAGACACACGCGAGAAACCCTCAAACGCTTAATGAATATCGCCAAAATCAACTTTTCACTTTCGCTTACTTTTTCACGACGCTTTCTATACAAAACTGGCCCCAACTTTTGGCAACATGTTCTTTTGCACATTAGTTGGTCACTCACTTGAAAAATAATCCCGGAACATGTAAATAATTAGCAAGCGCCATCAAAAAAGCAAACGCCCCATGTCTTTTGACGTTTCAATTTTGAATACACATTCCAATCGAAGGCTGAAGAAACCCGAGCGAGAAGCGAAGGCAAATAAAGAACAAAGGGTGGACACCAACACCACCAGCAGCGCCTGTTGGAGTGAGACAGTGATGCCAGGAAACTTTCTCTATAAATGCTACTTTTCGTGAGTGTTCGCTTAAAATTTCATCACAATTGGCAGCACTAAGCAGAACTGAACAGAAAAAAGAACGAAGCTGAAAATAGAAAAAACGGGCGTGGCCCAATGCATTTTTGTCTGATTAGAATACATTTTGTAATATTTTTTTTCAAGTGCCTGTAAAAGGAATAGCATAACTTTTAGTAAAAGTGAAAATAAACAAAAATGTTCACAAAAAGTTGCTCTACTCGTTGGTGTACTTGGTTTTAGTAAATTTCATGACCGCTTATTAGGCTTAAAATGGGTTTATTTCCACTATTAGCCACAAAAAAGCTTTTAAAAAATTAGCTGAGATTAAAAAAAAATACTTTCAAAAGAAAACTCCTCATGCATATATTTAATTTTGTTTTGTTTTTGTCTGCTAAACAACTTTATAGAACGTAATAAACTGTCAAAATAAACTTAAAAAAAAGTGATTTTTTTTTTGTTTTAATTGCAAAATTACGTCTCTGGATTATTGAAGAGAATAATCCAACAACATGCAACTCCCTATAAATTGACTTTTTTCTCTATTTTTTACTGTTGAGAAACGAAAGCTAAACTTTTTTTGTGTCAAATACTCTTGTTTTTTTTTTTTGCAAATCCGTTATACAACAATAACTTTGCCAGTCATTCCCGAATGAAATATTGGCCTTCTATTCATCGTAAAGATAACTGTCAACCCCACAAAAAAACTGATGTAAAATTAAAACCATTCAATATCAGTAGTGAAAGTTCTAATTTTCAGCACCGAAATGGGAGCTGAAAAGTTGAACGTTTCAACACTTTTATCGAAAAGTAACACTTTTCAATATTTTTGTTTTGAACGATGAATTCACTCAACACATGGATGATTGACATCAGTGCGTCCAAAATGTCGACTTTGTTTGTGACAGGTCACAGAACACTCCAATCGGCTTCACCATGACAACCTGATTTTGATATTCTTCTTTCGATCGTTTCACAAACAAACGAATTAGTGCTACCGTCATCAGGGGTGACATTGGGTCTGGGAGGCGAGATTGGGTCAAACAAAAATTCGGAAATTTATATGACCCAATGTCACCCCTGATGACAGTACGCAAAGTCACTCACACAGTCATTGACTACCCTCGAGAAATACAATCGCACAGAGAACGGTCGTTTGACATTCTACCGAGATTCCGATCAGCTCTCCCGTGATCGCAATCAAATGACTTTTGTCATTTGTCGCTGAAAGCACATGGAAGAGAGAGACCAAAACGAGAGAAAGAGAAGGAGCACGTTGTCTCGTTCCGGTGGCTGCATGAGTGGTGCTCATTTTTCGTTCGTTTCGTCTTTGTATTTACGTTCACCGACCGTCGCCAAGCAATGACGATCATGATAGGCGCTGTCTATCAGCGATCAAATTTCGTTTTGGGAAATGATCGCTGACAGAACGTTTAGTCAAATATCGAGCAGTCCCATTCAGGGATATCCCTTTTCAAGCAATGATTGATTGGTCAAGAATTATATAAAATCTGGCCTAGTGCGATAAAAAAAAACTGGAAAACTTTGACAATCAAAAATAATAAAGAAGACTCGTCATCTAAAAACCACACTTCTAAGTTTTATGTATTCAAGTTTAAATGTCAAAAAATATTCGAAACGTAATTGGAACATTCAAAAATATTATATATTCATCAAATAAATCGACATTCAGTTTATTGAAATTGTAAACACTGATGAATGGCTTTGTAGACCAGGGAGTGGGAATGCTGTTATTTGGTAAATCCCCTTTGCATTTTGTTTTGTAACAATCAAGATATTTTTAAATTTGCATACTTTAAAGGTTCAAACATTTATTTTAAAGACATTCTAAGATTGGAGATCGTTTACAAGTTTTTCAAATGTTACACTAACAACTTAGCGGAGCAATTAAGTTCTTGTATGGTTGAGCAATTGACCAAACAATTTCAAGATCGTAAAAAGTTTACGATGCATTGTCATTAAATGGATCCCAAAGACAAAACTGGCCAAAATCTCATTTCGCTCATCTTAGCATCTAAAGCAAATCAACCCTCACTTAATTAGCAAAACTAGAGAGACCCTTTTTCCCTCTAACCTCCAGTAAATTTTACGACCACCCCAACTAGTGCTGTAAAACCAAATTCTCACGATCCAAATGCTGTGCAGTACTCTCCCTTAAAACGAAATTCTAAACATTTGCTTTGTTTTCGCTGCCCTAATCCTCCCCCATCCACCCTTTTCCACCGCACTAAAACATATTTTAGCATAGCGCCACTTCTCCCTCTCTTGGGAAAGTGTTTTTCAGTTCATCAATCCATCAAAGTTGGACCATACCAAACCCTCCCACACGTCTCCTTCGAGCGATTCGGCGCTCGCGATGTTTCGAAATTTGACTTTATCATTAATCTCCCGTAATTGATTCCCATCGTCATCGCCACCACCACCATCATCATCATCATTACCGATGACTTGCGATGGATTCCATCGCAGATGAGCAGTTCTCTGTGAAATTTTAGGTTTAATTAGATTTTTTTTTTAATTTTAATTTAGCATATGTTTATGTGATGCAAACATTATTGCAAATTAATGCTTTAAATATTATTTGAAAAGGTTTTTTTTTCAATTCAAAATTAAAGTAATATTTCGGCAATAGTATTTACTTTTTCTTGCTACATTTAGCTATTAAAAATCGATTTATTTCTATGCATTATTAAGACAAGACTTAACTATTCAGTTTAATGTTAATACCAATTTCACCTAGAACTTCTCACATTTAAAATTAATTTCCCCCCGCAAACAGTCCTCACCACCGGTCCGTGGTGCGCACCCGATATTTGTAATTTATCGTGTGAAAATTAATTTGTTTTGTTCCTCCAACAAACTAAATTACATTCCGGTGTGGGATGGCAGCACCACGCGCCCTTTCATTTGGCCGGGGGTCACGTTTTGCGAAAACCATCGCCCGTGGAGGAGCAGAAGAACCGACTTTGGTGGTGAGCTTTCTGCCCAAGAGGTCGCACTGTCAGTTGCTCTAGAGAGAGAGAAAGAGAGTTGGAGAAATGGTTACCAATAAAACAAGTAGTAAAAGCGAGTTTTTTTTTATCTCCTCTGAAGGGATTTTGAAGGAAGAGTTGGAGAAATTGGTGGCTCCAGAGAGGATTGGTTGGGAAACTGATCGATTCTGTCCGGGAATAGATAGATTATTGTTTTCTGGAGGGAATGAAGGGGTGTTCTAAAATTTGAGTAATATTATTTTTTTTGCAATTTGAACAAGAATTGAATTGAATTTAATTTTCAATGTTTTATTTTCATATTTTAAATTAATTAAGAAAGCTAGAAAAATGCTTAAAAGCCATCAAGCAAATGTTTACGATAACCTGAATTTTCTAAACTAAACATATGGAAATTATATACCATTTTTGAAAGTTTAAATTTTAATGTAATACGATGTCTAATTAACTGAAAACAATTTGAAACTTATCATATTTAGCATTTTAATGTACAGTACCGCAAAGAGGTTTTCACCAAAAATGTTTGTCTCAATGCTTTCTGATACATCTTTTATGTCAGAAAAAATGTGTAATTTTACCTCTGAAAATGTGTAATTTTACCACTTTTCTGTTGTAATGTCGCTTTTTTAGTCTAAATCGAGGTAAAATAAAAGAGGTAATATTCAACCTTCCAAAATTTACACAATTTTTTACTGTGTATTTATTTAGAAAACTAATTATTTTTTCTAACAGGACTTGCGTTACATTGCAGTTTAAGGTTGTAGATGGTGCCATTCACTCTTGGGGCAATTACTTTCAATGATGGTTCTGAGTCAGGGTCCAGAAATAGTAAATTAAAATGAAGAAAATATCAGGATATGTAAAATGCTCCTACAAACAAAAGATAATGTTTTGATTGATGTAGAAACTCAAAATCCGTCGGAAAAAATCGGATTATAAAAAAATATACTTGATCATATTTAATTTGAAATTAAGTAATTGATTTTTTTTAAACTTTTCTATTATCAAATGATAGTAACTATACAACAGTTCTATATGAAAGTTAAAAAAAATAAAAGTGCTTCGATTTGTTTCAAAATTGGAGTGGGAGTTCTTTCGTCGAAATTATTAAAAAAGTATTTTTTGTTTGACCATTAGGGTGACCTACGTTGTGGTAGGGTGGTCCAAAACATAACCAGTTTCGTCGATTGTCACAAAAACCACTTTTATAAAAAATCATATCTTTGCTCCATTTTAACTGATTTTAGCCGATTTGGATATTTCAATTACCAAATTTTTAGTCCCAAAAATCTATAGATTTACGAAGTCTCGCAGTTTTGGTTAAAAAAGTTGATTCTTCCCGTCTTCGCCATTTTTTTGTTTTTGCACGCGGCGTGTCCAAAAACCCAGAAATTTATTTTACAATAAAAATTAGCATAGATTCCTGTCAAGAACCTCGCCCATTTTTTGATATATTATGTAAAATTGTCCAAGAAGATTTTTGAAACTCGAAACTATTTTTTCTTGAAAGTCAAACTTATATTCTTTCATTTGCGCCCATGACAGCTAACATCAGTTGAAATGGAGCGAAGTTATCATGTTTTGAAAAAAAGTGATTTTTGTGAAAATCGACGAATATGGCAATTTTTTGGACCACCCTAACACGGCGTAGGTGTTCTAATCTTGAGCCAAAATGAAGCACTTTTTTCTTCAACTTTCCTATGGAACTGCTGTATAAACAAAACAGCAATAAATTGTGAAATATATAAAATTTGTGAAAATTTGATTTCACTTATATGTAAATTATAGATTGCAGAATATAATCATATTGCTTTATACATTTTTTTTAAATAATAGACAAGATTTATTTGTAAATTGCATATTATGAATGCAAACAGAAATAAAACGATAATACTACAGCATTTTTCAACAGTTCAATTGTTAATTTAATATTTTCGAACACCTCTTATCATTCAAATTGTTCCTAGACGATAATGGTTTATCTACCGCCACTTTGCCACTCCAAATACCGGCTAAAACGAACTCTCCCCAGCAAAGAACTGTGGCAAGATTTAGAGCTCGAGATACTTTCGCTAAACGTTTGACGTCTCCGTCGTCGTCGTCGTTTTCGTCAAGGAGTATTCCCCCCACCCCCTTCCGTTTGGGCCACGATTTCTCGATTCTCATTTTGGTACTACTTGCCACCATTATTTCTCGAAGGCACATTAGTCTTGAAGCGCCACGGCGAAAGATTCTTCCTGCTAGATAAAGTGACTGAGAGGTCTTGGCTTGTGTTGGTTCATTTTCTTTTTCGATGGTGGAAGGGAAGGGGGGGTTCTATTTATTTGTATTTGATGCTGATGAGATGTAATTCATCTTTTGAATCATTAATCACGATGAAATACTAACATTGTAGATCATTTAGGGAAGGACTTTCCTTTGCAATTAGAATGTTTCTAAATTTATAACATTCTACTGAACTACTGTTTAATGATAATAAATATTTTTTATTTAGGTTTAGAAACATTATTTAAATGTTAAAAATCCATACCAAATTATTGTCCACAGTGGCAGGCACGCAATGCAAAAAGTGATTACAAAGGGTGCACCCAGAATTATGGTCGCGGATGAAAACTTTGCTAAGTGTTTTGTAATGTTACTCGGTTGTTGCCTGCATGGGACATAAAGTTGCATTGTTTATGGGACAGCTTGTCAACCTTTGCGCGGGGCCATCTTCTCTATAGGTAAGGAAACTGAAGAAAACCGCAAAATAGTAATAACTTTCTAATGTGCCGTTTTGATACGGGAGCAACATTGTATGTCGAGTGGGAATACGACAACAACCTGAAGTGTGTGATAAAAGGTAATTGTTTGTAGTAGAAGGTCAAATCATTATTTTGTTGTACAGCTGTTTGACAAAACTAATAAAAAAGTGTAGAGTTTTTCTACAATTTTGTTTAATGTTTTGTTCGTCTATAAGACCTTATGTAAGACTAAATGCGATTTTTTAATCGATGAAATCATGGGTTTCCTATGCAGATAGGACCTTTTGAAAATTTAATCTAGAAATACAATGCAACAATAATCTAGAAATAAATGTTATTTAAAATCTATTTTTTTATTTTCTTACAAATGAAAATGGGTTTGAACTACAATTGGCCATCTATAAACAAAGTGGACATTTTAGTAAATTTCAGACCACCTTTCCCCTAGAGAACTCCTTTTCTAGTATCGAGTGTGGACGTTGTTATGGATGGCCCCTAATACATGAAATCCATTGAATGAATTGAAATTACAATAAATTAGGGGAAGGCATAATGAAAAGGGATTTCACAAAATTATTTAAGAAAAACCATAAATTCTTCCATAAATAAGCATTTATTTGGTGGAATTTTGGTGGTGCGTTGGTTAACCAGGTAAAAAAAAACAAAAAAAAAACAAAAACAAATATTGTGATTTATTATAAGCTTACAAAAAACTAAAAAGCTCAACCAGATGATGTTAAAGCAAATGTATAAAATACCATTACAAAATTGTTATTTTCAAAAATATCATTTGCACAAAAACTTTGCAATTTTCCTAACTTAAAGTTTTTGGATTGCAAAAAAAAACGAATATTTTCAATCATTAAAACTTCTGAGCGGATTATTTTTCGAGTTTTCGGAAAGGTAAATCCTCAAAATAATAAGAAATTCAATATTTTCTGGAAAGTTTTGTCTTGCGAAATTTATTATAATCGAGTAGGAAAGGTATAGTCAAAATTAATTTATGTTTGAAGCTAAACAATCAAGAATCTAAAAGAACACATAATCTGGATATTCATTTGAAAGTGTTTCAGTTATGCAAAAATCAACATTTTTCAAAATAAGCATTTTTATGTATTTTTATCGCTTTTAATCTGCCACTCAAACACTTCATTGTTTTGATTTAAAAAAAAAACTCTTTCAATTTTGAGCAAATTCAATTTTGTTCTGTTTCAATTGAAGTTTTTTAAACATATTTTTACGATTGCATAATTGGGTCCTAAAATAAATCTTAAATTTGTGATATTATTGTTCACAAAGATTAAGCTTATTTTTATGAGTACAATTATCCTTTGTGCGACCGCAAAGGATTTAAAATGGATTTTTTAATCAATTTAATAGAATTGAATTCACAGCCCTTCTTGACAGAAAATGTCCTACTAAGTATTTAAGTACACAGTCCAGACTCAATTATCCGAAGGACTTAGAAAAAAATTACTTCGGATAATCGAATTTACGGAAAATCAAATCACGAAAAAATATGTTTTTGTCTTATTTTTCATTGTTAAGCTTCGGTATGACCCCTAGACTACTCTAAAGTGATTTGCAGTTTTAAAATCCAAGATGGCGACAAATGGGTGGTTGCGATATACTGAAAAAATGCATTTGGTCATTTTTAGGGCATTCAATTCAACTTTGGATAATCGAGGAGTCTTGACAGCTCGTTCCAAGGGGACCATAGTTGATCCATCGATTAAATGTTGTGTAGTCGATTTATTTTTTTGTCGATTTTATTTTTTTTTAATTTACAAACCTAGGGTTTTATGACCCTATTGGCAAGATTCATAACAAATTAGATCAATGATCTATATTTTACCATCAAACAACAATGAGAAATATGTAAAATCTCATTGTCTTTCCTAATTAAACGTTCCCACCATAAAACCACCACCTTAATCTGCTCCACTGCAGATTGCATTAACGCACGGTCATTGGTCGAAACGCTCCACCACCTTAAGCTCTCAAGCTCCCAACGCAGATACAATCTTTAAAACCACCCATCAGCATCGTAAAACCAACCCATTTTACAAAAGAAAGGAAAAAAAGCAAACATAAAAAACAGATCCCACCAACATACTCAAAAAATAACATTGCAATCGCGATCCTCACCTCGTCGTGTACTTGCCAAAGAAAGAGCGAGTGCGTTCATAAACGATGGGAAAGAGAGCAAAAGCTACTAGAGAGCAACCCGATTGAAATCATATAAAACGAACCATATAAAATCGTATCGCATATAAAGAGACTATAATCAATTTCATTGCGATGGCCGCGCCCCTTTGATAGGCGGAGTGGACAGCGCCAGAGCGAGAGAGCCGTAATCGGATTTGGGAGAGTGGGGGAGAGCGAGAGCGCATGTGCGCGACGCGAAGCTGCATGAATGAAAGAGTAGGAGCAATCGTGAATTGAGAGAGCGAAGTATGGAGGGTGCGAATATTAACCGGAAATTTGAATCAAATGGCGAGGGGGGTTGTTGGTGAGGAGAGCGGCGACGATCGCTTGAGTTCGATAAAATAATTCAGAGAGAGGGAGTTTTATGATTATGGTGTTCTTCTCTGCTCTCCCATTTGGAGCGAGTTTTTTAACCAACACAAACTCAGAGGAAAAGCGGATCGGTTTATTTCGTTCATGGGAGAATAACAACAGTTCGGAGCAGGATTTTTTTCCTCGAATTAGTTGCATAAAAATAAGCGAATGGTAACGGCTAGTATGAGTATCGACATTCATGTGTTTTGGCTTACCAACGTCAACCAACGAGACTGGTAATGTTAGAAGCAATGCCGAAGATTATGTTTTTACACCGATGGAAAATGTGTCCACGGGGTTTATGGTTGGCCCATACAATGAATTTATTTTATAAACATATAATTCATTAATAGTTTTAAAGACTTTGTAGCAATACAATCATCCAAATACGATTTTAAGTATTCTTTTGTTTCAAAAAATCATGTACAGTTATGTTTAATGTGCAGCTTATGAATATACGTTCAAACAAGTTTTTTTTCCAATTTTTGTTTTTTCGCAGTTTAAAAAAATATTTGCTCCATTTTTGGATGCTTTTATGAATATGATTTCTATTAAAATTGTTTCAAAAATCTTTGTACCTAAAATAAATCATCATATCTTTAAGTATTGGTTTGGTTCTATCACATTCCCCAGAATCCCACTCCCCAGAATGAACCATTCCCCAGAAATATTTATGACCTTGAAAAACATGTTATGTTTCCCATTTGATACAATACCATTTAGTATAGCGCCGTTTGGCATACCATAATTTGGCATAATGGCGCATAATGGTCAATTGGCATAATGATATTAAACATTAATTCAATATTAGAATCGATTTAAAAAAACCTTCTCGACTTGTGATAACTGCTGACACTATTTTATTTTATTCTTTAAGAAAGGGAAACTCTCTTTACTAGGGAAAACTGCTAAAGGAAAATTGTCAGCATGCTGGAGTTATCAGAAGCCAAATGTTCCCTTCTTTAAAGAAAGGGAAAATTCTACTTTAAAGGGAAAATTGAACTTTCGGCAGACAGTCAAGAGAGTTATCTTTTCTTTAAAGAAGGGAAATTCAACTTTAAAGGGAAATTTCAACTTTTGTCCGCAGTTATGACAGTCACGAGAGTTTTCCCTTCTTTAAAGAAGGGAAAATTCAACTTTAAAGGGAAAATTCATCTTTCGTCAGCAATCATCACAAGTTAAGAGCGTTTTCCTTTCTTTAAAAAAGGGGACATTTAACTTTTGTCAGCAGTTATCACAATAAAGGTGAAATCTAAATACTTCACACTTTAAAACTGATATTTTTTTGAAATAAAGTACATTCATAATAAAAATAAAACTTTTCTGGGGAATGGGTCATTCTGGGGAATGGACCATTCTGGGGAATGGGATTCTGGGGAATGAACCATTCTGGTAAATGAACCATTCTGGGGAATGGATTTCTGGGGAATGGATTTCTGGGGAATGGCATTCTGGGGAATGGATTTCTGGGGAATGGGATAGAACCATTGTTTTAATATAAAAAAAAATCATGCAAAGTTTTATTTAATTTACAGCTTGTGATTAGGCTGGTACAAATGTTTAAAAAAGTCACTATTGATGACTAAACAACTGAACTAAATTGTAAAATGTATTTTTAAACACTTTTTTCCATTCAAATGTTGAGACTATGGCTTGTAATTTATTTTTTAACCCCCCTTCCCTCGACCCCGACCAGAGCTGAGAAACAAAAACTTTAAAAAGTATTTGCATCGGCCTTATAAGTTCATATATGTTTTTTGTTAAATTTTTTTCCAGTTTTGGTTTTTTCACCGTTTCTTTTTACTATTTGCTCATACTTTTCATTCTCTTTGGAACTACACTCAAACCCCGATGGTTTGACACCAACTGTTGTCAAACGAACGGGGTCACTTTTTAGTTTGACACCCCTTTAACACGGAGTTCACACGCACTACCAAACGATTGTTGTGATAGTGTTCGTGAGCGCCGTGTAAAAAGTGACAGTTCGTCACTTTTTAGTTTGACTTTGACCAACCAACGGGGTACAAACTAAAAAAGTGTCAAACGAAAAAAGTGACCCACCACCGGGGGTTGAGTGTATTTGATACATTTTTGGGTGTAAGAATTTTATGAATATCAAATTCAAAACATTACAAAATAATATAAATTCTTTGATATTAAAATTTATTTAAAATTTTCCAATACATTTAAAAAAAACGAAATTTAGGCCAAACCTAGCCTGCTAGGTTTATTTGAAACAATAAAACCAAAAAAAAATTGCAAAACTAATTGCTTTCTTGAATCTGTATTTTCAAGTAATATTGACGAGCTACTTATTCATCTTAGAAAGGAATTTCGGCTTCAAAAAAACACGGACACTTTAAAATGAAATAATGGTTTCATAACAGTATGAAACCATTATTTAATTTCAAAGTGGCCTGTTACTAAAAAAAAAAAAAAATGAATAACAAGCCATACTTTCAACATTAAAAAAAAGTGTTTAAAATGCATTTTAACTACACAGCAAAAAATCCGATGTCAAAATCGCATGCAAAAGCACGCACATCACCTTCGTCAAAATAAACACTTAATATTACACATTGCATGTACAATTTTTGCAAACGCAAATAAAAATTGCAACCGACGGGATACAAACCCAGCACCAACAGTTAGAACTGGCGCCTTAGCCCACTCGGCCATCAGACCGATGAAAAGCTGTAAGGATAAACGCATATATCAGCTTGACATTTCGGTCATGTAGGTTTTCCATACTGATGGGCTACATATTTCAGGGCGTAAAATTACATAAAATTGCATAAAATAATGCAATATTTATTTTGCACCCAGCACTTTTACACGCAACTGGATTACTACTTTTTTAGCTGTGTATAGTTCTTTTGGATTGCAATCAATAATTTTCAAAAAATGGAAGATTTAACAAAAAACTATTTTTTTTGCGAAAAAAATCTTTTTGCGGTACTGTACTACGAAAATTTTCTAAAATTAAAATTGGGGTTGACAAAAACTTTTAAGAATATTTGTACCAGCCTAAATATAAGATTTAACAGTGTGGTTTAGCCTAAATTATTGATTGTATTGAATTTTACATTGACCCTTTGGCCATCAAATATATGTTTAAAAGTTTTCATCTCCTCCTTCAAAAATTTCATTTAAAAAATCAAAAACCAAAAATTTAACTTTGTTCTTGATTACTCAAAAATGAAAAAAGTCGTACCGCCCCTTCTATTCGTCACGAGATTTTGAAAGATGGATCTCGTATTCGTGACCAAGTGCCCTATGAAAAAAAAAATAAAAGAAAACTTTGTCTGATAGGCTTCATAACAATAATGGAAGCTTCTCGGCAACACTGCTCACTCTCTCACACCTTTTCCTTGTATTTGTGCATGTGTTCGTGTCCCTCTCTTTCTCATCGCATCAGACCTCATTCATGGTTATTTTCATTGAGAGAGGATCACGCAACAACAACTACAATTGGACCGTTCCGTTTGCTCTCGCGCACCGCACATCGCGATGCTCCTTCGTTTGGTTGTTGTTATTTCTTATGTACATCAACCAACAACAACAACAACAGTTTACTGCACGCGTTGCAGTTGCTCACAACACCCAACACACATTCGATTAGGCTGCTCTTTGCTGGCGCGTCGTCGCGCGTCTTTTTCTCTCTCCTTTTCTTTCGCGCGTTGTCTGTCGGGTCGCCTTCGTCGTCGTCGTCGTCATCGCCGTCTTCGATTTGCGCGCCTCGGGAGATTTTATATCAAACGCATTTGATTGGTCGCATGTGGCGGAGTGTGTGTGTGTGTGTTCGCGTGTAATTAATTTTGCGAGCGCGCGCGCGTCCGGGTTCGCGCGAAGAAACACACAATAGTCAGTGTTGTAGCGACGGGCCACCAGGTGGTGCTGTTGATGAGTTGTCATAAAAAAAAAATCTCGGAGAATTATTTGTTTACATGTGGTTTTGCGTCAAATCAAAATAAGGCGTGTGACGGTGTTAGTGTGTGTGTGTGACGCGATAGTAGGGTGGTTGTGCGCGGATGTGGGTCAACGAGAGTCGTTAGGACGCGTCGTTACCGAATTATGTGCCCGATTATGTTGGGAGTGTGTCAAAACAGCAGCTGACATTTTTATGCGGGTTTAAAGCTGCATTTGCTTGAAGCCAACTATATGAGTGGAATGGAAATTATTAACAGAATGAACGGAATTTTATGAAGCCTGTTAAAGAAACCAGTTTAAGAATTCAATGAGTGTTCGTAAAATATTTTACTTGAACAAAAGTGATGTTAGCTGAAAAAATACTAAGTTCTTTAAATTAATCTACGTTGACGAAAGAACAGTGATCGCTGATTTAAAAGAAAAGATAAAAGGTGAGTCAATTGCTTTGAAAATGTTCAAATGCCGTCGGCAAATTTGTTGTCGATTTCCAAACATTTTTTAAAAGGAAAAAAAAACTCACGTCACTTACCAAACCTGCACACACAAAACACACATCACACCAAAACTGATCCGGAGCGTTTGGTACGGTATGTCCACGCATCTTTCCTCTCGTGTAGATTTTGTGAAATTTGATCCATTCACAGAATCTTTTTCTGTGGTAAATAAAACGCAGTAGGGCTGGCCGCTTTAACATTTTCGGGTGTTCTTGGAAGTACTGCAATTATTCATATTGACAAGAAAGGTGTTTTGAGCGTAATCTTATCCAAAGACTTTCCAGCATGCTTTCATCGGAATGGCTGCGTTTTTGTTAGAATAGATTAGGTTAGACTAGATTTCCAAACATTTCGTAAAAGATATTTCAAACATTTTTTTAGGTACCTGATGTTAAGTTTTCTACATTTCAAAGCTTATCCTACTTTTTTTCAACATGATGGTTAGTAGAAAAAAAAATCAATCAAAATATGAGTCGGAAATTTTCAAAAATCCGCAAAAAACGGGAAAAAGTCGGGAATTTGTGATTTCTTGTCAAAAATTGTAAAAAAGTCTGGAAAACCAAGCATACTTGTTTACACATTATTTTTTTTACCTTGAATAATTTGAATATTTTTTTAATATTTTGTTCAATTTTCCATTCATTTTAAGCACAAATAAATTTAAGGTTCCTTTCACTATTTTAATATTTAAATTTTGGTTTTGTAGATTTTGAATTTGAAATCAACCTATTGGAAGCTTTTTTGGACAAAACTTTTGGGAAAAAATAATGTTCTGTTCTTTACTATCTAAATGAGGAAAATGTCAAAAACATACCTGGGTTAATCGGAAAAAGTTGCCCCGCTCCCTCTTTGATTTCCGTGCAACTTTACCCTAAGGGGTAACTTTTGTCGCTGATCACGAATTGCTTGTAACCTTCACGAATTATCGTGAATTTAGGAAAAAAATGATGAAGAATACCTTTTTTTCGGAAATTTGAGTACGCCGTCAAATTTGGTGTCCAATTTTACAAAAAAAGTCCCTTTGTCACAAAAATTCTCGTAAACTTGGACTTCGCACTAAATTATTGCTATCGATCGCACTATTGCGACTTGTCAAACTGGCTTGGGAAATTTTAATTTTCCCAAAAAATGATCAAAGCGAGCCGATGTGATTCACCTGTCAATCGCAATTTTGAAGTGCGAATGTCCAGTTTGGTGGAAACTGCGACTGGAGTTTTTTTAAAAGGTCCAATAAACCAAATTTCTAATTTTTGCTTTTTGGATGTTTTTGAAACCGCCTTGAGTCAAGGGTATTGAAAAACACCCAAAAAGCAAAAAAAAAAAAACTGAAAATTTGGTTTATTGGGCCATTTCAAAAAAGGCCAGAACTGCTGGTTGCCTAGTTTTTTCGAATTCTTGTTGTCAAAAGTGCGAGAGAAAAGTGCGGGCTAAATCCAAGTTACAGAGCATGGATCAATAATTTGATTAAAATTTAAAACACTAAACACAAACAAATTAAAAATTCAACACGGATTTTTAGAATAAAATATCAAAATACTCAAATTTAAAATGGAATCTTGAAATATTAATATGTTTTGCATAAAATTTTTGAAACTAGGATTATTTTTTTGAAATATTAAAGCTGTCTTCAGCTTCTTGATAAAAAATAATGACAAAAAATCAAAGTAGATCAAAAACCTCGGATAGAAGAAATCAAAATAATTTCGTATAAAACATTTAAAAAAATAAATAATAAACCACATTTTGTAAAAAATGCGTAAAAAGCCATTAAGATCTTCAGTATAAATTTGCAAAATAAAATAAAAATACAATATTCTCTGAGTAAATTATAATTTGATAACAAATTGTTTTTTTCTGCAAATTAACTGTTCAAAAATGGTTTAACCTATTCCAATTTCTACTATTCAAGAGAAATAAATCTCTGAACCCATTTCAAATTACCGTTGCTCAACCACAATTTAAATTATAAAATATAAAGCATGGCCACTGCGCTGCTCGCATTCAAATCACACACACACACACAAACTCAACCAAACACAAAACATTTAGAAATACATTAATTATTGTTATCAACTGTGGTGGGCTGAGCAAAGCCAGTCCAGTGCCGGTGGTGTGTGCTGAGAAGCCTTCCTTATAATTGCACAGGTATAACCGATTGTTTATGGCTATTATAGCTCATTAAATGACGTGGCCATCGCGTTTCTCCTGCGCCGCGGCCTGGTGGCGGTGGTGGCCACCGGCCAATTATAACCAGTTTTTTTTCTTGCTTGCTTGCTGCTGTTGTTGTTGAGCTGGATTTCCTCATGTCCCTCGAGGCAGAATTTGGAGTCACACTGAAGGCGGCATTGATTTCGAATGTGTGGCTGATCTAGTTTAAAGTGTGGCCAATCAATCTCATGATTGTTATTTAATTTAGGAAGAATATTTATAACGAACAGACTCTAACTTATTGAAACTGTAATATTTTGTAGCACATCAATATTGGTTTCTCTGCATCTAAAATAAAATTATAATTTACTTTGTATGGTGTAAAAGTCAATTAGCTGTATCGATGAGGGAGTGTTGGCAAATAGTGCAGGTGAACCTTTTTATGGTTTTAAGTATTTTTTTGTAAACCCAAAAAAGCCTACACGGAGAAAAAAGAGATCCCAAAATCGTGGACTCCCCCATGAGGGCGGTGGAGGTGCCCTCTCGATTTTGCTATTCTTGAGGGGGAATGACGAAAAATATAAATCTTTACCTGTACTCTTTTAACCTTTAGAGCGCACAATATATTTGAATATATGTGAATTTCTTTGAAAAGATACAACAACTATTGTTATTTCCTTAGATTTCATCTTTGGACTGCCCTTTTTATCTTTTTCACTAAGGGTTTTCGAGAAAAAAAAATGATTTCCTTTAGATTTCTAGAACAAATACTGGTCATTTTTTGAACCAAGCTACACCAATAACTCAAACGTGATTTAAATTCATAAAGGACATTTTTGTGAATAGGGGCAGTGCAGGTGTTTTAAAAATATAACTAACATAAACTGATATTCAAAAAATGTTCATAAAATAATAAATCAAATATTTTAATAAAAGTACAAAAGATTTTTAAATTTATTTTTTTGCAGTCTTTTTTAAAGCTATTTTTTTTATTTTCATTTCATTTCATTTTATTAGGTTGCTTTAACAATTACATTGGTGCAGTTGTTATCCTGAGCTGAGATATGGACTACCTTGCAACAGCTGATTTGTTCAAAATGGGGAGAGAGTTTACTGGTACTAAGGAGAACGAATTAGACAGAGATGGAAAAAAAATTGCAAAAATAACCTTCGAAATAGCTAATAGATGTGGGATAGTTAGAGGAAAGGATTTTTTTTATTTTTGTTTTTTTTTTTCTCTTTTTCTCAAACATGAGCAGTTTTTGAAGAAGAAAAAAAAATATTTATATGAGTTTTCAAAACTTAGCTGTATTTATTTTTTTGTCAATAAGTTAAAGATAGCTTTAATTCTTTCAAAGTGAGCAGTTTTTAAAATAAAAATAAAAATAATAAAATGCTCGAGTTTTTTTTATTGTTTCGATGATATTTTTTTTATTTTTTTTTCAGATTATTTTTTGGTTTTTGATATGTTTAGGTAATTTTATGAAAGTTAAATAAAATTTTAATTCTTTTGAAACAAATACTTGTTAGGTTTTGCGTTGATTTGAATTTTAAATATTTTTTTTACATAAATTCTGGGAGTTTTTGCATCTTTTCGAGCAAAGTTCTATCTAAAAAAACGACTTTCAAATAATATTTTATGTAAAATTTATTTGACAACTCTGTTTTTGTTTTTTTTTCTCCTGATTTCTGTTTGTGACTAATAAACGTTACTTAATCCACCTTTAGGTGGTTGGTGCCTTCCTGACATTCATAAAGTGAATACACGATCTGAGATCAGGCCTCAAAAAAAGTGTATTGAAAACACTAAAGTTCTTATAACTTTTGATAGGGTTGTCAGATCTTCAATCATTTGGGCTCGTTGGAAAGGTCTTTTGATTACCTATCCAACGATGGGTCGCACGATAGATCCGGACAACTTTTTCATCAAAATATTTGAGATCCGGCCTCAAAAACTTGTAAAAATAACACCTAAGTGCTCATAACTTTTGATGGGGTTGTCAGATCCTCAATCTTTTGGACACGTTGGAAAGGTCTTTTAAATACTTTTCTAACAATATAAAGCATGACGGGTTTTCTTACAAAAACCACCCTTTTTACAATCTTCCGAAGTTTAGCTCAAACCGTTTTTTAGCATAACTTTTGAAGTACTTTCCTAAACTTCATAATATTAACTAGGGTCTTGTGGGACCCCAAGACGGATCGAATGAGACCAAAACAGTCTAAATCGGTTCAGCCAGTCCGGAGATAATCGAGTGCATATTTTTGGGTGCATGGACTCACATCCAGACACACGCACAGACATTTGTTCAGAATTTGATTCTGAGTCGATAGGAATACGTGAAGGTGGGTCTACGAGGTCGAATAAAGAAATTCATTTTTCGAGTGATTTTATAGCCTTTCCTCATTGAGGTGAGCAAGGAAAAAATAATAAAACTGTGGGTGTTTGCATTTGCATACAGGAAAATTTATAAAAAGATTACTTAACTAATATTTCTCGTGAGGTTTTGCATAACTTTAAATATGAGCAGGTAATGAAAAATTGTTCAAAAAATGCTACAAGTACAGAGAAACCTCTTTTACGCGGTGGCGTTAAATACGAAGAGTGCTGAAAAAATCAAGTTTTGCAACGAGTTCCATACAACATTTTTTGCAATTCCGAAAAACACCTATTGAGTGAAATTTTATGTCAAATTTTCATGTATTTTGTGAATAAATCGTTTGAATCAAAAAAATGTTGAAAAGTGTTACTTTTCAAAACAAGTGCTGAAAAGTTCAACTTTTCAGCACCTATTTCAGTGCTGAAAAGTAGAACTTTTCAGCATTTATTTTGAAAAAGTTGCTATTCGATTCTTTTATTTTTGGTACAGAAAAGTAGGCTATTTCGTCGTTCAAGAATGTCAGGAAAAGTAAGTAGTTTCACGACGGAATTGCAAAAATTGCTTTTAAAACATTGCAAAAATGTTGCGTCGTTCCAGGGAAATTGACAAGTTAGAAAAACGTAACTTTTTTATTTGCAAACCAACATTTCGAAAATTTTGATCACTTAAAATCATTTTTTTTTTGAAGCAGTCTAATTAATAATCTAAACATCATCAAAGGAAAATCGAATGATATCAAGTTCTTCTTTTATTTGTTTTTGTAAAATTCGAGGTAAAGATGGCAAACAAGATTTTCTTTCATTTTTTGAATCTTACGACAAATCTTCCATTTTTTTGAAAGCTTATGATTGAACATCGATTACGAGTTTATCATAAATTTGAATGTTTGAGCCCCCACCCTCCCCCCTTTGGAGAGATAGAAACTTTGCACCAGCATTAGGCAATCGTAAACTATATTTCAAATTTTTGTCCCTCTTCATCAAAATTGCAATCTGGTACGAACAGGAGCTGAAATTTTTTTGTTGCTTTTAAAATCATGGGATAAGTTCTGTTTTTTTCAAAAAATACTTTAAAATTATGTAAAAACTAGAAAAATAAATTCCGACATTTTTTTTCTCAATACTGCTCATATTGATTGTATCGAAAAAATTCAAAAACTCTGTAATTTAATTTTGAAATTCCATTTTTTTGCTATGAACTGCTACTCATTAAAAGAGTGTAAAATCTCAAAAAAATATTTCAAGAGAAATGCACAAACACTCAACAACAAATTAAAACCTTCTCTTTAATAGTTTATGAATGAAGGTATGCATAAAACATGAATAAAAATGAACTGCTCATGTTTCGAAGAATACAAAACCGATAGAATTTTTTTTTAATCTGATATTTTTTTCAAAGAACTGGTCATGTTAACAGGAATACAAAAACTCATAGAATCGTCTTATATAATTATTTAACTATTACAGTTCAGACTCGATTATTTGAAAGCTCGATTATCCATGTTTCACTTGCATTTTTTGCCTAATAATAATGTAACATTGATGTATTTCGAAAATTTGTTGTTTTTTTTATCTTCTATTCAATTTGATATTATTTTTTATAGTAAACCGCCTTGAGTCAGGGGTATCAAAAAACGACCAAAAAGCAAACAGTGGTTTATTGGACCTTTTCAAAAAAAACTCCAGAGTTGTTAGAGATGTTAACATTAGGTCTGTTTACCCTAAACAAATCACAACATCAAAAGCAATCAATTCGCGCTTTGTTTCAACTTGACGTGCAGCACTTCTTTAGAAACATTTCTCCGCTGTTGTAGTAGTAGTAATTCTCCCCCTCCGCCGTATTGGTTGATTAGTTTGGATTACCGGCACAAGTGTGAAATTGAAATTTCCCCTTTTTAATCTCAGCCCAGGTTGAGCGGAGTAATTCGTCGAACTCGCGTCGCGTCCGGAACGTCATCGTCTTTATCGTCTTTTGTTTGTTCGCTCGCTCTCAACGCGTACCTGGTGTAACACGAAATAAAAGAATAACTATACAGGGTGGAAAAAAAAGCCCGCGGGAAATTTCTACGTTTGTACGTTTTCGTCGTAAAAGTAGCGCGGCCGTGTGAAGAGGTCTTGCCCCTTTTTGTGACAGTGTTTAGCCCAAATCCGTCAAAATTCGGTCCAAAAATCCCCTCCCGACGTACTCGTCCCCGATGGACCTGTGCGAGATCCAGTACGGTGGTGGCACCACCGTGGTCACCGCGGTCCCTCCGGAGGCCTCCGCCGATCTGGAATCGCCGCCGTTGGTAAGTTGCTTAAAATTTTGGAGGGGTTTTCATTCTTTGTGGACGCGAAACAGGTTTCACTGTGGTGTGTACAATAAAGGGGCTTTTATTTGCACTTCAACCTGCCCGGCCACTTTCGATACACTCTCCTCGGGAAGGCTCTGGCATTGAACCTAACCTCCAAAGAACAAACAGAACAGACACAGAAAGGCCGTCCTGCTCCGGGGATCATCGAGGGAACCTTTTTGTGTTTGAGATTTTTATTTTTCTGGATGCTGTGTTTGACTTTTCAACTCTTGCTTTCAACCGGCGGGGTTGGTAATGAGTTAACCCTAAACTGTCTTATTTGCTTATTTTTTAGTCACACAAGATAGAATTTGTTTGAATATCAAATCTGATGTTTTTAACAATTATTGAAATTCAATAAAATTAATTTTAAAATCAGCGTTAAAAAAACTTTACCAAAACATAACCTCCAAAAAGTCAAGGTGTTAAACAGTTTTTTTTCCTCTTGGCACTCTCGTCCACAAAACGAGTAGAAACCAGCTGCCGTCTGGTCGTTGTAGGTCATATTGCATGCCGTTTGGCATTAAAAAAACGGTGGGTGTGTACCTGTGCCTGTTGGAAGTGTGCCAGCATTAGAATATTATTTTTGGTGCATCTTTGTTTTTGTTGATTAACGAAATTTGCTGCTGCATTTTTTTTTTTAGGTTTATGTCCCTCGACTTTGGTCAAAGTCTGTGTTGCGTTTTTCAATTATGAATTTTTCAAGTTATCGCAGTTCTAGTGAAAAACAAGGGTTCTGATATTCGGTTCAAAGACCATAAATCACTCACTCACCGCCGATCAAATCTTTTTCGACTGGAGCGCGCAATCATTCGTGAGTGAACACGACTCGTAAGCTGCCAGCGCCTTGGCCAATTGCTCCACACAGCGATACAAATACTTCGTGAATTTGACAATTTTGACAATTTTGGCAATTTTGACAATTTTGACAATTTTGACAATTTTGACAATTTTGTCAATTTTGACAATTTTGACAATTTTGACAATTTTGACAATTTTTACAATTTTGACAATTTTGACAATTTTGACAATTTTGACAATTTTGACAATTTTGACAATTTTGACAATTTTGACAATTTTGACACTTCTGAAAATTTTGAAAATTTTGACAATGTTGAGAGTTTTGACAATTTTGAGAGTTTTGACAATTTTGACAATTTTGACAATTTTGACAATTTTGACACTTTTGAAAATTTTGAAAATTTTGACAATGTTGAGAGTTTTGACAATTTTGAGAGTTTTGACAATTTTGACAATTTTGACAATTTTGACAATTTTGACAATTTTGACAATTTTGACAATTTTGACAATTTTGACAATTTTGACAATTTTGACAATTTTGACAATTTTGACAATTTTGACAATTTTGACAATTTTGACAATTTTGACAATTTTGACAATTTTGACAATTTTGACAATTTTGACAATTTTGACAATTTTGACAATTTTGACAATTTTGACAATTTTGATAATTTTGACAATTTTGATAATGTTAACAATTTTGACAATTTTGATAATGTTAACAATTTTGACAATGTTGACAATTTTGACAATTTTGACAATTTTGACAATTTTGACAATTTTGACAATTTTGACAATTTTGACAATTTTGACAATTTTGACAATTTTGACAATTTTGACAATTTTGACAATTTTGACAATTTTGACAATTTTGACAATTTTGACAATTTTGACAATTTTGACAATTTTGACAATTTTGACAATTTTGACAATTTTGACAATTTTGACAATTTTGACAATTTTGATAATGTTAACAATTTTGACAATTTTGATAATGTTAACAATTTTGACAATGTTGACAATTTTGACAATTTTGACAATTTTGACAATTTTGACAATTTTGACAATTTTGACAATTTTGACAATTTTGACAATTTTGTCAATTTTGACAATTTTGACAATTTTGACAATTTTGACAATTTTGACAATTTTGGCAATTTTGACAATTTTGACAATTTTGACAATTTTGACAATTTTGACAATTTTGACAATTTTGACAATTTTGACAATTTTGACAATTTTGACAATTTTGACAATTTTGACAATTTTGACAATTTTGACAATTTTGACAATTTTGACAATTTTGACAATTTTGACAATTTTGACAATTTTGACAATTTTGACAATTTTGACAATTTTGACAATTTTGACAATTTTGACAATTTTGACAATTTTGACAATTTTGACAATTTTGACAATTTTGACAATTTTGACAATTTTGACAATTTTGACAATTTTGACAATTTTGACAATTTTGACAATTTTGACAACGCCGATCAAATCTTTTTCGACTGGAGCGCGCAATCATTCGTGAGTGAACACGACCCGCTAGCTCCCAGCGCCTTGGCCAATTGCTCCACACAGCGATAAAAATACTTCGTGAATTTGACAATTTTGACAATTTTAACAATTTTGACAATTTTGACAATTTTGACAATTTTGACAATTTTGACAATTTTGACAATTTTGACAATTTTGACAATTTTGACAATT
This sequence comes from Culex pipiens pallens, assembly GCF_016801865.2. Lineage (NCBI taxonomy): Eukaryota > Metazoa > Arthropoda > Insecta > Diptera > Culicidae > Culex > Culex pipiens. Next base: position 39,548,214 of record NC_068939.1, read on the forward strand.
TTGACAATTTTGTCAATTTTGTCAATTTTGTCAATTTTGACAATTTTGACAATTTTGACAATTTTGACAATTTTGTCAATTTTGTCAATTTTGACAATTTTGACAATTTTGACAATTTTGACAATTTTGACAATTTTGACAATTTTGACAATTTTGACAATTTTGACAATTTTGACAATTTTGACAATTTTGACAATTTTGACAATTTTGACAATTTTGACAATTTTGACAATTTTGACAATTTTGACAATTTTGAGCCGATTGCTGACAATTTTTAGTCAGCTTTGAGCGACATAGCGCTATCGCTATAGAGAATTTGCAGCAAAACTAAATGACGCGTGTCGCCACCTATGAACAAATAGCGTAAACCTATGATTTTTAGAAAAAATGTGTTTTTTCCTTCCTAACCAACATTTTTATAAAACTTATGCCGGATTCGGATGAGAAAAATTATTTCCAACAATTTGGTGTATAACTTTCCAATATTTGTTTGATTTTTCTATGAGAAAACTGTAGATTTAGAAAAAGATAGTAATTTGGACTATTTGGCAAGAAAGTCTGTCAAAAATCAATACAAATTGTTGAATATACGTAAACACATCTGTTATCAACTATATAACTGTTTATTTCATTGGTATATACGGGGAAACTCATTTTTTCGTGTTCCAAAACATGTTTTTTAAAGAAAAAGGTCACAAATTTTTGCGCGCCCAAAAGTTGATGTTCATTATTCTAAAGCAAAAAATTTTTCTCGTCTTTTGCAACCAGTTTCATTAAGATTGATGCAGGGAATCATGAGAAATAAGCGATTTTGTTCTTCAATCCAGCAGAAAGGAATACGATTTTTGGCAAGTAACCTCATTTTGGCGCCACCTACATTTGAAACACAGTCACGCTGCAAAACCTCAATACCTTTGAGCAATTCGGTGTACCACCCGATTGTGTTAGAGAGAGAGAGAGAGAGAGAGAGAGAGAGAGAGAGAGAGAGAGAGAGAAAGCAAAAGAGAGAGTTTTCTGAGATTTGTGCTCGCAGGAGAATGTTTCTTTTTTGGAGCAATCAAGACTCATGGTGAAAATTGTAGAAAACCCAGTTTTATGGTAAAAAATCATGTCTCCGGATCCGTATTTTTTTATATGTCATGAAAAATTTTAAATGGAATCAGGGCAAAATATTTCCAGGCCGGATCTGACTTGTGGCCTGGAGGTTGGACAAGCCTGATCTAGATTAAGTTGCAGTATAAATAACTTGTTTTCAAAAGAAGATTATTAGAATTCAGAGCAAACCTTCGATTTGATTGATAGCCGATTCAGTGGGTGATACGTTGCCATCCCAGACCGAGCTGTGTTCAAAATTTCCCCTCGAACCATGTGCGCGTCTGTGCCAAACAAATGAATTCTAACCAGATGTGACAGATTTTAGATGTTTCCTACTTTTTGTTGTGATGCCGGTGAATGAAGGCAGCAAAACAGAGTAGAGCAAATCACGGCACGTAGATGACATTCCAATTTTAGTATTAATTAGCCTATTTTATGAGTTAAGTGAAGGCTAATTTTAGAAAACTGTGCCGAGCGCGTCGTTTTCCTCCTGTCTGGGCTTGAGTAGGGAGAATTTTTGAACCTCCTTCAACAAAGTAGCAATTCTACACCGGCTGAACTTTGTTGACATCCAGAGTTCAGCACGTGTCCTCCGTTTCCTATAAGTCGATTTATTTCGTATTAAAATCCAATCGATACCCGTCTTGTGTTGACATAAGTCCGAAAGGTATTTCTTCGAAGTGGCGAACGAAAATGACGACGATGTTTATTGAAAAGTAAATTCCGTCTGAGACAATATCGAATTACTCGCAAGGTAGCTTCTATTCATATTCACCACAATTATATTGCTATCATGGAACGAAACATAAAAACACACAGTTGGCAAAAGACACATGGCCCAAGAACGATGATAAGCAGGGTAAGCGGGGAGTTGTTGTACAAATCTTGATCTTGGAAGAATATGCTCAACATTGTTTTTAAATAATTCAATAGCTGAAGATGGTGTAACAATTGACCAACTCACCCCAAACAGGTAGCGCAAAGGAATATTTAATATCATACCGACCCAGGAATTAGTTCATCGTCGGCAATGCCGTTGATATTCATTTCCCCGTAAGCTTGCCTTGGAAGGAAGCCCAACCAATTGAGTGTTGCCAAAGGCCGCCGTCCAAGTCCAGCTCCGGTACCTTCTTCCTTTGGAAGGCAAGCATTGTGTACCGGTGTGTGACACCCGCATTTCGGAATCCAAGTCGATTTAGCAAAACGAGCTCATGTCGATGGCAGTTCGCAGCCAAATTGGATTTCATGCGGATTTTTGTACTCTGGCCAAGCGATCTCATGTTCTGGGAACCTTTGAGGACGAACTCTTCTGGCAACGCAAGTCATTAATCAAAGTTAAAGGTACCCCCACTCGGCGATCGAATTGACAGGCCTGGGATGCAATGCAAACATAAATAAAGTATCAATTTTTCGCACCGACCAAAAATGTGCTAAGTGAGCATATTAATGCAGCATAAAATCTTCCCTCGGAGGGGCTCGAAACCGCAAATTATGCTGGCCCTCGGGATTGTGGTCAGGGTGACACACGCGGTGGTTTGGGAGACGATCAAGACATCAACCAGCCCTGGCTGGTCGTCGAGCCTAATTAACGAGATCGGTTTCCCCCGACAGGGTCTCATAATTGGGCCACGAGACCCGCATCATTCCCCTCAAAGTTGGTGGGTGTGAGATTGCTGAAATGATACTGACCCATATAAGTGGGACGTTGTTAGGGATTGTTTGGGAATAGAAGATTGGAGGTTGTGATAACTTAATTTAGATTTCAGCAAAATAAATACTGCAGGTTTATGGGAAGCAACACCAGAATGTCACAACTTTAAATTTCTCAAATTAAAAAAAAGTGCTCCAACCCAATAATCAATATGCAATTATATCCATTTCCTGCTCATTGACGAGGCCCATAAATAAAAAACTTCGCCCCCTTTTTTTATCCAACTAATTGAAATCTTCCACGTTCACGGATGCAAAACCACAAGAAGGCCCTAATTAAAGCAAATAAAAAGGCGTGGTCTCCCTTCCGCTCAGCTCGCTGCCCATCGCGAGAAATTCATTTATGTATTGATGTATTTCATTGTTTTTTTTTGTATATACATTTTTTATACCTACCGCATACACACAGCTGGCAGCAGCAATCGCACTTTTATTGCAGCTGACCGCGTTTTATTTCCCCTACATCCATGGCGGTTTTTTTTCCTTTCCTTTTTTCTTCTCTCAATATCATGGAATGAAAAAAAGGGATGTCGAATGCACCAACACAGCCTAGTGTAACTGTAATTGCTGTCCGTTGAAATTTATGATTGGAATTATTATATGAAAAGTTTTTTTCTTTTTGGATTTTCCATACAAGTTTTTATACAATTTTGTAGACTAGACATACAAAAAGAGCATGGTTTCCCTAGAAAATATATAAACTTGCATTGGTAGGGTCACTGGTTGGAAGCTGGACTCACAAACCAAAGGTCGTCTGTTCAAATCCCGGATGAGAACTAAAGCAGCGATGGAATAATCATCATCAAAAGAAAATCTTTGGAAGTTCATCAAGAGAAAAAATCCGAAGTGAGCTGGCTCTTCTCTTTCGCGCACGAAAGATCGGTAAAAGGAATCTAAAAAAAAAATCATCATGTTGATTATTCGGCGGAACATCTTTTTCACTACTACACTTGCAAGTGTAACGTCGCACGTTGTAAAATGACCTGTCACATTTTGTAGATGGGCAATGTGTGTAAACAAAGTGAAATGAATATTATTAAGTGGTGCTGATAAGGAAATTCACAAAAAAAAACATCAGCAGATTGATTTTCATGAAGAATTTCGGAAGCGATTTTCTTTTGCGAAAATGATTTTTTTGCGATTGCAATTATGTTCCGATGGATAGTTTTAGTGATTTTTAAGTTTAAAAAACCTACAGATGTGATAGCCTTTCCGAAATTTTTGTGAACTTAAGGTGAATTATTTGCATTTATTTTTATCAAATTACAAATATTTTTTTCACACACATGCTTCAACCTAAAAAATATATATTTTAAAATATAAATTTTGCTTCAATATTTTTTTTACTTGAATTTGCAAAAAATGGGCTTGTGAATATTCGAAAATTTGTATCTAGCGAAAGAATTTCCTGATTCTGGTTATGGTTAGGACTTTCCAGGTTAAGTAGAATTACGATAAAAATACCGATTTTTCATTTGACGTCTAATCACTTCAATTTTCAATGTTCTAATTTTTCAATTTACTTTAGGAGACTAAACCATATTTTTTGCGCTTTTTATTTCAAAGCCAAAAAAAAAAATTGTTGAGAAACGAAATTTGAATTGACTATTTTTTTAACCGATTGTAAACTTTTATGAACACATCCCGCAGGTGGGAATTACAAAATGAAGGTCTTTTCAATATAAAGTTAAAATAGCTGTTAAAGTATCTGATTTTGTTATCAGAAAATCATGATCATCGGTAATGAAAAGAAAAAATAATAACAACCCAAAGCCTTAGGTTAAAAATTGTTGTTGATCAGATCTAATGTGAAAATTCCAAAAAGTAAGTCAGCAGTCATAACTGATTTTTTAAAATTATTTTTTATTGTTGAATGTTTGTTAACTATAAGAAAATTTAAACCAATTTATTAATGAAGATTATTTTGGCCTTGAAATGTAGTTGTTATATTGAAATTTTAATAAAAGTGATGAATTTGAAAGTTGATTTTTTAATTATTGATAATTCTCGGGTAAGTTTTCAAAAAGCCGTAAGAGCCATTGGTAAACAAAGCCCTTTTTGCATCGGTATTCGACCTAATTACAATAAACTGATTTCAAAAATGCTTGAGATTGTCCATCTACATGTCCTTCAAGTGCCCTAAACTAAAAACAAATGAAATATTGTTTCAATTTGAAGAAAAACGAAAATAAGGGTCGGAGGTCATGGTTGCTTTTAGCATTACAATATATTTTATATTTAATAAGAATCAATAAATAATAAATATTATTTCATGGTTATAATTAGTAAACATTATCAAAATTAGTTATTTAGAATTGCGAATAGCATGTACCAAATTTAAGTGTTGGGAACATTTTATTTCAATTCGGATTTTACTTCTGATAATCTAATCACGATTTTGTTTCGCTATCTTATTTTTTATTGTTGAGCTTTTATATGACCCCTAAACTACTCTAAAGTCATTTAATATTGTTTAATACAAGATGGTGGCCAAAATGGCGGTGATGAAATATTGAAAAAATGCATTTATCTATTTTTAAGGCAACCATTAAATATTGACTAACATGGGGTGGCAGAATTTGAATTTGATGTTAAAAGAAAAAATAAAAAAAATATGAAAAAAATTGTTCATGGTTCGATTATCGAAGTCCCATCCAAAGCTTCGGAATAATCGAACTTCGGATAATCGAGTCTGGACTGTATAAAGCATTTTATATTTTTTTTCAAAAGTTTTAATTTTATTTTATTTTAATGTTTTGACTCTCCCCCCACTTTGACCCAATCCAAAGCTTTAAATATAATTTGTACCATTCTTAATATGGTACAAAATCTAACACTGGATTTATTTTTTAATTTTCAAATAAAACAATTAATTGAAATATCAAAATTTCAAATGAAATTGTCTTTTAGATAAAGAGCAATGTTTACCGGCATTTATAGGTGTTTTTTAGGAAAATGATCAATTCTTGCAATTGAATAATCACAGCAAAAAATCCGATGGTAAAATCGCATGCAAAAGCATGCACATCATCTTTGTGAGCAAAAGCATGTAATATTGTATGAGAAAACGTGTACACAAAAAGCATGTACAAAAGAAAAATAAATAAATTTTGCACACCCCAAAAATAACATCAAACTGGTGAGAGTTATATCCAGATTACCAAGTCCGCGCCGTCAACCGTCTCGGCTATCTCACCGCTGCAGCAAAGGTGATGGCATGCTTTTGCATGCAATTTTACACAGATTTTTTTTTTTAATTTTGAATTATAATATTCATTAGTAAAATGCATAATGTTTCACACAAGTTTCCTTTTTAACATTGAAAAACGAATCAATAGTTTCCGAGATATTGCGAGTAGATGGCACTTAGAAAAATTCATTTTTCACTATATTTAATCTTTTTATATTAGCAACTAGCAGTCCGGTCAATAATTTCTGTAATAACAAATAAAGACAATTTTCTCTATTTTCAAAACATTGTTTGTAGGGGTGTATTTACTTTATGAAGTGTTTTTAAACTTCTAAAAATTACCTAAAGATGCCTATTACTATAAAATTGTGCATCTTATAAAAAATGTGCAAAGTCATTTTCGATTTTGATTTGGTGTTTTATAATGAGTTTTAAGAATATGCTTCATTTGGATTTGTTATTTCCAAATATCACATTCTTTACAAAAATTAAAAAAATAACTCCGGTAGTAGATTTTGAACCATTTCAAACTCTAACACAAAAGATGCCTTTTAAAGCCTCTAAAACATGTTCAAAAAATCGAAAGTTAAAAAAGTATTTTGAAAATTAAATTTTTAATAAAGAAAAGTAAACAAAACATCCAAATCAATAAAAAAAATACAAAGCTAGAAATTTATGTAGAAATGTCCCTAATGTTTTATAAAAACTTCGGTGGGACATTTGTGCTTTTTGGGCAATTAATTCTACTACAATTACACTGCTCAACTGCACTAGCATTTTTTGCAGTCACTGCAATTTAAAATTGCAGTCATCTATCCATCTAGAGCACCCAATACCACGTGTGGGAACCATAACTGGTCCATACTTTGTGGCACACACGCAATTCAAACGACACAAAAACGGAAATCCATTGCCTCATCAGCCGAGTTTCTCGGAAATTTCTCAAATTAAGGTCCCTCCACACCAATCCGTGCAAGGTCTACAGTAGCGTGGTTCACGTTTCTATGAAAAAGACAAAAGTTGTTATTTTGTCTTGCATCAACCGGAATTTCGTTCTTTTATGTCCCCAAAAGCACTCCTGAAAATTTGAGCCCATTTGGTAAGGTCTAGGAGCTCCAGTTTTAATTTGAAATTTACCTTCAAAAGCCACCATCTAAAAGTATCTGTATCTTTAAAGGCTCACTTCCTAGCATGTTGGTATGTTCTACAAAGTTGTTCCCCAGTTCAAAACCTATCTCCTACTATAAGAATCAAGTCATTTCATCGATTTATAAAAAAAAATCCTAATACAATGTAAAAAAAGATAGTTTCCCATGGAAAATAAATCAAAATCCCATATAAATTTCAAATTAAAACTGGAGCTCCTAAACCTTACCAAATGGGCTCAAATTTTCAGGAGTGCTTCTGGGGACATAAAAGAACGAAATTCCGGTTGATGCAAGACAAAATAACAACTTTTGTCTTTTTCATAGAAACGTGAACCACGCTAGTCTACAGACGTAGCAAAAATTTCCCAACTGCGAAGCGTGTGAAAATGCGGTTTCGCGAAAAGTTGAAAATGGCGACCGATTCTTAAGGTGCGCGCACACCCAACAACATCCAACGAGACAGTGAAATTGTACCCGTCAACGCAACCTTCTCGACTTTCGACTGCACCGAATAATTGCCAGCTTCTGAGACAATTAACTCCGCAAGGGGCACTCCTTTCCCTGGGATCAGCTGTGCGTTGCTCAGCCTACTAGATCCGCCAGAGTCGTCCGATGTAATTGTCGGTTGCTCCCCTCCCCCGTGTTAGTTACCTCTGCTCGGGTTGACAGCAGCTACTTCTCGGTGCATCTAAGCAGGCCCAGACAGGCCGCCGGCCGGGGTTGACAACGATTACCAAGCCCGGCTTAAGATGATGATTACGGTTATTGGAGCGAATTAGACGCGATCATCGGCACCACTGGACGTGCCTCCGCCGGTTGACATGTTGCTCGTTGGTGAGGTTAGGTGACACGTGAGAAAATGTAGATTTTTGCGGGTTAAGGCGCCTTGTTGTCACAATCTAATTGGGGCTTGAGTAAGAAGCGGAGTGATTATCAGATCCTGTGGTGTGTTTTCTTGGGTACGTGGATACTTTTGACAAGAAATTTCATAAGTTTGGCCATTTGCAAAATTTGTGCCAGAAACTTGGGGATGACTCCTAACCCACGTGATTACAAAAAGTAGAAACCTTATATTATATGGTGCAATTTTAATTGCACCTTTGGTGAGACCCTTAGAAATGCGCAAGTGCACCAGAGTCGATTGGAAGTGCAAAAAGGGGAAGCAATTCATTTCATTTTATTCACCTCCAATTAGTACCTTCCATGAGGCGCTCCCCCCAGGAGGGGGAAGGAACCAAATTTCGCCCCAGGTGTATAAAATGGGCACCTTCGGGTTAGCACGTAAGGCCTACAATTACTAAGGCCTGGCAGCAGCGCGTGAAGGTCTCCCAGCTCGATCTCGTCGCCCGGGTCTGGTATATAAAATTATGATTTTTTTTCTGTTTCTTGTATGTTATACTTATATAAACACAAATGAACCCTATTAACGGTTGCGCGCATTTATTACAGAGGGGCAATTGAATAATGGCGAGTAATTCCAGTAGTCGCGAGGTGTGCTGTTTTTCCTCCTCATCTGGTTGTTTTTCCTACCCTCCCTCCCTTTTCGTTGCAGTTGTGGTTCACAGGTAGAGGTTAGGAAAAAAAAGTGCTCCGGCAAAACTAAAGGCCAACAAATAAGTGCTCGAAACCATTCAACAACCCAACCAACCAACGGTAATTAATTCAAAACAATTATCCAGCAATTAATATAAATTAAGTTGAAATAAAAGGTGCATTCGAAACAACGCGGTAGCAACAATAACATTACAAAAAATGTAATTGCGATAGGTGTGTGCTAGGTGGTAAATGTGTGTGTGTGTTAAATACCATGTCAAATTAAGGTGCTGGAAATGTGTTGAATTCACGTACCACCATGAGTTATTTTTGTACATTAATTCCCATAAAGAAGCATGTGAATTTTGGGGTCCCCAGAAAAAAGTGCACTTTGTTTTTTTCCTATGTTTGTAAGGAAATTAAGGGCGGTTCGCTCTTGCATACAATCCAGAAATTGAATACAGTATGGACATTGGCTATAATCGTATAAAAAATCATACCAACATCAAAAAAACTATAGTGCTTTGGAATCGGGATGATGTCAGCCATCGATTGCACTCATAATTACAAGAAAATTTTCACAAAATACGTAATTTTTCTGAATTTTGAAAATCGGGATTCGGGATCGGGATTTTTTATACATTTCGAATATTATAATTTTGGTTTTAAAAACTAAAAATATTCTCAAAACAAGGTTTTTTTTGGGAAAAAATACGCAAAATTATAGTTTTTAACAATATAAGTATCAAACGATCGGAATTTTTTCATACATTCCAAATTTATAACTCAAAATTTTGAAAATACTGTTTTGTTTTCACAAAACTACGTATTTTTGAAAAATACTCAAAATTTAATATTTTTACAATGTGGGTATCAAATGATCGGAATTTTTATACATTTCGTAGGTAGTAACAATATTTTTTTAAATTCTAAAATAAATTACGTAACTACGTATTTTCGAAAAAAAAACACTCAAAATATTCAGTTGGGTAACAAATGATCGAGATTTTTTCATGCATTTTAAAAGTTGAAACACATTTTTTTTAAACTCGAAATTTTTCAAAAAATATTCAAAATTTCAAAGTTTCAAAATTTATTACATTCAAAATGTTTGAAAGAAATCCGATCAGTAGATACCCATATTGAGCATGAGCATGAGCATGAGCATGGTTGACTGCCAATGAGCTGCTACTCCGTTATTGACAGATCAACTGAAGTTAAACAATGAATCAAAAATGATCAGTGGGAGCCAACCATCCGTTCACTGTTTAACCCCTGAAGACCCCGACTTTATTAGTCAATACCGGCGCCCTCCCAAGAAGCCTGCAGTTAAACGAAAGGGAGGAATGTTAGTCCGATAGTTGAAGTTGCAGACTCATCAAGCACATAGTTTTTCGCTATATACTTGTTGATACCGCTTGAGACCGTTGAATCCACAGCATCTCCTTCAAGCATCACGTGATTAATTTTTTTTTTGGGTTAGTGGGATAAGGTATTGGCTTTTCGATGCCTCCCGAGCTACGACGCTATGGGGAGGACTTTCATAACAGACCCGTCGGCGAGCCTTCCGAGCAACGATGCTATGGGAAGGTCTTTCTGGTTAACACACAAAATCACTCACACACAGTTATTTTGCTCCACTATTAACTCAACGATCCAAATTGTCAGTGCGTCTTTCGTTCATTATATAGAATTGGCTTTTTAACCGCAAAAAAAATAAAACCTTATTCGAAAAATTTAAACACAATCCACCCGACGCCGTGCCTTCCGATCAACGATGATATAGGAAGGGCTTTGAAAATCACAAAAGAAATCACTTTTCACTCCGAATATTTTTTACGACCACGCGCTCCCTTTGCCAATTATGCACTGATGACGCTGCATTTTCAGAGGGTAATCTTCTCCTCGCAGCACACAATACACGACAAAAATGCGAAACAAAAGGCACACAAAAAAAATCACTTTTCACTCCGAATATTTTTTACGACCACGCGCTCCCTTTGCCAATTATGCACTCTCAGTTGATACCCATATAGCAAAACTGAAATGTTGAGTATTTTTTTCAAAAATTCGTAGTTTTGTGAATATATTGAGTATTTTCAAAAAAGGTTGTTATTACTTTCGAAATGTATAAAAAATCCCAATCATTTGATAACAATATTGCCAAAAACTGATATTGGGAGTATTTTTTCGAAAATACGCAGTTTTGTGATAATTATCACTATTTTCTAAAAAAATTGTATAACATTCGAAATGTATGTACATAACACGATCATTTGATACCCAAATAGCAGTAATAAATATTTGGAGGTTTTTCAGAGTAAAAATTGGCATTTTCAAAATACAGGAAAAATACGTACTTTTGTGAAAATTTCCATGTAACTATAATTACAATGGATAGCTGCCATCATCCCGATTCCAAAACACTATATTTTTTATGTTTGAATGATTTTCCATTCGATTATAGCCAATGTCTCCCAAATAGCCAAAATCCCATAACCTCTCCCAAGTAACATTTTTAAACCAACTAGCCACCACCTAGTTTAATTGAGGTTTTATGGTAGCATCTTAATAGCTTTTACAGCCATTCCACGTCAAACAGGAAGTCTCCAAATCAAAAGTGCTCCGATTTGGCTCAAATTTGGAGTGAGGGTTCCTTGGCCCAAATAATTAGACCCGTATTTTTTTGTTTGGTGATTAGGGTGGTCCTATCCGAAATAGGGTGGTCCAAAAAATGGCATTTTTCGTCGATTTTCGCAAAAACCACAATTTTCAAAAAATCATATCTCCGGAACGGCTGAACCAATTTTAGAGCGCCACAATTCAAAAGAAAGGTTATTAGTTGGGCTTTTAAGCAAAAATATGTTGAGGTCCGAAAAAACTAGCTGAATATTTGAAAAGGTCCTATGAAAACTTCATTTGCCGATTTCACGGTGACGGGACCAAAGAGCCCATGTCTGAAAATATTTTTCCCTGATTCCTTGTAATATTTTACATAACATATCAAAAATTTGCGGATATCCATTAACACGTTTCGGAGATATGATTTTTTTAACATAAAAACTGGGGTTTTCGACGCGCCGCGCGCAAAAACCGGAAAATGACGAAATCGGCAAAAAATCAACTTTTTTCACTAAAACTGCGATAACTTTAAAATTTCAGCGATGACCTATACATGTCTGGGTACCAAAATTTTCGTAATTGAAAGACGCAACTTTTGGTACCCAGACATGTATAGGTCTTCGCTGAAATTTTTATGTTATCGCAGTTTTAGTGAAAAAAGTGGATTTTTACCCGTTATCGTCATTTTCCCTTTTTTTGCGCGCGGTGCGTCGAAAAACCCAGTTTTTATGTTAATAAATCATATCTCCGAAACGTGTTAATGGATATCCGCAAATTTTTGATATGTTATGTAAAATATTACAAGGAATCAGGGAAAAATATTTTCAGACATGGGCTCTTTGGTCCCGTGACCTTGAAATCGGCAAATTAAGTTTTCATAGGACCTTTTCAAATATTCAGCTAGTTTTTTTGGACCTCAACATATTTTTGCTTAAAAGCCCAACTAATAACCTTTCTTTTGAATTGTGGCGCTCTAAAATTGGTTCAGCCGTTCCGGAGATATGATTTTTTGAAAATTCCTGTTTGACGTGGAATGGCTGTATAGTTTTATTTGGACTTTTACCGCAACCAAAAAGCAAGAGCTAATTAATAGGCTCTTACAAGGATTTTTGCCTCGGATATAAAACCTGGTTAAAATAAAAGCCGACTGGCTTTCAATAAGGTTTTATGAAAGTTGTAATAAAGGCTTGAAAACCAGATGGCAATGCCATGCCAAACGGTTTTATCGCATGCTTCATTAAAACCAAGGGTGTTGTAGCTGTCAAGTGCCATTAGGCATGCAGAAAGCTCACTTAAAACCATAAGCTCCTAAACGAGCATTTATCGCAGCCAAATAGCATTGCTTAAATATGACAATATAACAAATGTTTGGTAGTATGTGTGAACGCTGTGTAAAAGGGGTGTCAAACTAAAAAGTGACCCCGTTCGTTTGACAACAGTTGGCGTCAAACCAACGGGGTTTGACTGTATGGGTAAACCGATGCCTCAAAATGGCTTCTTCAATCATAGGGAAGGCCCCCAAAAAGTTTGAGCCAATTAAAAAAATACAAAAAATAAATATGGTCGAAACCGGCTGATTTTGTAGTAATTTGCTCCCTTCACAATTATATTGAAGATCTGTAGTCCCTACACGGAGAAAAAAGAGTTCCCAAAATCGTGAACAAGCGTTCATGAAAATGGGAACCACGAACAAATTGTTCAAATGCCATGGTTAGTTTTTCAAAATCGTACCATGGCATTTGAACACTTTGTTCGTGGTTCCCAATTTCATGAACGGGTGTTCATGATTTTGGGATCTCTTTTTTCTCCGTGTATCAAAAGAAATGATAGGGTCATTTCTTTTGATAGGGTCTACAGATCTTCAATATGATTGACAAGGGAGCAATTTACTACAAAAACAGCCATGTTGAGGAGGAATGATATTTTTGAACTGAGTGAATTCACTAAATGAATCGTTTTTATATGAAACATGAGAAGCGTAACATTTGAGAAGTTATGTACAACAATACAAAATGGTAGTATTAAACAGTCAAACAAAACATATTGTTGAGTTACATACATCACAAATATTTTCTAAGAAATAGCTCAGTATGACCAAAGTCACTCTACGTCTTCAATAAAAATCGTAGGAAATCTCATCGCTATAAAGTTGCCTTATGGGTCATTCCATCTCAACTGTGCAAGAAAAAGTCCAAATTTGAAAATTACCCTCTCCGATCCTGCTCAAATTTGGCAGGGCTGTTGATACTATCAAAACATACAAGAATCCCGAATTTCATCCAAATCGGACCACCCCCTCCATTTTTGTACCTCCCCAAAAATTCGACTTTTTGGCGATTTTTGACCAAACCTCCTAGTTTCAAACGGCGATAGCTCAGGAACCACAAATCTTAGAAGGTCGGTCTTAGACTCAATTTTGAAGAAAATTGGACGTAGAATCCATTTCCGTGATCAAAATTTTGATTAATTTATTTTTTCTACCTGTATTGCGCAATTGAAAACTTTAAACGGCCGTATCTCAAAACACCCCAACTTATTTTTTTTATTTGACCTCACCATTGTGTTCCCCGGCCAATTTTACATAAGAATCACCTATCGACAAAAATGAATATGTTTCGTTCCAGAGATATCGAATTTTAAAGTTTTGTGTTTTCGAGATTACCTACATCAGCTTCATTCGCCGCATCTGCTAGAAGCACACAGGCGGGCTTATCAATAACTGCTACCTGCTGTTCTGGGAGATGATTAATTTAATTTATATTTTTACTTTTTTTTGCAAATTTTTATTCAAGTGGCTTTTTAATAATTTTTATTTTTATATTTTACGCAAATATTTGTGCAAATGGCTAATAGGGAAAATTCTCGTATGTTTGACAGGTTAAGTCCTCGCTCCTAGTTTCGTCCAATTTGCTCATTTTCACTATTTAAACAACAAATTTTGCAAATTTTTTGATAGAAACTTGCTTGTTCGCTTCTTATTGAGTTATTTATCACTCGATTTCAGTTGAAAAGGTTTTTAATCAGCTGTAATTGAATGCCAAAGCTCTGATATGGCAACATTAGAGGAACGCTGGAATTTGGTGCTGTTCCCCTACCTAGATCAATCTATTTTTGTGAAAGAAATATTTATTGGGATATTTTTTATGCATCGTTTTTTACGTGTTGCTAACCGTTTTAGAGTACCTGCGAGGCTATGACTAGGGCCTTTATCATGGGCAGTAGCAAAATAGTGCCATTCAGCAAAAACCCCAAAACCTGCTTTATTTTTATTTTTAGTTTTAGTTTTTTTAGTTTATTATTGACACTTTGATTTGGCAAATCTGAATTATGGTTTAAAAGATTGATCATATTAAGTCAATTTTTATATTGTGAACCAGCTTCATTTGATTAAAAGATGATTTTGGTCAAGGTACATTTAATTTAAAAAAAATCCTTATACGTGAGGCCAGCAGCCGTATTGTGTTCCAAGAATCCAAGAATGATAGAAGAAAAAAAAACACTGTTGTTCGGACGGTGTCAAAATCATCGCAACTAAATTCGCAGATCAAACTTTGTGATTTTCTTACATTTTTAAGTTTTATACTTTCCAGAAATCCTTTTCCTACTCCTTGTGATCGTCCTTCACAAGAGTACAACGTATCAACAAATTTTATTCATTTTGATTCATATTTTACTCAATAATGTATCGTGCACTTATTGTTCAGTGTTACTAACAAGATTAATTGCATTTTCCTGCTCGCTCCGTCGGAATCCAATTCTGCCCTTTACTGTGTGTCGTAATTGCTCTGTCCTGTGGGTTAACACAGAAATTCACTTCGTTCATTTTTTAAGCAGATAAATTTTCTCGGTTAAACTCCAGTTTCCTACAGTGTTATACAGTTAATTTTTGCCCAATTTGATAAAGATTATTTATGATGAAATATTATTTCAATAAAATACCAGGTAGCAATTATTGATAAGCCCGCCTGTGTGCTTCTAGCAGATGCGGCGAATGAAGCTGATGTAGGTAATCTCGAAAACACAAAACTTTAAAATTCGATATCACTGGAACGAAACACATTCATTTTTGTCGATAGGTGATTCTTATGTAAAATTGGCCAAGGAACACGATGGTGAGGTCAAATAAAAAAAATAAGTTGGGGTGTTTTGAGATACGACCGTTTAATGTTTTCAATTGCGCAATACAGGTAGAAAACATAAATTAATCAAAATTTTGATCACGGAAATGGATTCTACGTCCATTTTTTTTTTTCAAAATTGAGTCTAAGACCGACCCTCTAAGATTTGTGGTTCCTGAGTTATCGTCGTTTGAAACTAGGAGGTTTGGTCAAAAATCGCCAAAAAGTCGATTTTTCGGGGAGGTACAAAATTTGAGGGGGTGGTCCGATTTGGATGAAATTCGGGATTCTTGCATGTTTTGATAGTATCAACAGCCCTGCCAAATTTGAGCAGGATCGGAGAGGGTAATTTTCAAATGCTGTTCCGCTTCAGATGGAATGACCCTTATGTCAACACAAACATCCCGTGCTGTTGAGACCACCTCGTTGAAGCCCTCGTGGTGGCCTTTGGCCATGGTCAATCAAATATCTCCCCGTGATGTGCAGTGTCGGATGGCTTGCAGGTCCAGCCAGTTTTTTTCTCCTCATTTTATTAATTATTATCCACTTCTCTGCACCTCGGATTTAAGTCAAATATTGAGAAATTGAAAAAGTCAACAAGCCTGCCGCGTCTTGACCGGGATATGTTTAATTATTAAAACCCTCTCACTTCTGCTTGTCTGGCCGCCTCTTGGAACCGGGCCAATGACCACCAAGGCCTTGGCGACGTCCGACACTTTCGGACACTTGTTTTCCCCCTTGTTTTGTTGATATTTATTTACATTACATTTTCTTGTTTTATTTCGTGTACAAGTGCGCGCGTTCCTTTGGTCTTTTCCGTTGATCGGAAATCGACTCTTTTGCTTAATTTTTGTAGCTTGCGTTCGCTTCTTCTTCCACTTTTCTCCTCAAGTCGCCCCACTTTAATCTCTTTGATTTTGTTTGTAAGGTCCCTCGTCCGCATGGCCAACTTATCGCGTGAATATATCCATAATTCATCGGATGGGGCTGTCCAGCACCATTTTTTTTTGTCTGTGTGTGATGTTTCGCGCTCCACCACTCAAACTTCCGCTTCCGGTGCTTTGTCGGAGCGGCTCCAAAAATCCTCCTCAGGGCGGGATTCCAGGGTGGGGGGAGAGATTGAGCCACTCTTGACAGCCGGACATGAGCCATTGAAAAACAAATCAACCTCAAATCTTGCTTTGAGGCCGTACATCGCGATTGCGCGTATTTGCGTAAGAAAAGAATTTCATTACGGGGCAAATGTTTCACTTTTATTTTATTTTTCCTCGGCAAGATGGGACCGGACACAACTGCGTGTTTGGAAACTTTGTTCAAATGGAAATTGACGATACTCGGGCCACTCCTTGATCCATTAGAGATCGATATCGGACGGGGTAAGTCGAGCGACGTGCCGGTCACGTTTGGAATATGAATCAATAACTCCGTAACTGCTTTGCGCTGAAAAAAAGTGTTTCTACCATTAAAAAAAATGTTATCAAATTTGATAATTTGGTAAAAACGCAATAAAACAAAATATGTATTTCTTAACAAGATGTTTGCACAAAATATTTAATTCAGAATCTTCAAAGTAAGTAAACTTTGACGTTCCCAAAAACAAACATTCAAAAACTTGAAAAAAAGTTGAGGAACGGAGTTTTTAAATTATTAATTTAATATTTTAATTGATATTTTTTACAGTCTTCACCACACTTATTCAAGACTCGTTTTGGATCGTGCCTTCGATCGTCATGTTGAGCACTCCTTTTCCTGTGAAATAACAATAAAAAAAACCGACCAAGCATCGACACCATGGAATGTCACACCACGGCTTGATTAAATAAAGAAATAAAAGTTAAGAATGAAGTTATAAGGAAGGGTGCGCGCTATGACTGAAAAAGTGATCAAATATCACTTGCCGTCCAGACTTGAGGATTTATTGGAAAGGGTCGAAAACCCTCCAAAAGTGTCCTTGGAAGAAAGCAAAATAAATCGAATTATGAACTGGTAAATGCTGAGTGACAGGTTGCTTGCGGTAGATTCAAATTTTTCCTATAAATTTGATATGCTACCGAAGCGTCATAATTGGATTTATGGGGAGAAATGGTAGAGCTTCGATTTTACAAGCCGTAACGTTTCATTAATTCTTAACTTCAAAGTTTCGTTGATGTATGTTTTTGATCACGCTCCAATCAACAAAATTGAATTTTAGTGAATTTCCTGCTAATAAATGAAAGGGTAGAAATGGTATGAAATTATGCCCGAAATTTACAATGTTTCGCATGTAAAATTTAAGTTTCGATAAGTAGATCAATAGTTATGAATAAAAATTTGTTTTCGCATGTATCCGGATGTTAAATAAATTTGAAATAAATGACCTGAAATCGTACCAAATGTTACTAGGTTTGTCGTGAGCTGTCTGGCGGGCGCAAGAAGCGGTATTTTTGAAACGCGATCGGCTCGGTGAAGGAGTGATAGAGACGCGGGGTGCAGAGTGCAACTGGCGAGAAGGGAGCCTACCAAACTTCCACTTGCTGCTGAAAGGAGGCTTGAAGAAGGAAGCTGTTTCCTTATTGCTTCCAGTTTGTATCCTTTTCAAAGAAATTTCTAAAATTTATTCCTTAAATGTTTTATATTTTTCGAACGTTTCTAAATTCTGTTAAATCTTCTCTTGTTTATAGTTTTTTTTTCAATTGAAACTATCGAAATTTATTACAATCTCTACACTCCTTCTACTAAAATGCTGTACTATACGCTCTGCCTTATTTCTTTTAATAATTTTTTTCAGCTAATTATGAAGGTAATTTACTATATACAATTAATGTATACATTTATTTATTATATTCATTTATTATATAACATTTAACTATATATTACTACACTAAACACAACTTTCACAAAAATAATGCAAAAAAAACAAACGGAGCGTTTGGTACGGTATGTCCTCCCCTGTAGATTCTGAGAAATGTGATCCATTCTCAGAATCCTCTCTGCGGTAAACACAACGTAGTAGGGCTGGCCGCTTTAATTTTTGTAATACTTTTTCGGGTGTTCTCGGATGTACTACAATTATTAATAATGACAAGAAAAGTGCTTGGGGCGTAATCTAATCACAAGACTTTCCAGCATGCTGTCATCGGACTGGCTGCGTTTGTGTGGGATTAGATTAGATTAGATTAGATGAAATCGTACCAAATGTTACTATGTTAAATTTCGTTGGATAGATAATTGAAAGACCTTTCCAACGAGTTTAAAACTTTGAAGATCTGGCAACCCTGTATCAAGTTATGACCACTTAAGTGATATTTATTTACTTTTTTCAGGCCGGATCTCATTTAAATGTGTGTAAACTAGGGTGATTCAAATCCGGGCTTTCACGAGGACACCTCCTAAAATCAAAGATTGACCCATCACTAGACTAAATTCCAAATTTGAGCTCATTCTGACCATGAGAACCGCTCCCTCTAATCGCTTGAAGTTTGCATGGGAAAAAATCGTCAAATTGTATTCAGTTGTTTACCTGTGGGAGCGCAATTCTCAGTTGTAGAACCTTCATTAAATTTAGAACAATTTTTCTGAAGACACCATAGTTTTAGGATTTTTGGCTGAAAAGTTATTAGCTTCCGAAAAGGATAGTTCTTGAGCGGCCGGCTCAAATGCAATATTACGCCCTATTGAAATGTTAGTTTTGATTTAATTTTTTTTAAATATTGTTTTCGAATTGATCGGAAAATTTCACGAATGTTTCATATTTTAACATTGTAAATCGGACCATTAGTTGCTAAGATATCGACGTTAGAAAATGGTGAGTTGTTTGGGTGAATCTTAGAAAACATCAATTTTCCTGTTTTTAAACCTTTGCATGGCAATATCTCAGCAAGGGTCGTTTAAGGGTCGTTTCAACAAAGTTCATAAAAGCAAAATATAGAGATTTTTTTTTCAAAAGTAGGCAAACACGTGCAAAAATGAAAAACTGCTACTATTTTCAAAAAAGATACCTAAAAATGGCTTTAACTTGAAAACGATGCCCTTTATCAAAATTTCATTTAAGTACTTATTGATTGCAAATTTGATTTTACATGGAAAAATGAAGTTAATAATTTGTTGCGACCAATATTTCGATTTTTTTTTTGAAAAAAAAAAAAACAATATTGATTAAAAAACTAACTTAATCCACCTATGTGGTTGATGCCTACCTCACCTTTTATCAACAATGGGTAATATGAGTGGTTTTGACACATATTTCATCTATTTTTTTTTAGATCCAGAAAAATATGTACATAAATAGCACTTAAGTGGTCATAACTCGAGGCAGGGTTGCCAGATCTTGAATGTTCTGGACTCTTTGGAAAGGTCTCTTGATTAGTTAACTAACGATGGGTCGGATGATGGAACTGGACATCGTTTACATGCATATAAATGAGATCCGGCATCAAAAAAGTACATAAATTTCACTTAAGTGGTCATAACTCGAGGCAGGGTTGCCAGATCTTGAATGTTCTGGACTCTTTGGAAAGGTCTCTTGATTACTTAACCAACGATGGGTCGGATGATGGAACTGGACATCGTTTACATGCATATAAATGAGATCCGGCATCAAAAAAGTACATAAATTTCACTTAAGTGGTCATAACTCGAGACAGGGTTGCCAGATCTTCAATGTTAAGGACTCGTTGGAAAGTTCTCTTGATTACCTAACCAACGGTGAGTCGGATGATGGATCTGGACATCGTTTACATGCATATAAATGAGATCCGGATATATGTGAAAACACATTTTTATACATAACTTTTGAACTACTTATCGAAACTTCAAACAATTCAATAGCGATGTATGGGACCCTAAACCAAGTCGAATGAAACCGGTTTGATCAAAATCGGTCCAGCCAGTGCTGAGAAAACTTGGCAAGAATTTTGAACACATACATACATACACACACACACACATACACACACACAGACATTTGTTCAGTTTTCGATTCTGAGTCGATAAGTATACATGAAGGTGTGTCTCTGAGCTCTTAATAAAAAGTTCATTTTTAGAGCAGGATTATAGCCTTACCTCAGTAAGGAAGGCAAAATGTATAACTCGGTCAAAGATTTTTTGCACCACCTAGAAATTTCTGAAAAGATGGCATTTGATGTCCTCCAGGGTTGTTAAAATATCAAAATGTCAGCTCTCAGCAACTACAATTATCCCGCCTGAATATTCATGCCTCAAATACAACTGCTCTTCTCTCCTTATTGAAACTCTCAGCGCCGAACATAGCCGAACACGTTTTCGTGTTTACACACTCGCGATTGACATTTTCCTTTTCTCTCTCATTCCCGCTTCCACGATCATTCAATTTCGCAAGCGCAGTTTAACGGGACGTCATGCGTGGTCGGCTCCTAATCGCCGACCCGTGTGCTTTCATTGCAGTTTTCGGAGAGATTGAGAGACTCAGCGGTGAGAGCGCAGAGTCGAGGAAAAGGGAAGGAGTGATAGAGAGAGAATGCCATCGCTGGGAATCACGAGACACAAGAAGAGATCTCACAAGCTATAGTGACGGTCGCTATACTCTCGGATGTTTTTGGTGCAGAGATAATCAATTGATAGCTTTTTTATCACTCATTTGCAACACTGATGTTCTCTAAAACATATAAAAAAGTGTTTTTTTTTTTGCAAATCATGTTTAAGTGACAAAAACCAATTAAAAACAACCCGCTTTTTTACCGAGTCTCATTTTTTTCAGTGTGGTATTTATCCATACCTACAACTTTGCCAAAGACCCCAAATCGATCAAAACATTTCTTCAAAAAATACAGAGTTTTGAATTTTCATATATATCATTTTTGTATGGACATTTGCCAAATTTGTAAGGAAAATTATATGGACAAACTAATGATGCAAAATTTGCTTTGTTGGGCATACTGAAGGCACCAAAAATGTTTCCGTCGGATTAAAAAATACAAAAAAAAATCGAATGACCGAATTCTGAGAGAATTGCTCTTATGGCCATCGTGCTACCGTTTGCCACCTACCATCAGTGAGGTTCCCCACGGGAATCCAAACTTGTGTCGCTAGAAGAATCCCCCAAAATGAAACGAAAAAAAAAACACACACACACAATAATGTTGATGTTTTATGGGGTTAACGTGTGTAGATTTGGTGGGTGATGTTAAAAGTGTCAAATTAATTAAATTAATGTACCTTTTATCGTTAGGCACCTCATTCCTGGAATAGGGTTGCCATAAAAATTTACGAAATCTGATGAAAAAAGTTTTTTTTAACCAAAATCTAAAACAATAATTTGATCAAATTTAATATTAAAAATATCTTTAAACTGGTCACCCTACCACAAAAATCCATCGTCATCCCAAATACTCTAATCAAATCGTCGTCGTCGTCACCCCAAAAACGCAAAATCAAGAAAGTGAGAAAGTCAAGGAAATTTCCCACTCAAAAAAAAATAGTGTAGAAGAAGCACGAGATGCGGTGACGATGAGCAGCATTTTTATAGCGGCTTAATTTGTGTGAAAATGTGTTTGTTGACTTTTAAGATGTCTCGCGGGGAATTTAATTGAATAATTTATTCGACGCTGACCGCCACCGCGCATTTGCGGGGTTTGACGTTAATAGTGTCAGCAGTGGATCAACTCATCTGGGAGAGTGAGAAAAAAAGCTGGTTGCTTATGGGAATCGTTTAGCATATTTTAGTGGCAGTTTTTTTTTTCTCGGTTCGTTCTGGGTTGAGATGAGTGATCGTAAAGTATGCCGAAACGATCCCGCGTGTGATATAAAAATAAGTCATTTGTGCTTCGATCGAGCAACATCGAATGATGCAATAAATTTAGAACATTTGGCCCCGTGGCGATTTGGTGTGAGCGATCTGGCTTGGGGTGACAAGAGGAAGAACGTTAATTTGACAGAATTGGGGCACTTGAGATTCGCTAACGATGGATTTTTTTCAGATTTGACATTCTTGCCAGCTATGATATTTTGATGTTTAATATGGAAAATAATGTTTGTTTTTTTATAACCATAGAAATAAGCAAAGAATCTAGTGTATTGATTTGTTTACATGCACTTTAATGCTATTTCAATAAAGCATTTCTTCAAGAAAGAGAAATTGATGTTTTTTTTGTAAATTTTGGTTTGGCTCAAATTTTGTGAGAACTTTCTAAAATTCTCACAAATTGTTGTATCCGAGCTTACAAAAGTTATAATTAAATAATCTTTAAATTGTTTACTTTTGTTTGTATTATGTTTAAGATACAAGAAAAAAAGTTTTAGGAAAAAACATAAACTGAAAATAATTATTATGGTAGTGAGGAATTTTTTTAACAGTCATCTTTTTTCTAAAACTCAAAAAAGGCAAAACAAGTTGTTGACTATGTTTTTTGATTTGAAATAAAATTTGCCATCGAAAAGTACTCTCCTGAACTGATGATATTGTGCATCGTTTTCAATTGGTAGCCCCTTTAAGGTGTTGGTATACTGTTGGTAAAGGCATATTTGTCATATGCTAATTGTTTGACTCTGTAAGGGGACCATTCATAAACCACGTGGACACTTTTTTGGTAATCTCGACCCCCCCCCCCTCGTGGACAATTGTACATACAAAAAAATTATTTTTTGTATGGAGCATGGACAATCACCATACCCCCCCCCCCCCCCCCCCTAAAGTGTCCACGTGGTTTATGGATGGTCCCAAGACCCAAACCCGGCTTTGATAAAAAAAAACAAACTTTTTTTAAACCAATGTTGGGTGTAATGATTCAACTTGTGTCATGTAACTTGCACATGTTTTGAATCACATTACCCAATTTTTATTTCAAAATTAGTTTGCAGTATTTTTGCAATAACCTCGGTTTTGATGGTTTATGAAAATATGAAAAAAATCAAACTATTCAATAAGTGACTAAAAAATTTGGAAAAAGGCAATTATCAAAAAAAAAAAAATAAAATAATAATCATGGGACGTTGTAGAATAGGCCTGAAACAATCAATAAAAAGAATTCTATTCCAAACAAAATAAATGCATTTAATAGAACAATTAAAAAAGAAAATGATTCAACAATAGAAGAAAAGTAACTCTTAAAAAGTTGCTCAAAATAAACAAAAAGTAATAGGAAAAAGCTTTTGCTGTTTGGAGTTTTTTGATATTTTCAAATTCTTTATTTTATAATTTTAAATTGTTTTTATTGGAAAGATCAGAAAATTTCACAACAAAATCAATTTTTAACATTAAAATTCGGACTAATAGTTGAAAATTATAGCTTAATTAGGTGACACTCAGAAAAAAAATATTTTCATTGATTCCAATTCTTTGTAAGGCTGTATTTAAGAAACAAATTGCTTGATTTTCAAATTTCCAGACAAAAAAATTCAGCAAATTTTTTAAGCTTCTCGTTATTATTTTTAAGGAGTGCTTTTTTCAAGATAATTCTTTTATCTCTAAAAACTAAAAAAATCAAAAATCATGCCTAAAAGTAGATATAACTTATATCACAAAAAGTTTTAAAGTACTTTTCGATTGTTATTACGAGTTTGCTTAAAAAATGATATTTATTTTTTTGTCTAGATTGTCTATGTTTAAATGTTTTTAAACATGTCTATGTTTTTTTTTCAAAAATTGGAATCTTCCAAACCCAATTCTGCACCATCACGCACTATGGTTAAAAAAAGATGTTATTTAGTCCCCTTTACCATATATGAAAAATCCAAAATTGATAAAGCACGTTTTTGGGAAGTTGAAAAATTCAAATATTTAAAAAAAGAATGTTCCTGATTCTTTTCATCGTTTTATAGAAACATATCAATGCAGCTTAAATCTTAGTTTCTTTTTATTTTCCAACATTTGTTCGATTTGTTCTCTTTCGAATTATTTTTCATTTGATTACTTTAAAATAATTAAAATTTCAAAGTAATAAAATTCAAGTTAAAAACATTTAAAAAATATTTACTTGGAATGATTTTCCAATATTGCCCTATGTCTAATTTGAACTTGTCAAGAGTTTTGCACTAAATGTGTTTTGAATTGAGTATTTGTTTTTATGTTTTCGAATTGGTGTTTTTTTTTTTCTTTTTTGAAATTGTATTTTCTTAAACATTTAATATTACGCACTTTTGAAATGTAAATCTTGATTTTAAAATTTTGAAAAAAATGTTTTCGAATAGATCGGAAAATTTCACGAATGTTTAAGTTGCTGAGATATCGAAATTAGAAAATGGTGGATTTTTTGGGTGAGACTTAGAAAACATAAATTTTCCTGTTTTTAAACCTTTGTATGGCAATATCTCAGCAACTAAGGGCACGGCGTGTTTTCTAGAACAACCTTATCAGGAAAAAATAGTCATCGCTACTTTCAAATGTGTCTTATAAGAAATTTTCTCAGCTTTCCAATGCTTCTAAGAGCGAAGTGTTTCATCGAGAAATTTCTGAGATAGCTTAATTTTATTTTTTTTTGTTTTAAATCCCTTCATTATTTATTGGAAACTATTTAATAACAGTTCTGGAAACTAATCAAATGATGTGTTTTATGTGTCATTTACTAATCAAACTGTGCAAAATAAGGCAAGAAACAAATTTGTAGAAGATTGCAGACCGCTACAAATTTTCAAAGTTATATTTTAGCTGAGTTTTGAATTTGTGGGATCCATTCAGTAAAACCGTGTTCAAATAAAAAAAATTCTAGAATTAATAGATTATTACAGAATTTTTGTGAGCATGTATCACGTGCCTGCTATGATTTGGCTGGTATAACCAAAAATTTGGTTTTAGATTTTTAAGCATTATTGCATTTTTATGAATAAATATGATATTTCCTTAAACTAACATAAACCAAGAACATCGTTACAAAACATGATTCAAAATCTAAAATGTACTACAAATTACTGTATTATGCTTCAAAAGTCATGAGTATAAAGTAAACATATTTTTTAATGTTTTACTGTTGAAAATGTCTTTGAAAGTAGCAATAAAAATTCGTGAATTTCAACTGAAAATGGTGAAAACACCTTCAAAAACTTTTTTTGTTAAAACAACAATAAAATAAAAATTTCAACAAAAAATAAACCGGAAACAAGCTATTTGAACAAAAACCAAGATACTTGTAAAACTTTTATAAAACAGATAAGACTTCTATACCTTTGCTGATTACTTGATCATTTAAAAAACACTTTAAAAAAACCTTTGTCCAGAAAACACGCCGTGAAGGGTCTTAAAGTTCAAAAAGCAAAATATAGGGAATTTTCTCACCTTTCCAAAAATATTTTTTTCAAAAGTGGGCAAACATGGGCACTTATTTGAAAAAAATAATAACTCCGGTTATAATGAGAAAAATTACCTGAAAACCTGGAAAACGGTGCACTTTATCAAAATTTCACTAAAATACTTTGCAAATTCGATTTTACATCGAAAAATTAAGTTGACAAATTTTTGCGACCTATATTGTGATTTTTTTTAAAAAGTTGTATTGATTCAAAAAATCATAACTCGGTCTAAGATTTTTTGCCCATTCTGGAAATTTCTGATAAGTTGGCATTTGATGTCCTCTAAAACATATCAGAAAATGGAAAAAAAATAAAAATAGTGTTTTTTGCAAATCTAGGATTAGTGACAAAAAGTGATATTAAAAATATCCAAAAAAAAAAAAAAAATTCATCGTGTATCATTTTTTTAAGTGTAGTCCATATTCATACCTACAACTTTGCCGAAGACACCAAATTAATCGAAAAATTCCTTAAAAAATACAGATTTTTGAATTTTTACTTATTATTTTTGTATGGACGCTGCCAAAAAGGTATGTTAAATAATATGAACGAACTAATGATGCAATATGGCTCCTTTGGGCATACCAAAGACACTAAAAAAGTTTCAGTCGGATAAAAAGATTCAAAAGAAAAAACTAATGTTCGAAATCTCAGAGAACGAGCTCTTTAATATTAAAAAGCCGTCATCTGAGATGAATCAGATCTTCAGTCTAAATTAAGACAGCATTTTTTCGAGCACTTAAAAGCTTTAAGTTTCAAAATCGATGCTTTGTTCTTGATTTATTTTAAAATGATTTTGTCTATATTTATCGAGAAATATCCAGAATTTTAAGGTTATTTACAAGTCTTTTTCTTTAAATGAAATTAAATTTAATTTTGTAACATTGCTCAATTGATTTAAGATTGTCGTTCAGTTCGGATCCCACGATCACTACAAAGTATATTCCCGTGGCCCAAGCCATGGCCCAGACGGCGTCGTCCAAGATCTTGAAACGCCAACCGTTTTGGTCGTCTGCCAGTTCATCAACGGCGCCCTGCACGACTCCCAGAGACGACGACATTATATTCAGAATACATAACTCAATGACGTTTGAATTTTTGATCGCTTCCATAACGTCACCCCCCTCGTGCGTGTGTGTGTGATTAATCGTTTTTAGCAGACGCTAATTTCAATTTAGTATAAGATTTTAACCCCTCTCGTTCTTCCTCTTTCCACTTACCAGTCGATCCGCACCGAGGAGGACTCCGCCAGCAGCACTGGTGGTGAAGCCGGTGACGAAGGCGTTAATGTGGTAGCCGCAGCTGTGAGTTCCACACCGACAACCGAGTTTGACCAGCCAACGTCCCAGAAGATGACATCCGGGATGGAGTTTGGCCGCAGTCCAGATCATCACTCAGAGCTAAAGTGAGTAGGAGATGGTTTATGCACAGAAAAAAATCAATTCTCGAAACCGTGAAGTCAGTTCACGATTATGAGAACCACGAAGGAATATATTCACGTTTATGGTGCAAATGCACCATACTCATGAATAAATTCCTTCGTGGATCTCACATTCGTGAACTTAATTCACGATTACGGGAATTGATTTTTTTCTGTGTGGTTGGTGGTACTTGATTTGGGGAGGGGAGCACGGAGAAAAATGTGTATGAATTTCGTACCTAACTTTAATAATATAAACCATCAGAATTTGCATGTAATTTTTTTTGCAGTACCTCCCAAACCAAATTAATGTATGATGAATTTGTTTCAATTCTAACCCACTTTCGTCCGCAGTCCCCACGTCGGCGGTCAGTTCGGAGCGGGCACCGGCCATCACCATCACCCGCTCGGTGTCCTCGGCAACCTGTCGGCGCTCAACATGAACGTCCAGAACCTGTCCGGGCTGTCCGGTCTGGCGTCGGCCGTCGGTCTCCAGCACGGGGACGTCCTGGAGAAGCTCAAGATGCAGGTGCGGGACATGAAGGTGGGCCTCGGCGGCGGGGATTCCGCCGGAGCTGACTTTGCGGCCTCGTTGCATGCAAGTTTCGGTGCAAGTGCAACGGCCGCCCTGCAACATCAGCAGCAGCAGCTGGCTGCGAGTGGGATTGGGGGGATGTTTGGTGGGGATGGGGGTCACCGAGGGGGGATTAGTGCACAGGGCGGGGGACAAAGTAACAGTGTAAACAGTGGTGGGGCTAGTGGTGGTGGTGGTGGAAGTGGAAGTGGGGGTGCTACAAGTGGGGGAAGTGTCACGTCGAATGGAGCGGGAAATTGGGCGTTGCCGAGCGTGCCACCGGCTGCAAAGGATGGTAAGTCTGCTTTTTTCTAAATTATGTTTTCATTTGAAGAATCCATACAAATGGATTGATTGAGGTTTCGTTTTAAACTTTTAATTTACGAATTCGGGAATTTATGATTTTTTTAATCAAAAAGTTGAGAAAAGTCGGAAAATTCAAGCATACTTGTTTGAAAATTAATGTTGGCGCTTGAATAATTTTGTTATATTTTGAAAAAAAAAAAAAAATCAAATTAAATTCACTCAATTCTGCTTTAATAACTTACTTTAAATTTAAGGTTTTTTTTCACTATTTTAATATATTCGAGTATACATGTTTGAGACATTCAAAATCTTAATAAATATTGGATGCAGTTGACACAGATTTTCATAACGTTTTTTATGAATTAAATGATTTCTATTAATTTGTGTTTATCAACAAGAGGTAAAGGTAATGAAAAACCCATCTCCATGCGAATGCGAATGCGAATGCGAAAAAGAGGTAAAGGTAATGAAAAACTAAAATAAAAATAGAGCCAAATGCCCAGCTTAGAGTTATGATTCTATTTCATTTTGTCACATAGATTTATATGAAAACAGATGCCAACTTGAGTTTGGCAATGGTTTTTTGTAATCTTTTTGATTGTTTAACTAAATTCATTAAGTAATTTCAAATATATTTTTTCCTAATGTTGTCCTCGATTTTTTTTTTGTGAGTATGGATAAATTACCTACTTTGAATTGTTTGAAGATCGTTAAATTGCTTAAAAATTGTCTCTTCAAATATTTTGCTTGAAATAAATGGGAAAATAGAAATGAAATTTTAAATTCAGTTCTTAAAAAAAATCTATAACTTTTTATCATTTCTAGTGGAAACGAACTTTCAAAAACTATACATTTGCCAATTAAAAAAAAATACCATTAAAGTTATAAGTAATGTTGAACCTTAGATTTTATTTCGAGGACTTATTGGTTGTGTTTCTACTCTGAATCATAATTATAAATTTCCATTTTTGAGTTTTTCTAATTTGTTGTTCAGTTTCTGTATTACAAAAATAGCCAATAGAAGGCTTTTTTTAAAATTAATTTAGAATTATTGAATTTTTATACAAAGAGTATTTTGTTTGAAACCATTCTTTAAATTAGAAATGCATATTATTTAAGCTTTCTGAAAAAGTCTGATTAAGGTCAGGAAAAGTCGGGAAAAAGTCGGGAATGGGATTTGAGTGGTCACCCTGAACTTTTACTGCTGTAAGTACTGATTAAAAATCATTTAAACATTGTATTTCTCTTAAATTTTAACTGACAGATTTCATTTATGCGAAAAAAGTAGAAGTTTCAATCCTAAATATAAAACATGAGTTATTTAAGAATAACTTAGTTTAAATAAGTCAATTTACCATAAATGCATCATTATTTGGGGTGAAAACCCCCTAATTAATAACTAGATGAAAATTCAACATACATACATAAAATCAGCGAAAAAATCTTTTGTCCCGTAGTACTGTTTCATACATAATTCAGTTTTTTTAATGAAAGTGAATATGTCTCCTATTTTTTTCAACAGTATCAAATTGTTTTTAGCTCTGATAAAGGTATAAAAAACTTAAAAAAATTTCCAGTCTTTTTTTCAGAAAAAATAGCCCAATCTTTTATATTTTTGAAAAAATGGCTTCTTTCGGCATAAAGAATAAAGCTAACGTCATGATTCGAATTCCCGGATGCTTCGAAACCCGGACACTTCATCTTGTTTTAATAATTATTTGGATATAAGTTCGCATTATGAATGTCAAAACTGTGATATTTGATGAATTCAACATCAACTTTCATTTAAAGTTTGTTTGAACGCTGTAGTTAATGCCAAAACAATTAAATACAATAAAATAATAATTTTACCAAAAATTCGAAACATTTCACTTGAAATATTTCATAGGCGTTCGAAGCACCGGGAAGGCAAAGCAGAAATTTATGGTTTCGATTTCCTTAAATTCTAGCAAATTTTTATATAAACTATCGATTGTTTTGATGTTAACAGCTTATTTGATACCTAAAGAATGCCATTCACTAACATTTCAGTCCAAATTTGTGCGATTCATAAGTAAAATCGAGTGTCCGGAATTCGAAGCAAAAATGTCCGGATTTCGAATCAGCTTTTATCAGTGTCTGGGAGTCGAAGCACAGCAAGTCACTTTATTTTTAAAATTCTCATGAAAAATGGTTTGAAAAGACATAGTTTGCATGCATTTTCTTGACACTGACTGTTTATACTACATTCTGATGATATTTCTACATTTACAACTTATTACATGATTTTTTGCCAGCTATAACAAAAATGATATGAAAATGAAGTGTCCGGATTTCGAATCATGGCGTTATTGAAAACAAAAACTTGCATTTTATCTGATTGAATAACATCATTTTGAGTAATTATTGTTCTGTGTGTTTTTCTATTTTTTTTTAAAGTTTTTTTTTCTATTCTTTTTTGAAGTTTTCTTCCAAAAGTGAGCCAATTTGACTTTGTTAATTTGATCACGGCGTGTTTTCTGGGCAACCTTAATGAGAAAAAATAGTCATCACTAATTTCAAAAGTGTCTTATAGGAAATTTTCTCAGCTATCCAATGCTTCTAAGAGCGAAATGTTTCATCGGGAAATTTCTGAGATATTTCTATTTTAAGTTTTTTCTTTTAAAATCCTTGATCATTTATTGGCAACTTTTGAATAACAGTCCAGGAAACTTGTCAAATGATGTGTTTCATGTGTATTTTACTGACCAAAATGTGCAAAATAAGACAAGAAACAACTTTGTAGAAGGTTGCAAACCGCTAAACATTTTGAAAATTAAGTTTTAACCGAATTTTTTAATGTGTGGGATTTATTCAACTAATAAAATAATAAAACCGGATTGAAATATTATTTTTGCAATTCCGTCGTGAAACTACTTACTTTTCCTGTCATTCCTGAACGACGAAATAGCCTACTTTTCTGTACCAAAAATAACAGAATCGAATAGCAACACTTTTCAAAATAAATGCTGAAAAGTAACACTTTTTAATATTTTTTTTGATTTTAACGATTTATTGACAAAATACATGAAAATTTGACTTAAAATTTCACTCAGTGTGTGTTTTTTGGAATTGCAAAAAATGTTGTATGGAACTCGTTGCAAAACTTGATTTTTTCAGCACTCTTCGTATTTATCCAACTCGGTGAACCTCGTTGGATAAATGTACGACTCGTGCTGAAAAAAATCCTCTTTTTGCAACTTGTTGCATAAACTACTATTTTACAAGAACAAATAGATTATTATATAATTGTTGTGTACGAATAACACCGGTCTACTCTGATTCAGCTTGGAATTAGCTGATACAACCGAAATTTTTATATTTTTATATACATAAACTTTGAAAAATATTTGCAACGGCTTTTAAAAATGTTTACTTATCGTTAAATTGTTGGCCTTTTATTAAATGTAAAAGTTATGACCAAGCTTGACCATCTTCAAAAATATTTTTTTATAGGTCAGCTCTCAAATCTCTGTAGTAAAAAAATTACAAAATTACATTTAACCATTTTATTTTGATAATTCAAAATTTCAAGTGTGTCCAACATTGTTGTTTCACAAAACATTCACAAAAAGACAAATAATATCAACAATAATTGTATGCATCATCCAAATTTTCCCTCCCTCACCCACCAGGAAACCCCGGCTCGAATTCCTCCACCTCGAGCGAGACATCCAACTCGTCCCAGCAGAACAACAACAACGGTTGGAGCTTTGAAGAGCAGTTCAAACAAGTCAGACAGGTAAGTGCCCTTCGTTGTTTCCCTCACAACGACTTTTTTTTCCAATTTTTAATATTCTCACTTACCATATTGAAGAATCGCCGTTTAATTATCATTCCAATCCGAGTTGATTTTGGAGGATTGTCTAGAAAAAATTGAACGAGAAAAAGGTGCTCATTCAAACAAAAAAAAAAGAGTAGTCAACACACAATCAGTCGGGTCTTTTAAGATGAATTGCGTTAATAACTCATTGATTAATTGCAATTTGCGTAAGATGATTGCGCGCGCTCTCTCTCTGTCGGAGGCAGTGCTGCCCGGGTGGAAGTTGAGGGGCATTCGCGACGAAGTCGATGACGAGATTTCTATCACCAATTAATATTACGATGACGCTGGGATGTGCTGCAGCTCACTTGGAAGAGGAGTCACGACGGGCCCAGTATGGTCATCGTGGACTTGGAGCAATTATGTCTCTGAGCTGGTTAACCCTGCACTGTCCACGGTTATAATTAATATATTTTTTTTCTTGTTCTTAAGAATAGTGTTGTAGCCAAGTTGTAGGATTCATTTTCAGCGATTGGATACTCATCGCTCAATGCTGATCAAATTCTTCGCGAATTGCTTTGGATAAGATTATGCTTAAAAAGTTCAAAACTTTCTTCTTGTAACCTTTTCAGAGTTAATTACATTCCGATGGTAGTGGTCAATCTCTTCAATAAGAGGTCCTCCTCCCCTGTCCATCTCTCTTCCTACGATAATGAATATTCATGATCGTTCATCGTCGTCTGCGTGTCGTCTCCATCACAATTCCAAGTGATCGTGAGAGAGAGACGCGATGCACATCACGATCTGGTCATGGGGTCTTGATTTTTTTTTGCTTTTTTCGCTGAAAAAGAGAAATGGTCGTTGATTAACCGTACGTCATCCCGGAGAAGCTAGGAGGATCCGGGGGGAAGAGGAGTGGGTTCAACGAATTAAAATAAATAGAAAAGTAAATTGAGCTTTATTTGTACAACCTGCACCGGGGAGAACGGGAAAATCGCTGTCTTGTTTGGATCGGTGCAGTGATCAATTTCCCACTGCGATGGAGGGACGCCAACTTGTCGGATGTCTCGGAACGTGGACCAGCGGGATGTTGATCGTCGACGTTTTTCTCGGGAAATGTGACGGATTTTGGCCACAATTAAAGCTAGTGAAATTCTTCTTATTGAACAGAATAAATGGTCTGTAAAATTTCAAAATTCCCTATTTTTGCCTTTCTTACTATTTGAAAGATTTTTTTTAATCGATTTAATTTTCTAAGACACCCAATCATTGGCAAAGTTGTTGGTATGGATGAAAACTACATCGAAAAATATATGACACGGAAATTGTTTTTAAGCAAATTTTAATAACTTTTTCTGTCGTTAAAAAATGATTACAAAAAAGCACTATACAGAAAAAAATCATGGTAGTATTCATCAGGGACAGTGTTGTCACAAAAAATTTGTAATATTACACATTTATAATAAATTAATTTTTAATTATTAATTTCTTATAATTTTTCATCAGATTCACATTTTAACACATTTTTGTTGGTAAAATTACTCAAAATAGAGGTAATATTCAACCAACCAAATTTTCAACCTTTCAAAATTCAACTTATTTTTTCTGTGTATTTTTATGTATGTTTAAGAGGATATATAATGCCATCTTTTCAGAAAGTTCCAGAAGGGGCCAAAAATCTCTGATCAAGTCAGGGTTTCCAGATTACCAAATAAATCTGGGAGTACACAGCAAAAAATCCGATGGTAAAATCGCATGCAAAAGCATGCACATCACCTTCGTCAAAATTAACACTAAATATTACACACCGCATGTACAATTTTTGCTCACACAAAAAAAAGTTGCAACCGACGGGATTCAAACCCAGAACCAACAGTAAGAACTGGCGCCTTAGCCCACTCGGCCATCAGACCTATGTAAAGCTGAAAGGAAAAACGCAGGGTGTAAAATTACATAAAAGTGCATAAAATAATGCAATATTTATTTTACACCCATTCCTTTTACACGCAGTTGGATTACTACTTTTTTAGCTGTGTATGGACGAAAATTACAATATGTGATACGGAATTTGTTTTTAGCAGATTTTAAAAATAACTTTCTATCGCTAAAAATAATTTCCAAAATAGCACTTCACAGAAACAATGCTGGTAATGGTGACAGATTTTGTGTCACATAAAAAATGTGTAATATTACATCTGGAACTGGTGAATTTTCATCAGTTTCTGATTATTTTACATCAGGTTCACATTTTTACACAGTTTTTTTTTGGTAAAATTACTGAAAATAGAGGTAATATGCAACCAACCAAATTTTTCAACCTTTCAAAATTCAACTAATTTTTTCTGTTTTTTTTATATATGATTTAGAGGATATACTATGCTATCTTTTCAGAAAATTCCAGAAAGGGCCCTAGGCTGTGTTTTTTTACTAAAATTTCCTATATTTTAAGTAAAAAGAAGTATGCAGTGATTTTTCTAGGGTCCCAGACTATGCCTCTACGTATTTATTTACAATTTAAATAATAATGGTGCCATTTTAAGGCAGAAAATGTGAAAACAAGCAAAAAATAAAAAAAAGTGACTGTAAAAACATGAAAAAATTAGATAGGCAAAATGTGATGATAGGAGGTGGTAGAATAGGCCAAATACTACCAAAATCAAACATAAACTGAACAAGATATGTAAATGCAAATTAAAATACTAAAAATGAAACAAGGAAAACATAAGAGAAGTAAAGTTTTTCGTAGAACAAAAGTTGCTCAAAATGCCTTCCTTAACACGGAAAAAATAAAAAAGGGTTAAACAAAATGATCATCTTCCACCATTTCCCCATCCGGAAAAATGGAATCGACGTTAACACCTTATAATGTGGCCCTCTTAAGCCTTGCGGTTTGGTCAACGGATCTACAGGATCCGGGTAAGGCATAAAAAATATTGAATTGAAATTATTATAGACATTTAAAAATATTTGCAACAGCCTGAAAATTATTTTGAAACTTGGAAATATGGCTCATCATTTAAAAATAACAACAATAAGTGTTTTTTATGCACTTGAAATAGTAGTTTATGCAACAGGTTGCAAAAAGAGGATTTTTTCAGCACGAGTCGTACATTTATCCAACGAGGTTTACCGAGTTGGATAAATACGAAGAGTGCTGAAAAAATCAAGTTTTGCAACGAGTTCCATACAACATTTTTTGCAATTCCAAAAAAACACACACTGAGTGAAATTTTATGTAAAATTTTCATATATTTTGTCAATAAATCGTTTAAATTAAAAAAATGTTGAAAAGTGTTACTTTTCGAAACAAGTGCTGAAAAATTCAACTTTTCAGCACCCATTTGAGTGCTGAAAAGTAGAACTTTTCAGCATTTATTTTGAAAAGTGTTGCCATTCGATTGTGTTACTTTTGATACAGAAAAGTAGGTTCTTTCGTCGTTCAAGAATGACAGGAAAAGTAAGTAGTTTCACGAGAATTGCAAAAAAAAAAAATTCTTGATCAATATGTTTCAAAATATTTTTCATTTGAAAGAGCAGAAAATTCAACAAAAATTAACTTTGAAATTTTGGACAATAGTTCCTGAGATATCATTACATTTTCATACTGTAAAAACTAAAATTTGGGGTATTTTCTAAATTATTTTGAGTATTTAAAAAAATCTTTCGCGATGTATGAAAAATTCCCGACCACCAATATTTTTAAAATCCAAATTTGACAGTATTTTTTAGAAAATACGTAGTCTTGTGAAA
This sequence comes from Culex pipiens pallens, assembly GCF_016801865.2. Classification (NCBI taxonomy): domain Eukaryota; kingdom Metazoa; phylum Arthropoda; class Insecta; order Diptera; family Culicidae; genus Culex; species Culex pipiens. The sequence goes on from NC_068939.1 coordinate 39,583,697, forward strand.
ATTGTGAGTATTCTCTGAAAAAGTATTAAAGATTGCAAATGTTATTAAAAATATCCCATAGGTTGATGTGGTATACAAACCTAAATTTTTAGTTTTTTTTTCGAAGATACGTAGTTTTTGAAAAAAATTTGAGTACTCTCAAAAAAAGTATTAAAATTTAGGAAAGTTATGCAAAATTTCTGATCATTAGAACTCCATATTGAGCAGTTCTCTACGGAATCGGTCTTTTTTCTTTAATTTTAATTTTTGTATTTTTTAATCCGGCTGAAACTTTTTTGGTGCCTTCGGTATGCCCAAAGAAGCCATTTTGCATCATTAGTTTGTCCATATAATTTTCCTTACAAATTTGGAAGCTGTTCATACAAAAATGATATGTGAAAATTCAAAAATCTGTATCTTTTGAAGGAATTTTTTGATCGATTTGGTGTCTTCGGCAAAGTTGTAGGTATGGATATGGACTACACTGAAAAAACCCGATTTAATCCCACCTGGGGTGAGATAGAGCCTTTCTTACAAAAGGAAGTTAACGGCAGTTGATTTTTTTTTCAAAGAAATAGCAAAATAAAGAATGGTCCATTCATAATACAATTCGAAACTCAACCATATTTTTTCATATAACTGAAAAGCGCTGGTTTTTGCCCCATTTGCCATGGCCGGTTGTAAGCTGTGCTCGCACACAAGCATTTTCGATTTTTTAAATCAGAACACATTGTTTTTGAGACAGAGAATTAGCTCACAATTTGCGATGTTCGTAATGTTTTCTGTATATCGCTAAATTGTTCGTATTCTCTGAGTGTTTTTTTGCACTTTTCAAAATATCAAGAATTAACGAGAAAACAAAATAATTCCGTCTTGCTCCAATGCGTTAAAGTGGTTACAAAATGACTAGCAGAAAGTGTTTCAACACCCGAGAATTTTCCGTGTTGTAAACAACGATGTAACGGTAAAGCCGCATAAATGTTCTTGAAAGCTTTGAAACGCCTACTGTAATTCACTAAACTTTCATTTAGGCGTTAGGCAAAATTGTGAGCTTTCAATAAGTATGCATGAGTATGTAGTATGCATTTAGGCGTTTTTGGGATTGGGAAGCATACAACGGCTGAGCGCTCGGTGGGACTTCACTACGACAAACGCAAACGTACCGAATAGAGCTATCTAAGCCCGATCTCACACACACTAGCACACCATTTGTTTTGCTGGCCGGTACAAAATTTAACCTCACTTTTTTTCGTGTACGTACACGCAATACATGCGCACGTAGATAACTCTATAAACCACCTTGGTGCGCTGGTACGATGAACAAAAATACTAATACACAAAAAGGCTAGTACCGAAGCTAGAAAACCAAACCCGCGATGTGCGTTGTCACTGGCACATGGGAAGCTTGGACGCTTCCCAGAAATTCGTTCGCTCAGAGTTCGATCAGAGAATGAGCAAAACAAAAAAGAAAGGCAAAAGAATGAGCATGAGGCTTCAGAACAGATAGCTGCTTGCGTCTAGTTTGCGTTCACTGAAGCTTAGCATAGAAAATAATGATAGGCGATATGTGATGAACGAGCAATCGATAAAGCAACTTGCACTAAAAGGGGGTAATCTAGTATCAAAACTCTATACGCGCCAGCATCACGCGCCAGCATTGCTCGCGTCTGCATGTGAAGCTCAACTTGACAACTTGTCGACGAGGCGTCGAAAATCGATCGTCCATGATTTTTTGCAAATTTTTCGAATTTATATTTCTCGAGAAATGATTTGAGAACGAAGCTTGAATTGGAGTCGGAGCCAAAAGCAAACACTATACCTTTCTTTAGTAAGAAAGGCAAAAATGGAAATTTTCTAAAATCTGAACGGTAAATCCGAATGAGGTCAAATTTGTTTCAGAACATCGAGTATGGTCTAGATTATGATGTGGAGAAAAACAATTAGATAAAATTCCAAAGGAATAGTTTTGGCATTTGGTGAAAGTTGGCTTTTACCTTTTTTAGGGGTTTTTCCCCCTCACAGTGAATTAGTCCACAAGCTGTAAATCAAGAACCACATTACCGACGTGGATGAAAATTTGGGAGGATGTAGGGCTGGAAAAATGCAATTTTTTGGATAAATAAACGATTTCAATACTTCAATTTTCGACCGAATTTTCATTTGAAAACCACCTGATTTGGTGAAAACACACTCCGAGTCCCCATAAAAAATGGATAAATTCAAATTTGGTATGGAACTGGTTCAGGTTCAGCACATCCCCTTTCAAATGCGCCCAAGAGAGCTTAAATCCATAATGTGGGCTCTGAGAAACCCCCTACCACAAAATTGAGCACTTTTTTACCACACACGGACGTCACGCGTGCTCTACAGTAAATTAAGCGCCAAAATTCGGATATTGGAGGTAGACCAATTCTGTCATTGTCAATCGATCGGGCGTCGAAAATCGATCGTCCATGATTTTTTGCAAATTTTTCGAATTTATATTTCTCGAGAAATGATTTGAGAACGAAGCTTGAATTGGAGTCGGAGCCAAAAGCAAACACTATACCTTTCTTTAGTAAGAAAGGCAAAAATGCTACACGGTAAAAAAAATTTGGTGATTTTTTATTTAACTTTTTGTCACTAAAACTTAATTTGCAAAAAAACACTATTTTTAATTTTTTTTATTTTTTGATATGTTTTAGAGGACATAAAATGCCAACTTTTCAGAAATTTCCAGAATGAGCAAAAAATCTTTGACCGAGTTATGATTTTTTGAATCAATACTGATTTTTTCAAAAAATCGAAATATCGGTCGCAAAAATTTTTCAACTTCATTTTTCGATGTAAAATCGAATTTGCAATCAAAAAGTACTTCAGTGAAATTTTGATAAAGTGCACCGTTTTCAAGTTAAAGCCATTTTTAGGTAACTTTTTTGAAAATAGTCGCAGTTTTTCATTTTTTAAAATTAGTGCCCATGTTTGCCCACCTTTGAAAAAAATATTTTTGAAAAGCTGAGAAAATTCTCTATATTTTGCTTTATTGAACTTTGTTGATGCGACCCATAGTTGCTGAGATATTGCTATGCAAAGGCTAAAAAACAGGAAAATTGATGTTTTCTAAGTCTCACCCAAACAACCCAACATTTTCTAATGTCGATATCTCAGCAACTATATGTCCGATTTACAATGTTAAAACATGAAACATTCGTGAAATTTTCCGATCTTTTCGAAAAAAATATTTTCAAAAATTTAAAATCAAGACTAACATTTCAAATGGGCGTAATATTGAATGTTTGGCCCGTTTTAAATGTTAGTCTTGATTTTAAATTTTTTGAAAATATTTTTTTCGAAAAGATCGGAAAATTTCACGAATGTTTCATGTTTTAACATTGTAAATCGGACCTATAGTTGCTGAGATATCGACATTAGAAAATGGTGGGTTGTTTGGGTGAGACTTAGAAAACATCAATTTTCCTGTTTTTTAGCCTTTGCATAGCAATATCTCAGCAACTTTGGGTCGCATCAACAAAGTTCAATAAAGCAAAATATAGAGAATTTTCTCAGCTTTTCAAAAATATTTTTTTCAAAGGTGGGCAAACATGGGCACTAATTTAAAAAATGAAAAACTTCGACTATTTTCAAAAAAGTTACCTAAAAATGGCTATAACTTGAAAACGGTGCACTTTATCAAAAATTCACTAAAGTACTTTTTGATTGCAAGTTCGATTTTACATCGAAAAATGAAGTTGAAAAATTTTTGCGACCGATATTTCGATTTTTTGAAAAAATCAGTATTGATTCAAAAAATCATAACTCGGTCAAAGATTTTTTGCTCATTCTGGAAATTTCTGAAAAGTTGGCATTTTATGTCCTCTAAAACATATCAAAAAATAAAAAAAATTAAAAATAGTGTTTTTTTGCAAATCAAGTTTTAGTGACAAAAAATTAAATAAAAAATCACCAAATTTTTTTTACCGTGTAGCATTTTTTTTTCAGTGTTGTCCATATCCATACCTACAACTTTGTCGAAGACACCAACTCGATCAAAAAATTCCTTCAAAAGATACAGATTTTTGAATTTTCACATATCATTTTTGTATGGACAGCTGCCAAATTTGTATAGAAAATTATATGGACAAACTAATGATGCAAATTGGCTTCTTTGTGCATACCGAAAGCACCAAAAAAGTTTCAGCCGGATTAAAAAAAACAAAAAAAAACGAATGACCGAAAACTCACAGAATTACTCTATTGTTAAAACTAAAATTTTAATTTTTTTTCAAAAATACGTAATTGTTTTACTTATGCTGAGTTTTTTTCAAAAAGTTCCATCCCGATAATTTCCGATCATTTAAAATTCAAATTTTAAGAAACCAAAATTTACAGTATTTTTGAAAAAAGACGTAGTTTTTAGAAAAAAATTGACTATTTCACATAAAATCTTATTACTATCGAAAAGTATGAAATTTTCCGATTATTTGATACCCAATTGTAAAAAAAATAAACTTTCAGTTTTATTTTCGAAAATGCATGATTTTTGTTTTTTTTTATTTTCAAAAATTGTGTCATAACTGTTAAAATGTTTATAAAATTCCCGATTATTTGACACCCATATTGCCGTAAATAAAATTTGGAGTATTTTTTTCGAAAAACTTTGCAGTTCTTTAAATGATCATGGATCCCGATTTAAAGACACGATAATTTTTTGAAGTTTGGATGATTTTTCATTTCTCCCAATATCCCAATATCTCCGATATAGCCCAAATCCCATAAGATCTCTGCTGCAGGTTTGCACTGGACCGTGCTTAATCGAGGCAGCAGAACGAATCATAAGCGGGGCAGAGCAAAACCAAGGCCTGCAAAACCGGGACATGACTGTAACTTCATGTTGTATTCCATATAAATTTAGTTTTGTTATTGAAAGTTTAATTTACTTACTCCTCCTAACACAGCTCCCTCAACATATGACAATACCGCCACCCCTTTTCACACACACACTTTCCTCGGCTCGATACTGTCACTTTTGAGTTCATGAACGTCGTCTATTCATCAAAGCTCGTAATTAATTTCAACCCATTAATCACTGTCACATCTTTCTCTTGCATCTTTTTTTGTTGTTGTTGTAGTTAGCCCTGGTTGGGGAACCGGTTGGTAGTCAATAATTTCAGTCAAACCCATTTTAAAATATTTAATACTCGTTGGTGAAACAAACAAAAAAAACCAATTCACCATTGCGTGACGTACTATTTGCGATAACGGCTCGATGATGACGAACATTGCAAGATCGATACCGGGAATGAAAACAAAAAAAAACGGAAAAATGCCATTCGATTTTGTACGCGTAGGGTAAAGTGACCTGCGTTTGAACTACTTCTAGTTTTAATTCAAAAATCATTCTTAAAGACCAGCATGGCTCAGAATGCCCTAAGTGAACTCAGCATTTAGTATGACTTGGGGATGACGACGGTTACGAGGGAGGACACACAGGGTTCGAACGTCAAATCAGCCTATTTGTGTAGTGTTGTGTGTGAGTTATTTATAAACATGCCAGACACTTACTAACCAAACAGGCAAAAGAGTGAAAACAAGGGGCACAATCACACGCCGGTTCGATTCGGTAACCCTTGATGTTCTGGGAATGGGAGTTCGTCATTTATTTACGATTTTAAATCGGGCATGAGTCACCAACAGATCTTTACGTTTGGCGCATCAAAATTGATCGAAATTGTAATCAATTTTGATTTATAAAAAAATAACAACTAAAATCATTTATTACGGACATTTCAAGCCAAAGGATAGCCCACGCTAAGGGATACCCAAAGGAAAGAAAAAGAGAGAACGAGAAAAGGGGGAAATCGTCGAACAAACGAACGGAAATCGATTAGTGGAAAAATGAGCAAACTGCCGGCGAAATAGCAGCACACACCACGCCACAGCTGAATCGCTTTAGTATCCCCTGATGAGAAATTTTATATCAAATTACTGGTAAACACGTTTTTCACGTCGACTTACTTCTATATGGGGTCGCCACTGCTAATGGCACGCCACTCGCCCGATGATTGTGTCCAAGGGAAATGAGCAGATGTTGGACGGATAAGTCGTTTGGATTTGAGATTTGTGTGCTGGTAAATGGGGTTTGTTTGTGGCACAAATTGACTGCTATGCCTTAAAAATATTATTACTGAAAGCTGGAGGATTCAAATTATTTTGAAAGATTTACTAATTAGGATTCAATCATTTATCATGCAAACATGACGATTGATCACTACTGAGCAACAAAGTTTTCGTCACTCATGAGGATTCAAAGATAGAATAATCTCAAAATTTCAATGTGAACTTAAAAGAGTCTTCAAACTCTCAAAAAGAGATTGATGAGCAAGTAATTTTTATATTAGTTTGACATTTAATTCTCTTACCCTTACTCCCTCTCAAAGAGTGCTCACACTCACGTATGAACGTTCAATCTTTGCTGATTCTCCCTAAAGATCCTTCAAAAGATGCGTCATTACACTCATTTAAAATAAGACCATTTGATTGGTTGAGATCCAACCAATACAAATACACGATCCTTATTTAGTGTTGATTCTTATCTGTAGATGTCGCTATCTCAAACAATCAGGTAATGTTTACATTTTCCCAACCAATCAGGGATGGGGATTCTCACGACAAAGATGTCGCTGCAATCGGGGCACTCAACTTTGACAAGTATTTCGAGGCACTCACCAAAAGTTGTCATATCTCTTACTTAAGGATCTCTGATTCTCCCCAAAGAGCAATCTGCCAAATGCTGACTTTGTCTTGAGTGACTGAATTTCGGATTATCTCTACTTCGTGTGATCGAATTTCATAAATAATTCAAGAAATAGTCGCAATATTTTATCATGGGATTAATTTTAGAGCTGAAATTTTCGTGTGAAATCTCATGAAACACAATTTATGTACCACAATAAATTTAAAGCTTGTGACTCACCTGTCAGATTATATAAACACATCACCTCTAATATTTCAATTGAGGCCGGAGAGAACCGCGAGCCACGTTTCTTTTCATAACTCGTCACATTAAATTATTGTCCAGCGCCCCCACATCTCCCTCGTTACCACTATTCATCACCAGGTGGCGACAGACGCCTCCAGGTGAAATGAATACTGTGACAAATTTGGCTCCCCCAAAGAGGCCCATATTTTCACACGGCGAACCCCCGACACAAATTTGAATAAAAATGAATGTTTAAATAGTAATACGTCCCATTTTGTACCACCATTTCAGCCGCGTTTTTTGATATTAAGACCACCATTTATCAAAGCGAAGCTTTGTTTGCATTGAAAAACTTTTTCACAAATAGCTTCAGCTCCAGAGGTGAATAAGTGAATATTTTATTATTACTCTTTTTTGTTGTGAGTGTGACGCGTCACAAATCGTGCATTATTTCGCCTCTTAAAAGCGATGATCCACGTACGCAACTGAGAGTGTGTGTGTGAACATGATTCATTTCGGAGTCGGCTCGCAGCGACACCTTTGGTGAGCGAGCCGAACAATGACACGATGATAAATTGATGCGTTAATGAGTGTTTGAAGAGAGAGAGAGCGGGACACCGAGTTGGGAGCTCAGATCTGTGCCGAGGATGCAAATTGAATTGGGTTTCGTTACAGATCTTCAGAGCAATAAAGAATTATTTTTTAAACTGATTGACATTGTTTCGAAAAAAATAAAGATTATTTATCTAAATCCAGCAAGCAGACTTCAGACTATTTTGACAGCTAATGAATGCTAATGCAGCGTTGTCAAAGATCAGAAGTCACTCGTTGCTGATTTAATCGGTCGCGATTAAAGTGCGCAACCGAACGTGAGCTACCACGATTCGCAAGCAGCCAGCGATTGGCACTATCGCTTCACACAACTGAGCAATTTTCTGATATTTCGTTCTTTCGTTTTTTTGTGTTTTTTTTTATCCGAATGCAACTTTTTTGGTGACTTCTATATGCCCAAAGAAGCCATTTTGCATCATTAGTTTGCCCTTTTAATTTTCCATACAAATTTGGCTGCTGCCCATACAAAAATGATGTATAAAAATTCAAAAACTACACTGGACTACACTGAAAAAATTGATCCACGGTAAACATTTTTTTAATTTCTTTTCTTCTATTGTCTTTCATATGTTTATAGAACCTATTCAAAAAAAACTCAAGATTTGCAAAAAGAACACTATTTTAAATTTTTTTCTATTTTCTGATATGATTTGGGGACATATTTTCAGAAAATTCCCAGAACGGGCAAATAATCTTTGACCGAGTTATGATTTTTGAATCAATATTGATTTAAAAAAAAAATCGAAATATTAGTCGCAAAAAATTGAATTCGCAATCAAAAAATACTTTTTCATGTAAGTTTTAGGTAACTTTTTTGAAAATAGTCGCAGTTATTCTTTTTTTAAAATTAGTGTCCATGTTTGCCCACTCTTGGAAAAAATATTTTTGAAAAGCTGAGAAAATTCTCTATATTTTGCTTTTTTTCAACTTTGTTGATACGAACCTTAGTTGACGAGACATTGCCATACATTATTTTTAATGTTAAAATATGACACATTCGTGAAATTTTCAGATGTTTCCGAAAACAATATTTTCATTTTTTTAATCAAGACTAACATTTCAAAAGGACGTAATATTGAATGTTTGGCCCTTTTGGAATTTTAGTCTTGATTAAAAAAAATGAAAATATTGTTTTCTAAAAGATCGGAACATTTCACGAATGTTTAATATTCTATCATTGCTAATCGGACCGTTAGTTGCTGAGATGTCGACATTGAAAAAAAGTAAGTTAGTAAATAGTAAGAAAACAAAAAAAAATCCTGTTTTTTAATCTTTGCATGACAATATCTCAGCACCTAAGGGTCGTATCAACAAAGTTCATGAAAGCAAAATGTAGAGAATTTTCTTAACTTTTAAAAAAAAAAAACATAGCCACTAATAAAAAAATAAAAAATAAAGTGACTATTTTCAAAAAAGTAACCTAAAACTGACTATTACTTGAAAACGGTGCAGTTTATCAAAATTTCACTAAAGTAGGGGAAGGTGGGGCAAGACGACCATATGGAGCAAAAGGAACAATCGCTTATACGCCCGTAACTTTTGCAATTTTGATTATTTCCAGTATGAGGAATTTTTTCCTAGCACAACACGCCATGGGGCATAAGATCTTATGAAGTTTTTTTTTCAAAACCTTTGTTTTCTTCTAATTTTTTGAAAGAACAAAATAAGGCTTAGGGTTCGTTTTATCAAAATGCTATTTTTACTAGATCAGAAGTGTCCCTACCAATGACTTGCACCTATTATAAAGTATGATTTAACATTTGGTTATTTTTGTTGAGAGCTTTTAAAAATCATGTTCAGGTGGGGCAAGTGGATTTTTAGTATGGAAAAATACGAATTTCTGTAACAACATATTTTATTGCGAAATAAATACATAAAAGTACTTAAAAACTAATAAACAATTGTAAAAAAGTCCATGTAAAATAAAGTGACATTATGAAAATTTACTATTTATAATCTAAGTAATATTTTTTTTCGTAAAAACGATCAAATTTTTAGTAAAATATTATATCTTAATCTAAAAATTAAAGAAACGTTTCGAATACATTCTAATCTGGTTTACCTAAGAGATAACAGTTTAATTGTTAGCAAATTAACCTGTTGTTTCATGCATTGTTCCTCTTGCCCCAGAGGGTTGTTCGTCTTGCCCCACTAGTTTAGTGGAACGTACGGAAATCTATTTTTTTACATAAAAACAGGGTTTTTAAAAACTTGTTCTATGAAAGATTTAGTCAAGACCTGGAATAAGATGATTATGAAAAAACCGACAGATTTTTTAACGTTTTTAATGGAAAAAACGAGCTTTTTTTTTTTGCATATTACACATGCCCAACTTTCCCCTACTTTTTGATTGCATATTCAATTTTACATCGAAAAATGAAATTGAATTTTTTTTGCGACCATTATTTCGATTTTTTGAAAAAAATTGTATTGATCAAAAAAAAAACTCGGTCAAAGTTTTTTGCCCGTTTTGGAAATTTCAGAAAAGTTGGCATTTGAAAAGTAAATCGGTCCCGATTAAAATGCGCAACCGACCGTGAACTACCACGATTCGCAAGCAGCCAGCGATTGGCACTATCGCTTGACACAGCTATTCAAATCCTTCGCGATTTGCTTGGCCTGCTTCGCTCGCACAGCGACAGTCACTCATGAATGCTCTCAGAGAGGAGCGAAGACCAGCGCGGCACTCTTTTGGCACTCGTATCTTCAGATTCGTTTTGTTCTCCCACCGTTTTCTCTTATCATTCAATGTCATACTGACAAAGTTTTCAGCGGGTTTTGGTCTCGTGATCTTAACTTTTTTTTATCAAAATCACGCAAATCTTTCTCGCAAGTCCTTTCATTCAAAATCTCAGACGATACCTCCCCGAGCCACTGGAAAATACAGAAGCCTGCGTGATAAGCTAATTTGTTCGGCAGCTAATTTGAATATTCCCCCCCTTCGTTCGTAGTGGATCGTAAAGAAATGATTTTATATAAAAACTAAAACACCACAACAATTTAGGCAAATTACGATCGACCACGCTCTGCCCGTTGCCTGGTGGGAAAAATGATCGTGATTGCGTCCAAGGTTCGCGTGCAAGCCGCACTCTTGCTGCAGATCCAATTAATTTAATTTGAGTATTATTTTGCCCGAAAACCGGGAGCCTCGCTCGCTTGCCCCGCAAGGATCTCGGGACCTTGAACTTGCCGGTTGAACCCGGCTCGGAACGTGCGTCTCGCCGCTCAAGTCTCGAACACGTTCGTTACTTAGAAGTTTTATTGGATCGCGGGACTTTTACTGCGCTTTTTGCTTGCTCGCTGAAACTTTTGTACGGAAGATGATGAACACGTGTCCCGTCCGAGTCGACAGAAAGTGATGTTTTCAATTAGAAATAAATTAATGCAATTTCCGTCTAAATTTAAATGACTACACGGGAAGAAGCGTTTTTTCCTCCTTCACTGTTTTAATTTTATTTCGCTTCCGAGGAAAATCACAAGAAATCAATTCATCTCCTGCAGACCGAAGAGATCCGTCAGGCCTCAGCTGTCGTTTATCTTCTTTTCCCCGCGTTGGACGGATGGATCCAAGTCGAAACCAAAGCCAAGAGAGTCAATATAAATAAATAGACTTTAGTATATGCTCAGGAATACTATAAAATTTTAATGGATTTCATCTCAATTTTCTCGCTTTATCCGCACTTCTCTGAACATGTCTGACTGATGTGCCTCGGAAGAGTTGCACAAATCGAGAGCTTGACTGCTCCCATATTGAGTTCGGCACTTGGAAGGGGGTTTGGACTTCATTTGCGTGATTTAAATGACGGTCGATAGATTTCTGATGCGATCAACGCGAGCGCTAGTAAGAGTGACTAGAGGACGTGACGTGCAGGAGCGAGCAAATGAGATGTAAAACACCTCTTGCGGAAAAGTGGACCTACACATTCCTCACATTTCTGGGCGATTTAATACGAACCATATGTTCATTAACGCGGATTTTCGGACGACGGATCATCATTATTTATTTTACTATTAATATGTTGACCGGTTCGGCGGTTCGCATCGAGTTGAGTAGTAGAACTCTTGGTCCTGATAAACCCGTCACAAATCCAAGGTTGCTAAAGTGCACCATTCCATCAAATTGGCACGGAGGGAATTGCGCGCACCCCGCATGTAATTAAAATCCTTCCGTACCAATTACCGTATAAAATGATGTATCTCCAAAGTGACATTAATTACAGGCCACGGGGCCCCGTGTGGCCGGCCGCCATGCGAACCAGATCAAGTAGATCATCATCACCATGGCCGCGGAAAGTGCTGCCCCCTCTTGAAGCTCAACCATAATCATACGAACGACACGACTCTTGGCAGAGACTAGCTCGTTTTTTTTTAGTATGTAATAAAAACTGCACTTCACGTTGCATGGTGAACCAACACTCAGGCAAGAGCGGGGGGAAACTTGTACGAGTGCAACAAATAAACGGTAACGGCAACGCCACCCACCCCGTGGAATTGTGGGCGAAAGGGGTAGGGACATTTTTTGACATTTTAATAATATTTTCAACAATTAATAATTTATTTAAAAAAAAATCATATTTTGAGGCTTTTTTTATGGAAAACAAGCTCACATCGATGATGCTGCATTTTTCAATTTCTTGAAATAAAAAATCCTTTTTGAATTGTAATTAATATGCAATTGATTTGTTTTGGCCTTTTTTTTTGCTAAAAACATTTAAAAAATACGTCGTGTTAAATTTTAAAATTGAGTGAAAATTAAAAATAATAATACAGTCCAGACCCGATTATCCGAAGGCCTTGGCAAAATTTCATTTCGGATAATCGGATCACACATTTTTTTTTATTGTCTCATTTTTGACTATTGAGCTTAAGTATGACCACTAAACTAATTTAGAATTGCAATCAACCATTCAAATTTTTCAAAAATTGGGTCGCAGAATTCGAATTTGATGTTAAAAGTAAAAAAATAAAAAAATGCGAAAAAAAAAACATTTTTGTTCGTGATTCGATTATCCAAAGTCCCATACAAATCTTCGGATAATCGAGTCTGGACTGTATCATTAACCTTTTCGAGAATTCAAGGACTATCATATGAAAGATGAATACATTTGAAGAAGAATATTATTCATCAGAAAAACAACACAAAAGTATTTTTTCCTTTTTCTTTGATCAGATCGGTAAAGTAAGGCTACCAACTTTTGCTGAGCAAAAATCCGTAGCAAAAACTATTGTTTAGATTAATTTTAAGTGTGGGACATGAAAATATGAAATTGTGTCTGATTTTATAAAAGTTTACAAATTTTACATTTTACATTCATGTGACTTGCACGTTTTAAAAAACATTCTTTAAATAAACCGTGTTATTGTTAATAAGTTAATTTTAAGGTATCCCTTTTCCCTTTTGTAAATGTAGGACCTCCTACATTTGAAATCACTGTTTCTAGTATTTGAAATTGAGGTGTAAAATCACCGATTGTGATTGGACACTCAACATTATTAACTGAAAGAATGTACATTAAAAAAAATAAACCGTGATTTGCTGAATCAAATTTTTATATTCTTCCATTTGTTTTTGAAAGTTTGCTTTTACGAAAAATATCGACTGACACTTAAGTGAAAATTAACAAAAGATTTGGCTAAATAAAAAAACCATTCAATTATAAATAGATGTTGTTGTCGTCATCAAATTCCGTACTAAAACAAGACCTGTTAAAAACCCGCGATGAGGGTTGAAAATCCGTACAGTATAAGAAAAAAATCTACAGAATTACTGATTTTTGTAAAAAAAATAAAATGGTTGAACTTAAAATTTTTTGACCTTATATTTTTAATGGAAAATCAAATTTGCAATCGAAAAGTACTTCTCAAGTTCACCGTTTTCAAAATATAGCCATTCTAAATTAAATTATGGCCGAAAAATTCCGGTTTTTTTTATAAATAGTGACCATCAAGGTTCGATAACGACAACGTCGGGACGATAACGATAATCTAACGTTATCTTATTCCGATGATTCTATCGACGATAAGGGACGATAACTTATAGATAATATAATTTTAAAATCGACTAAAACCAATAAAAATATGTTGATTTTTCAAGCTTCCTCTTAGTAAACATTTTTTTGTTAATAGAGTTAGTTTCAAAGTATGAATACTAAAATTTTCACAAAATACCGTACTTTTTTAAAGTACTCAAATTTTTATAATTTGCAATATCAAACGATCAAACGATTTGAAATTTTGCATGCATTTTCACTGTTTTAGATTTTTTTTTAATGAAATGAACTTAAATGTTCATAAAATACCGTATTTTCTCTAAACTACTAAAAATTTTATAGTTCGCAATATGGGTTCAAACGATTTGAAATATGGCATGTATTTTATCTGTTTTGGAGATTTTTGAATGAAATACCCGTATTTCCTCAAAAATACTCATTTTTTTCAAATTCGCAATAAGGGTATCAAACGATTCGAAATTTTGGATGTATTTTAACTGTTTTAAAGATTTTTGAATGAATAATTGATGTAGCTGCTCTGAACTTCGAGCTCAGCCTGATCTAGAGGTGCAACCACTGACGCGCCCGGAGGTCCCGGGGCCCCCCTGACCACAAGCTACACGAAAAGTGGAACAGGGAACACCCTCCGGCTCCTCCGGGGCGCCTGGTACCGACACCCCAACGAAGGATCCACGGAGGCGCTCGGGAGACCCGGGGCCCCCCTAACCACAAGTCTTTGGAGGAGTGGAATAGGGACAACCCCCCGGGCTCCTGAGACCCCTGGACGAGGTCGCATAAGGGGTAAACCCCCATCCCCTCGGACGAACTCAGGATTAAAACCCGGAGGATTGAACGAGGAACCAGGATCGACCAGTACAACACCACCATCAACGGAAACAGCACCCTTAAGGGAAAAGTGTCTAGTTCTTGTGAATATAGTTTTTGCAAATTTTTAGGATATCCAATTTAGGTTATCAAATTCGTTCTTATGTTTAAGTTACCAACAAATAAACTATATTTTATTGAAAAAAAAAAAAAAAAAAAAACTCAGAATTTCACAAAATACCGTATTTCCTCAAAAAACTCATAAACGTTTCAAAATTTTGCATGTATTTTAACTGTTTTAGAGATTTTTGAATCAAATACTCAAACTTTTACAAAATACTGTATTTTCTCAAAAATACTATTTTTTCAAATTCGCAATGTGGGTATCAAACGATTCAAAATATTGCATGCATTTTCACTGTTAAAGAGTTTTTTGAATGAAATACTAAAAATTTTCACAAAATACCGTATTTTCACTTAAATACTAAAACAGTAAAAAAACAGGTAAATTTTTGCTTCGTATCAATATAGGTATCAACCCGTATTGCGATTAATAAAAAAAATGACTATTTTAAGGAAATACGGCATTTTGTGAAAATTTTAGTTTTTCATTTTAAAAACTCTAAAACAGTAAAAATGCACGCAATATTTCGAATCGTTTAGTACTCATATTACGAATAATAAACATTGAGTATTTCCGAAATAATACGGTATTCTGTGAATTTTTTAGTTTTTCATTCAAAAAACTTTAAAGCAGTTAAAATACATTCAAAATTTCGAATCGTTTTATACCCATATTGCAATTGTTGAAAATTTGAGTACTTTAAAAGAATACGGTATTTTGCGAAAATTCCAGTATTTCGTTCAAAACACTCTAAAACTTTTTTTTGCAAAATTTGTAATCATTTGATACCCACATTGCAAGTACTCAATACTTGCAAAAATATATTCTAAACGAATGCATTAAAAATTTATTATGATATTGATGGATTAAGTCAATTTGAGAAAGATTTTGAAAATGAGTTATCTCTGTTATCGGTGATAAGATTATCGAAATAACAATAACGATAACGATGGATTATTGTTATCGTTCCAACGATAACGATAACCATTGTCGTTATCGTTACACCCAGAACCTGACATCGGCATACGAGAGGATAAAGAGCACGATTCGGTAGTAAAATGGTACTGTGTGTGGACTGAGAGGATAAATCCCGAAAATACCGAGAGTACTTTACTCATGGGGTCATCTTCAAAAAAAGTTCATCTATCAAAAATCAAAAAAGTACTGGTACCGAGACTCGTACCCAAGACCTTCTGCATATTGAACCGTGCCTTTGCCGTATGGGCCACCATGGTTCGGTGACTAAGTGGCGGTCTTTTGTCCATATAAGCCACTCAATAGGATGAACTGTTCCAATGAACGAATGAACACGCGAGAGGACTATACTCTCGCAAAGTAGCACTTTCCTCACGTTTCTTTTCGTGAGAACTATCCCCTCGTTCTTTAACTTTGGGTGTAGACGATAATATTATCGACGATAATTCTATCGATTAACAACCTTCGGGCCATGATTGTCCATTCTTGAAATTTTTGTTTTTGAAAACTTCAGAAAAATTGCTACAAAATTTTCTAAGAGATATTAAAGATTGGAGAAAAAGGCACAGGAAAATTAAAGTTTTCTAAGTCTTACCCAAGCAAGTCGATATCTTAGTTGCTAGATTTCTAGGAATTTATAAAAGAGACTCACCTTGGCTGTTTCTATAAATTTGATTTTATGACATTTACCTTAATATTTTAACTTAAATAATTATCAGATCAAAAATTTCCAAAACTATTCACAGCTTTGTCCATTTAATTCTGTTTAATTGTTTAGAGTGTGATTTATCAAGTTTAAGAGAAGACTAAAACTTAATAAAGATACACGTATTAACATGAAGGGTTTACCTGCTTTCTTCTCAAGTTGAAAACTAAAAATGTTTTTTTAAGCAAAGGATTCTCCGCGTTAGGATGTCCCAGAAAAAATACGATGTTGCGGAAACCTTCGGGTTCTACGGGATTTTGCCTTAGGAACAATGTTTTCTTAAACCGAAATATTCTCAAAATGGTTTAGAGCAAAAGAGTTGCGAATTACTGATATAAATTCAAAATTTTCATAAAAAATATCAGGTATCCCACCAAAATTGTTTAAAAAATATATTTATGTTGTGTTTTTGCCTTTCTTACTGAAGAACGGTATTGGTTTTACTTTATTGCTGGACATCATTTCTATCTTCGCAAAAATGACAATTTATCATGAATTTTCTTCGGAAAAAACGGTTAAAAATCACACTGCATAGATTTTTGACGCTCTATCGATTCATAAAGACATCTATCTTCAACCCTCGAATTTTGAGAAAAAAAAATCCGTGGGGTTCGAGTAATGTTCGTGTGTGGTAAAATTTCGCAAAATTTTGTGTCGCGAAGTCCTCAGCTCCCCTATTTTCGATTTTGATCATTCCAATGAATATCAGGATCTAAAACCTAAATCTAAAAAAAAAAATCTAAATTGAAACTATTTTTTTACAAATTTATCTACAAATCCCACTGTGTCGCACTGTACCTCAATGTGCAGATTTGTGGAATTCATCGCGCACATCTTTCTTCCAAAGATCAACGCGTCGTCGTCGTCGTTCGTGGCGGCAAAATGTGGCCCCGGACAAAGTGCCTCCAAGATGAATTTCGCAGGCAGATCTCTTCCAGGGGGGAGGAAACCCCGATGAAGGGGAGAGGGAGAAAATTAGCACCGTGTGCACCATCATCATGTAAAACACTATAAAATGTCTATCGGCAAATTAATACCAAAGTGCAAGAAAACTTCAAGGAAGGTAGAGGAATTGGCAAAGTGGGTTGGGATGGGGGTGGTGTGGAGGCAGCAAATCTGTACCAAATGAATGTGAGCATTTTCAACACCCATATCCTCAAAGAGTGCGCGCACACAAACTCCCGGACTCGGAGGCAAAAGATCTAAAAGAGGCGCGCCAAGAGTCGGTCGTTTTCGCAAATGAGTGAATATTAAATTACTGAATTTATGTCCCGTTTTGCCCGACCCTTCTGCCGCCCGCCATGCCTACGGTTTGGTTGTTACACGTGGAGCAACCGCACATCGTGGATGTTGGGTGGTGTAAATGGAGAAAACCGCAGCCAATGAACGGTTTTGACGGTGCGGCTTTTGCGGTCCAAATTAAAGTGCAATTTATATAACCGTGGGCGCCTCTATTGCCGAAGAGGCTATGAATAGAGGTGGTTGACAAATTGGTAATATTTAGATTGAGTTATAGCTTAATCATTATAGCATTAATCATTCTTCCAATTTTGAAATTTAGTACAACGGGTGAAGAGAATTCGCATCAATCCAACATTCATCTTTGCTAGCAACAATCCGTCACGGAATTCATCCTGGACAAATGACTCCTGCCAGGTCGTTTAATACCTAATTGCAGCGCCGTGTGAACGAGGTTCTGCCTTCCAGATATCCCGTGGCCATTAAACCATCGCTCTTGTGTGCCATGCCACAACCGTGGCACTAATCAAGAGTTTATTCCATTTGCCCATAGCGTACATGAACTCTTACTTCCCAGATGCAGATCTCCCCGAACATCACAATCCATGCGTTGTCTGTCTAGGACTCCAACTTCTTCTTCCCACCCAGATTGCCAGTGCTCTGCAGCACGCTCTAAATAAAGAGATTAATCATTTTCAATTTGATGTCTTTTCTGTGCTATTTTTTGTAGACACGTTTCGTCCCCGTCCCTCGACCTTCCCCAGTTCCTCCTGCGATTCAACCTTGATGAGGATCCAGTAATGTTCCCATTCGCTCGTAGCCCCTGAAGCAATTTCCTCCCTCGCACCTTCGCCTCCCTTGATCTTAAGGTGAAGCCTCCCCTCCCCGGCTCGAGGCAAATTAATATACTTTTGCACGAATCAACACGAGGCCCCGATCGTGGTCGTAAGTGTTTCGGGGCGGACCCACAGACAAATGAGACGCGATTTGGGACCGCGACTCGTATCGGGGTGATTCTCTGAGAAAGAAGATTTAACACAACATTTGTTTAATATCAAAATATCAAATATTTTGTGGAAACCTTCTACTTGTTGAAAAAAGCTTTCCAAATCTACAATTACACAAGTTCAATTGAAGGATTTGTTGTTTAGCACTGAATATGTTTGATTCTAAATTCTCACTGAATGATTGTTCCTGAGCTTATTGAATCTTTTTGTGTCGTAGTAGACATCAACCTGTTTTTTTTTCAAAGCTTTAACAATGGTTTAAAACTTAAGCATCATCTGAAAGTTTCTTTTTACTTTAATTTTTATTCAGATTTTCTTTTTTATATATATTCATTAAGACAAAATATTTATTTATTTTTGGAAAATCCGCAATTTCTCAGCTTGAAAGCCGTTCTCAACTGTAAGTTAGCAGTAAGCGAATATTGAAAGTAACAAGGAAAACTGAACTGAACTGAACATTAACAATTGGCGTTCCTGAAAATTATTTAAAATGCCGAGTCTTTTATGAAATATCCCAGAAAGTTTTACGAAAAATTACAGAGTAATTACAGAGATTTTTGGTGGCTTTCGAAATTGAAAATTACTTACCTTCACATTTTGAAATAGCATTGAAGAAGAAAATTCTATTAATTTCAACTGTTATTTCGTTCAGGCCGTGTTATTAATTACAAATATTAGGATTTTTACAAGTTTAATTTTACACTTTCTGA
Organism: Culex pipiens pallens; assembly: GCF_016801865.2. Classification (NCBI taxonomy): domain Eukaryota; kingdom Metazoa; phylum Arthropoda; class Insecta; order Diptera; family Culicidae; genus Culex; species Culex pipiens. The sequence continues at coordinate 39,602,822 of NC_068939.1, forward strand.
ATTTGCAAATCAAAGAAGCAATTGAGCAGTTCTCTACGGAATCGGTCTTTTTTCTTTAATTTTAATTTTTGTATTTTTTAATCCAGCTGAAACTTTTTTGGTGCCTTCGGTATGCCCAAAGAAGCCATTTTGCATCATTAGTTTGTCCATATAATTTTCCATACAAATTTGGTAGCTGTTCATACAAAAATGATATGTGAAAATTCAGAAATCTGTATCTTTTGAAGGAATTTTTTGATCGAATTGGTGTCTTCGACAAAGTTGTAGGTATGGATATGGACTACACTGAAAAAAATGCTACAAGGTAAAAAAAATTTGGTGATTTTTTATTTAACTTTTTGTCACTAAAACTTGATTTGCAAAAAAACACTATTTTTAATTTTTTTTATTTTTTGATATGTTTTAGAGGACATGAAATGGCAACTTTTCAGAAATTTCCAGAATGGGCAAAAAATCTTTGACCGAGTTATGATTTTTTGAATCAATACATTTTTTTTCAAAAAATTGAAATATCGGTCGCAAAAATGTTTCAACTTCATTTTTCGATGTAAAATCGAATTTGCAATCAAAAAGTACTGTAGTGAATTTTTGATAAAGTGCACCGTTTTCAAGTTATAGCCATTTTTAGGTAACTTTTTTGAAAATTGTCGCAGTTTTTCATTTTTTATAATTAGTGCCCATGTTTGCCCACCTTTGAAAAAAATATTTTTGAAAAGCTGATAAAATTCTATATATTTTGCATTATTGAACTTTGTTGATGCGACCCATAGTTGCTGAGATATTGCTATGCAAAGGAAAATTGATGTTTTCTAAGTCTCATCCAAACAACCCAACATTTTCTAATGTCGATATCTTAGCAACTATAGATCCGATTTACAATGTTAAAACATGAAACATTCGTGAAATTTTCCGATCTTTTCGAAAAAAATATTTTCAAAAATTTAAAATCAAGACTAACATTTCAAATGGGCGTAATATTGAATGTTTGGTCCGTTTAAAATGTTAGTCTTGATTTTAAATTTTTGAAAATATTTTTTTCGAAAAGATCGGAAAATTTCACGAATGTTTCATGTTTTAACATTGTAAATCGGACCTATAGTTGCTGAGATATCGACATTAGAAAATGGTGGGTTGTTTGGGTGAGACTTAGAAAACATCAATTTTCCTGTTTTTTAGCCTTTGCATAGCAATATCTCAGCAACTATGGGTCGCATCAACAAAGTTCAATAAAGCAAAATATAGAGAATTTTCTCAGCTTTTCAAAAATATTTTTTTCAAAGGTGGGCAAACATGGGCACTAATTTTAAAAAATGAAAAACTGCGACAATTTTCAAAAAAGTTACCTAAAAATGGCTATAACTTGAAAACGGTGCACTTTATCAAAAATTCACTACAGTACTTTTTGATTGCAAATTCGATTTTACATCGAAAAATGAAGTTGAAAAATTTTTGCGACCGATATTTCGATTTTTTGAAAAAATCAGTATTGATTCAAAAAATCATAACTCGGTCTAAGATTTTTTGCCCATTCTGGAAATTTCTGAAAAGTTGGCATTTAATGTCCTCTAAAACATATCAAAAAATAAAAAAAATTAAAAATAGTGTTTTTTTGCAAATCAAGTTTTAGTGACAAAAAGTTAAATAAAAAATCACCAAAATTTTTTTTACCGTGTATCATTTTTTTTTCAGTGTAGTCCATATCCATACCTACAACTTTGTCGAAGACACCAACTCGATCAAAAAATTCCTTCAAAAGATACAGATTTTTGAATTTTCACATATCATTTTTGTAAGGACAGCTGCCAAATTTGTATGGAAAATTATATGGACAAACTAATGATGCAAATTGGCTTCTTTGGGCATACCGAAGGCACCAAAAAAGTTTCAGCCGGATTAAAAAATACAAAAAAAAAACGAATGACCGAAAACTCAGAGAATTGCTCAATTGTGGAATCAAAGAGTCCCTTCTCTCTGGTTGAATCGAAATGGCCTTGTTACGAGTATCAAAATTCCCGGGAGTCTCGGAAAAAAATTCCGGGAATCGAGAGTCTGAGAAATAGCCAATTTCCCACACTCAAAAAAAAAAAAAATGAGTTCGCGTAAACGTGAACAGAGTTCATGCCAACAAGAACCAGGAAGAAAACTGTTCACTTTCATAGTGCAATGCACTATAACGGTTGAACAGTTTTCTCCCTGGTTCCCGGTGGCATGAACTCTGTTCACGTTTACGCGAACACCTTTTTTTTGAGTGCTGGATTTTTTCCCGGGAATTCCCGTTCGTCACCCTCTAAACATAAGTTTTCTTTGTGTCATCTAGTCATTCTTAATTTTTTAATTTGCCATATCTCGGAAAATATTGGAAACTTGTGAATATTTGTGCCCTTTTCTTCATACAAATATCAAATAGCAATAATTTCAAAATCTTTCTTTTACAAATTTTGAATTTTGAGAACACAGGTCGGAAAAGACTCGAAACTCATTGATATTTTGAAATGGTTTGACAGAAGCCCAACTGTAATTATGTATTAAGTATTTTTTGATAACCTTTTTGTTTGTTTTGGTAATTAAGCTTGATATTTAGTTTTTTTTAATATTTCGAAGAAAATTAGCTTTTTCTGATTTAAGAGTTGCTCTTCAAAAAGCGCTTTGAAAATTTTGAAAATCCTATAAAATAATAGCATAGCATATTAATCGAAAGAAATTTCACTTTTTGGTCAAAGACAAACTTGTGGGAAATTGGACGGGCTTTCTGAAAAAAAAAATACACTGAAAGAAAAATAAACGCAACTTTTATGAGATTTTTTAATTTTTAAGTTTAAAAGTTAAATTTCAAGGTGATGTCACGATTTTTTTCGTTTGAATTTTTTGAGGAATTAGCCCAGGATGTTACAAAAAGACTTATGGAAAATGCAGGATGGTTTGTCTATCCCAAAAAAATACAAAAATCGTTTGCTAAAAATGTTTTTAGAAAACGTCAAAATTTTCAATAACAGGTAGTGGAAATCAATTCTCCAGACATTTTTACATAAAAGTCACCATTTCGACTTTTTTTCTAAGTCCAATACTTGTGAAGATTCAGCGGTTTTAAAAAATCCGATGGTAAAATTGCATGCAAAAGCATGCAAATCACATTTGTGAGCAAAAGCATGTAATATTGTATGAGAAAACGTGACACAAAAAGCATGCACAGCAAATAAAGTAGTAATCCAGCTGCGTGTAAAAGGCCTGGGTGTAAAATAAATTTTGCATTATTTTATGAAATTCTGTGTAATATTACACTCTGAAATATGTAGCCCATCAGTATGGGAAACCTACTTGACCGAAATGTTAAGCTCATATATGCGTTTATCCTTACAACTCTACATCGGTCTGACGGCCAAGTGGGCTAAGGCGCCAGTCCTTACTGTTGGTGCTGGGTTTGAATCCCGTTGGTTGCAACTTTTTTTTTGTGTTTGCAAGATTTTTACATGCAGTGTGTAATATTAAGTGTTTATTTTGACGAAGGTGATGTGCATGCTTTTGCATGCGATTTTACCATCGGATTTTTTGCTGTGTGTACAAAAGAAAAATAAATACATTTTGCACACCCCAAAAATAACATCAATCTGGTGAGAGTCAAGTGAGAGTCATATCCAGATTACCAAGGCCACACCCCAACCGTCTCGGCTATCTCACCGTTTTATAAATGCTGTGTTTAACGCCGAAGTATCAGTAGGATTCCCATACGTCGTATACACAGCAAAAAAAAATACACGTTTGTCTTTGAATACAAAAACATTTAAATAACTTATGCCCTTCTAAAATGTCATTATCGAGTGCAACTGGCTTCATATACACAAAAATGGCTTATATAGCATAGTTTAAGTAAGAGTAAAGGCAATTTTTCTGAATGGTCCTGAGCATACCATACATGGGAACACCAAATCGATCAGAAGATTTCAGGAAGGAACACAATTTCGAATAATGTCAAAGCACTTCATGGGCAGCTCCCCAATTGATATGGAGTTATCAATGATGTTTTTTTTTGAAAATTGGGATTTTTTGGACAAAATTTCATAAATATTTTAAAAGTCGTAAAATTACTGCAGTTTTTTTTGCTAGTCTAGTATTCTAGGAAAACTTAAATCTCAAATCTTGAAAAAAATATTAGAGTTCCACAAGAACTGCACTACTAAAACCATGCCGCGCACGCGCATCGCAGTTCTTGGGCAGAAATTAAGATTGCAATTAGTGCGGATTAAGGTGAGGGCCCGGGCAAAAAAATCGAGAACCCCACGTTTTGGTACAGGTAAGCCACCAGCGCCACGAGGCAGCTGCAAGTTGAGTCTTCAAGTGCGAACGCTGCAGATCATCATCGAAAGTAGGCAAGGGTAAGGGAGGGTGAGGTTAAGGACTCCTTCTGGTGGACCCCTCGAAATGTGTGAGTCACGAGACACATGTTTCCTTTTTACGTTATTAATTACCCCATTCGGGAAAAACGGAACGCGCGCGATGGTCGTAAACGCCGCACTTAAACCTCTAACCGTTGGGGTAGGTTCTCTGTCGGCCATCCACCAATACACCAATCCCCTGATGGTGGTGTGCTGTTGGTGATGCTGTAATTCTCGAGAAGAAGTGCAAGATGCGTGATTATGGTCTGTCACGCGGCGGTAAGGAAGATACATTGAGTGCAGTTTATTGCCCGGGGCAAGAAAGTATGGACGCGAGAATGGTTTGTGTCGAGATTTGATGAAAATTTGTGGAAAATCATTGATCATAACATGAAATGACACAGGGAGAGGGCACTGAATATCATCCCGAGCAGGGGTAAATAACACGGGAATATCAAATTTTGGTATTACTTGGGGGAAATAACAGGGACCAAAATGTGCCCTTGGTTGCCCAGTAATAGATGGTAAAACACCATGAAATCATACCAATGTCTTGTATGTGGAAGGGCAAAGCAACACCAAACCATGTTATTCCAAGGGTAAAATAATACCACAAAATAAAAGCATTTCAATGCCAAGTTGAGGTCTTCTGTATTTTTGAACATTGCTTGAATACCAAAACTTGGTATTGCCATGGTTTTATTTTTAGGTATTGCAGGAAAAATCAGATTTTGGGTTTCCACATACATGATTCTGGTATGATTTCATGGTATTTTACCAACTATTACTGGGCAACCAAGGGCACATTTTGGTCACTGGTATTTGCACAAGTAATAACAAAACTAGGAATTTTCATGTCATTTTCAGTGCAGCAGTTGCAGTTAGTGAAAAACGGAAATGATTCATATGCAACAGCCAAATCTACTCACCTGATGATTCCATGTTGTTCTTAGTGATATTCTTCACCACATCGAATACATTTGTCATTGATGAACGGCTTGTGCTTGAAGTTCTTGAAGCTTCTGAAAAATAACAAGATTGAAAAATAAGTGTTATTAAAATGAAATTGAATTGAAATTCACCAAAATTCAATAATTTGTCGATTTACTCGTTTTTCAAAGTATTTGGTTATCCAGACTTAGAGAAATTTCCACGATTTAAAAAAAAAAATCTTGGTGGGTATATAAAAAAAATGAAAATCTGCTTTAACATTTTTGGGTTTCAAGTCATTTAGCGCAAAATTTATTATCTTGTCAAAATTGGTAAAAAATTTCCCATAGTTTTAGAGGAATATGAAAAGAACACTTACATACCAAAATATGGTATCCTGGCTTAGAAAATTTTCAACAATTTCAAGTCATTTCTTCAGGGGGTATATCAAAAATGTTTAGAATCAAGTTTGAAATTTTCGGTTTTCAATGAAAGCATTCGCTTTGAGACATCATTTTAGCGCAAAATTAATTATTTTGTCAAAATTGGTCAAAATTTTCCCATAATTTCAGAGGAATTTGATAAAACACTCTAATGAAAAATTCTCTACAAAACCGGAAATGGATTTTATTTGTATTTTTTTATTTGACTCAAACTTTGTGTGACCAAATAAGCTATTTTGTGTCATTGGTTCACTCATACAAGTCTCCATACAATTTTGGCTGTTGTCCGTACAAAAATAGTATTTAAATATTCAAACAGCTGTAACTTTTGAGTGAATTTTCTGATCATATTGGTGTCTTCGGCAAAGTTGCAATTTTTCGATTTTTAAAAATAGTGACCATGAGTTACCACTTCTAAAAAATTTTTTTTGAAGATTTCAAAAAATTGCTATAAAATTGTCAAAGAGACATTGAAGATTGAACCTCGGGTTGCTGAGATAGAACCGCTTTAAGAAAAAGAAACACGAAAATTGAAGTTTTCTAAATCTCACAAAAACAACCCACCATATTCTAATGTCGATATCTCAGCAACTAATGGTCCGATTTTCATTGTTTAAACATTAAATATTCGTGAAATTTTCCGATCTTTTCGAAAAAAATATTTCGAAAATTTTTAAATCAAGACTAGCATTTTTAATAGGCGTAATATTCAATGTTTGGCCCTTTTAAAATGAAAGTCTTGATTAACAAATTTTCAAAATATTTTTTTTTCGAAAAGATCGAAGATTTAGAAAACTTCAATTTTCGTGTTTCTTTTTCTTGAAGCGGCTCTTTCTCAGCAACCCGAGGTCTAATCTTCAATGTCTCTTTGACAATTGTATAGCAAATTTTTTGAAATTAAAAAAAATCTTTAGAAATGGTCACTCATGATCACTATTTTTAAAAATTGAAAAACTGCAGATATTTTGCTAAAATAAAACTATCGGTTGCTATATATTGAAAACGGAGCCTTTTATCAAAAAATCAGTACAGTACTTTTCGATTGCAAATTCAATTTTGCATTAAAAAATATTGTCAAACTTATTTTTGCACGAAACTTCGATTTTTTTTTCCAAAAATCACTTTTTCTAAAATTTATAACTAGGCGGCAGATTTTTTACCATGTTTCTCTGTGGCTCATAAGTTGCGGATTTTTGTCCCCTAAAACATATAAAAAATCTCGAAAATGAAAAAATACATATTTTGAGAAATTGAGTTTTAGTGAAAAAAAAAGTTGATAAAAAAATCTGCAATTTTTTTTCCGTGTACCTATTTTTTTCTCAAAAGTCCTCAACAATACCTACAACTTTGCCGAAAACACCAAATTGATCAGAAAATTCTGTCAAAAGTTACAGCTGTTTCAATATTTACATACCATTTTTGTATGGACAGCAGCCAAAATTGTATGGGTGAACCAATGACCTAAAATAGCTTTTTTGGTCATAGGGAAGGCTCCCACATAGTTTGAGTCAAATCAAAAAATACAAAAAATAAAAATGGTCGAAATCGGCCGATTTCGTAGAGAGTTGCTCTAATACCAAAATGTGGTGGCAATATTAATTACTTTGTCAAAATTGGTTAAAATTATTCCATAGTTTAAGATGAATTTGATAAAATACTGTAATACCAAAAGAATACCAAAATGTGGTGTCCGACCATTGAAAAATTCTGCAATTTTGCAATATCAAAACAATACCTTAAATTGGTATGATACCAAATTTTGCTCTTGCATAATCCTTAAGACAAATTTTAAATTTAAAATACCAAAATTTTATATTGATGATACCAGAAAGGTATTATTACACAGTTCCCTTGCTATTTACCCATTCTCGAGTTAAGGAATTTTGAGAATGAGCCCTTTTCATATGTTGGTTCCGATATTTTTCTGTTTCCGCTAGTGACAATGTTGAATAATTGACCCGATATATCTCCAACTGCATCATGTCTCGTTCACTTCCTCATTCTACTCATTTGTTACAATACACCCTTTTTGTTTGCCAACACATACTTCCTGACCTACATAAACACCAGACAGATCATCGAGTGCACATGTCGCGGACCTCTCTTTCTCGTTCTTTCCATCCAATCGCATATATTTTATGTTTCATAGTTTCGGGAAAATGCACCAACATGAAACCTTGACAGTGAGCCACTTCCCAAAGGGACACGCTCAGATTTTACGACTTTTCTCCGCGACCCTTCGACCAGCTTCTGCACCAGCAGTCACCATTTTTATGCAAACCAAAACCAGCTGCAACACTGCCAACTAATATGGTGTAACATAACTGCTCGGAAGAGGAAAAATTGGTTTCGACTGCTGTGTTATGGATTCTGGGAAGTTCGGGAAGGCATGCATGCTGCGGATCTTATTTTAAGCCCATGGAGCGCCAAAAGAAGGGGAAAACAAAAGGGTAATAATTTCAATCACGAGCGACACGAACGACATGTGACATTTAATGTGTCAAACGATAGATAAGGTCTTTTGAGTTGGAGTCCCATCGGGGATAGGGGTTTTCGAATCTTTGGAAGTGCAATTCCCCTATTTCGAAAAGTCCAACTCCCTCAAATTAAGACACATGACGTTTTGAGGTTATGTGATTCCCACACAGCATCATCTTCATCAGCGCCATCAGATCAGCTCGTGACCGTGAAAATTTTTCCTCGTTTCGGATCATTCATCTTGTTAATCATGTTGGGAAAATCCAATTATAAAACATCTTCGCCGCCAGGGAAAAACCCACGCAAGTGTACGCGCCACCCCACCGTGGCGTCGCCCGGACCAAGGTGCGAGAATGCAATTAAATTTTATCGTAAATTGATGAAGTGATACCTATTTATACACGTCCCGGAGATAATTATTTCCCAATACAGTGCAACTCAAGCTCAAGGGGAAAAAGGAAAACTTTTCGTCGGAAAATGAAGGGAATAAAAATAATAATAAATTTATCCTCCTTCTAAATTTAGACGTCATCGTCTCGCTGTCAGGGAAGGTCCCCTATGGACTGCGGATGGAGGGATTGACATTAGGAGAGATGCTGTTGTTGTTTTTATTGAAGAAGGGAGAGGCAAAATTGGGCCAACGCGCGCTGAACATATTGGAAATGTCGTTTTGGACGGTATTGGAATTGAATAGAGGAAGATGGGAAGGGTGTTTTCATGTTGAAAACATTTAATTCCATGGCCTGTGAATGATTTTAATTGATGTTTTGCACAACTTAGTTAGTGTTAATTAATAAACTTGAGATTATTGTTTGTTTTATAAGTGTTTATCACTAAACTCAAGCTATGTATTCGGCTCTTACCAAACTTACCAAAATTGCAAAGGAACCAAATTCTTTGTTGATTTTTTCTGCAAGTTAACAAAAAAAAATAATAAAAATAGATCAAAACTATCAACAAAAAACACTGCCCGACATATTTTTGAATAAATTCAAGAAATGCGATCGCGACCAAAATAAAAACCAGTGTTGCGATTTTGAGCGCTCATCCGTTCATGAGCGAGCATTTTTCGCACATTCGTGAGGAGGAGTGCGACGCGAGCTAGCTCACGTTTGCTCGTGCTCGTGTTTGCTCTTTGCTCGCGCTCGCGCTCATTTTTGCTCATTGAGCAAAATGAGCGGTATTTTTTACCTGTAACGGGTAAACGATAATAACTTTTTTGTTTCAGCAGAGCTTAGAGGTTGGTTTTTTTTAAATGGAGGCTTGAATAGGCTAATCTCTAATAATATTGGATGAAGTTATTTGTCATATTTTTTGGTTTTGAAACTTGTTTTGGAGTCAGAGTTAAGGGGTTAAGGTGATACATTAAGATCTGTACACAGTAAAAAAAACATAGAAATATTACATCTGGGAAGTACGTCTTTTATGTTAGAAAAATGCGTAATTTTACTTCTGAAAATGTGTAATTTTGCCACTTTTCTGGTGTAATGCAACTTTTTCAGTCTAAATCGAGGTAAAATTATAACATTCAAGAGGTAATATTCAACCTTACAAAATTACAACTTCCAAATGTACACTTTTTTACTGTGTAGAAATAATTCGATTAATAAAAAAAAGTTGATAATAGAGTGACACGTGAAAGTGAACTATTTAATAATGCTGAAAAGTATCTTTTAAGGAATACAAATATGTTTTCTTGATAATGAGCAAATCTCTACGGAATCGGTCTTTTTTCTTTAATTTTAATTTTTGTATTTTTTAATCCGGCTAAAACTTTTTTGGTGCCTTCGGTATGCCCAAAGAAGCCATTTTGCATCATTAGTTTGTCCATATAATTTTCCATACAAATTTGGCAGCTGTCCATACAAAAATGATATGTGAAAATTCAAAAATCTGTATCTTTTGAAGAAATTTTTTGATCGATTTGGTGTCTTCGGCAAAGTTGTAGGTATGGATATGGACTACACTGAAAAAAAATGATACACGGTAAAAAAAAATTGGTGATTTTTAATTTAACTTTTTGTCACTAAAACTTGATTTGCAAAAAAACACTATTTTTATTTTTTTTATTTTTTGATATGTTTTAGAGGACATCAAATGCCAACTTTTCAGAAATTTCCAGAATGGGCAAAAAATCTTTGACCGAGTTATGATTTTTTGAATCAATACAGATTTTTCAAAAAATCGAAATATTGGTCGCAACAATTTTTCAACTTCATTTTTCGATTTAAAATCGAATTTGCAATCAAAAAGTACAGCACTAAATTTTTGATAAAGTGCACCGTTTCCAAGATATAACCATTTTTAGGTAACTTTTCTGAAAATAGTCGCAGTTTTTCATTTTTTAAAAATAGTGCCCATGTTTGCCCACCATTGAAAAAAATATTTTTGAAAAGCTGAGAAAATTCTCTATATTTTGCTTTTTCGGACTTTGTTGATACGACCCTTAGTTGCTGAGATATTGCCATGCAAAGGTTAAAAACAGAAAAATTGATGTTTTCTAAGTCTCACCCAAACAACCCACCATTTTCTAATGTCGATATCTCAGCAACTATAGGTCCGATTTACAATGTTAAAACATGAAACATTCCGGTCTTTTCGAAAAAAATATTTTTACTAAATCAATACTAACATTTCAAATGGGCGTAATATTGAATGTTTGACCCGATTGAAATGTTAGTCTTGATTTTAAATTTTTGAAAATATTTTTTTCGAAAAGATCGGGAAATTTAACGAATGTTTCATGTTTTAACATTGTAAATCGGACCTATAGTTGCTGAGATATCGACATTAGAAAATGGTGGGTTGTTTGGGTGAGACTTAGAAAACATCAATTTTTCTGTTTTTTAACCTTTGCATGGCTTTATCTCAGCAACTAAGGGTCGTATCAACTAAGTCCGAAAAAGAAAAATGTAGAGAATTTTCGCAGCTTTTCAAAAAAAAAATTTTCAATAGTGGGCAAACATGGGCATTATTTCTAAAAATTGAAAAACTGCGACTATTTTCAAAAAAGTTACCAAAAAATTTTTATAACTTGGAAACGGTGCACTTTATCAAAAATTTAGTGCTGTACTTTTTGATTGCAAATTCGATTTTACATCGAAAAATGAAGTTGAAAAATTGTTGCGACCAATATTTCGATTTTTTGAAAAAATCTGTATTGATTCAAAAAGTCATAACTCGGTCAAAGATTTTTTGCCCATTCTGGAAATTTCTGAAAAGTTGGCATTTTATGACCACTAAAACATATAAAAAAAAGTGTTTTTTTGCAAATCAAGTTTTAGTGACAAAAAGTTAAATTAAAAATCACCAATTTTTTTTTACCGTGTATCATTTTTTTTCAGTGTAGTCAAATCGATCAAAAAATTCCTTCAAAAGATACAGATTTTTGAATTTTCACATATCATTTTTGTATGGACAGCTGCCAAATTTGTATGGAAAATTACATGGACAAACTAATGATGCAAAATGGCTTCTTTGGGCATACCGAAGGCACCAAAAAAGTTTCAGCCGGATTAAAAAATACAAAAAAAAATGGAATGACCGAAATCTCAGAGAATTGCTCTAATACGTTTAGTCATGTTTTAATTCCTGGGCACCTCATCTTGTTTAGTCAATTATTTGTAAATAATTTTGCATAATAAAAGTCAAATCTGTGTCTTACATAATTTTCACATCAATTATCTTATTTATATGCTGGAGTCGATCCGAATAAATAAATGAGAAATGAGCGTGCTCACAAGTAAAAACATGTTTTAATATAAAAAAAATCGATTACCATCCTATTTACAGCTTATTTAAGACCTAAAAATTCCGTTCCGGGGTCGGGTCAATCGGCAAGAAACCGATTGGCAGAAATTTCAATCGGCAGAAAACTAAATGGCAGAAAAGGTCAATTGGCAGAATTTCAAGTGGCAGAAAAGGTCAATCGGCAGAAAGGATCAATAAGCAGAAAATTAAAAAGCCGAATAATCAAATGGCCGATTATTAAAAGGCAGAAAAGTTAAATGGCAGAAAGTTATTCAGCAGAAATATTAAATAGCTGAAAATTAATTATCAGAAAATAAAATGTCAGAAAGCTGATCAGCAGAAAAATTAAACAGCTGAAAATTAGTCAGCAGAAAATTAAATGGCAGAATAGTTTATTGGCAGAATACTTAAATGGAAGATTAGATGGTTGGCAGAATAATTATTAGGCAGAAAAGTTTAATGGCAGAATAGTTGAATGGCAGAAATTAATTGGCAGTTTTTTTCCCTTTCCATATTGGTTCGAATATTCAGGGAGCAATTTGTTTTCAACAGTTTGCAAAATTTCAATGGAAATGCATTGAAAGCATGGTGATTGCTGTAATGGAAAGGATTGCGGTAAAGGAAAGGGGCACGAAAGGATTTTTCTAAAGCGGGACGCAGCTGAAAACGAGCGGAAATGATAAGATTCGGTTGACGTTTTTCGCGATATGCTTGTTTGCAATATATTTGGATGAAAATCCAAAAGTGCATCAAATGCCGAATCTCAAAACGCAGAATCTTAAAATGTCAAACAATTGAAATAACGGATTATATCGGACAAAATTCAACTTTGATTGCACGGAGAAAAAAGAGTTCTTAAAATCGTGAACAAGCGTTCATGAAAATGGGAACCTCGAACAAAGTGTTCAAATTCCATGGTACGATTTTGAAAAACGTACCATGAAATTTGAACACTTTGTTCGTGGTTCTCATTTTCATGAACGCTTGTTCACGATTTTGGGAACTCTTTTTTCTCCGTGTGGCTATATTTTGTAAACGGGGCACTTAATTCGATTTAATTTTTAATTTTTACCTAACCCGTCGGCAAATTTTTGGTCCAAACTTATGGCTTAAAATTTCTAAAAATTTAAGCAAGAGTATCAAAAAGTAAAAACAATGCAAAATATCAATGAATTTTTGCAAATGTTATTTTCCTTTTGGGATCTAGGTCCCCCCTAGGAAAATCACGGAGTCCAAAAAACTGATTTGGACTGCAATCTGGACTGGATTATCCAAAATTTCATCAACAATTTTACTTTCATCAAAATTTTCATCAAAAATTTTACTTATCTCAAAAATTACTGGAGTCCTTTCACTCAAATTCAACGTATAAAAGTTCTAAGTTTAATCTGTTGTGTTAGCATTACATTTTTGAACAATATTTTTAATAAAAAGATAAAAGAGTTTTTGTGGTAACAAATTAAGTTACCGATTTGTCAAAATTGTAACCATCGAGTTACTGACACTTTTTTTTTGTAAATACCAAAGGGAAATCAGGTTAATACACAATATGACAAACAAAACAAAATCCGTATTAACTTTTCGCCCTGTTGAAAAGTTAACACGGAATTGTTATGTGTGCAATAGGCTGAAATAACCTTGAAATTGAACATAAAAGTGAAGAATTTGAAGAAGGCTATGTGCTGTGTTTCAATGTTTTCATTCGACTGAATTTTTAACTTTTTTGCGTATTTACTTGTCTTAATTTAGTGAAACAATATGCTTATTGAGATCGCTAATTCAGGTGTATTTTTTAATTTTATTAATTTTACATGTGTTTTTTTTAAATATTGCTTGAAAATTTTTTTTATCTTGTTAGTACAAATCACAAGGTAATAAAACATAGATTAAAAATTTCCACATTGATTTAGCTGAATTTAAAATGAATTATATTTTATTTACTAACATAATATCTTCATTTTTTTGTTTATATCATTCCGCCTCATAAATGTCTACACTTTCAAGATGTCCGTCCACTCTCCCGGCACTCAAATCGTTAAAACTTGTCCAAACATGTTTCCGTCTTTATGCCTGCTTTCCTCATTCAGCATGTAATATCCTACCCGAAGGGCCAACTAATTTACATAAAGCTCAATTAGTCACACCGCCGACCGTTTGCAATGATCGATAAAATACACTACCTACCCGCTACGTTGACTGTATCGATAAGTATTTTACCAATACTGCTTCATCACGCTACGCTTTTTATTTCATTTATTCGATTTGTATGCACAAATGTAACAACTTTTTTCTCCCTCCCCACTCCAACCCGTCCAAAGCATCGCCTTTAGGAGCCAACTTTCTCTCTCCCCATCGTTTTGATCGACCTCACACGAATCATTCCGATTGGCGCGTTCCGAATCAAACCAACACGAGCTCGTTTGGGCTCTCTCTTTCTTGCTCACACACTCTTATCGATCAAATTTAGTGGCGACGACGATGATCGCGCACGAGTGCGAGCGAACCAGCAAGGCGGCGAATGTCTGATAATGGTTGTAATGCTCTTATGTACAGCAATTCAGTTATTCATTGAGGGGAGAGAGAATCATTTCTCTTGCCGAGAGAGAATGCGCATGCGCTAGTGTTGGTGTGATGCGGTTACCTAGCAATTAAGAGAGAGCGAGCGTTCAGCTTGTGTTTGTGAAGCGTTCGTGCGCGTTGTTTGCCTGCCGCTACAGCGGCCTACTTGATCGAGAGAGAATTGCTGTGAAGAGTGGTGAGAGAGCGTCGGCCGGAGAGTGTGGAGACGAAGAGATCAAATTGATCGCGCGCGCACTGCGATAGGTTAATCTGAGTGTAGTGGTGATTAATAAAATCGGAGAGCGAGAGGGCGCGTGGCGGGAGAGCCGGCGGAGCGAGCGAGACGGCTGCTGATTACATGTGGCGTGAGAGAGTCGGTACACAGTGACGTGAGGGTTCGGAGCGGTTTTTTTTGTGCGGTGAAATCTCTCTAAATTGTTTTCTATTTAATTTTAGTTTATCTTTGACGTTTGAATCGAAAGACTGCCGCGCCGATACTGCGTCGGTGCATTGGCTCGCACTCTCTGCGTGTGTTATTTTGTTTGATATCGATGTTTGTTTGTTGTTGTTGTTGGGTTGATGTTTTGATATCGTGATCGCACACACAGTGGATTAATTCGTGTGTCGGTAAAGTAGCGTGAGCGCTCGTAACGCGTGGATTGTGTTTTGAAACTGGCGGATTAATTAGTGCAAAAAGTGTTGGAAAACCGTACAAATTAGTGAAGCAAAAGTGGATTCAAGGCCTCAAATGTGGTCCAACGGTCACCTATCGTGAGGCGGGTTTTAAGTGTGAAAATTTATTTATAAAAATAATAATTCGTGAAAAAAGTGCCCGTCCATAAAAGCCGCCACTCTGGAAGACTACCTGCAGCAAATCGACAAAATGTTACCCGTGGATAACCAGCTCAGCGAGGTACAGTACTTGGAACATTAAAAATCTAAAATTTTAATACCAACTGACAGTGACAAATTTTTGGGCGATAAAATTTGTCGAAAACGACAAAAGTGGATCAAATTACGGTCCGTCGTCGCCGCCGGGCTCGGCAGGCAGCCAGGCAGAGTAAATAAGTGAGGGTGTGTGCACACACTTGGTACCACACACATACACACAGCCGTATGCAAATTAAGCCTGTGTAGAAATGGTTTACTACCTCCCCCGGACAGGAAGAGAATCTTCGTAGGGTCCTTCTACTTAATGGCGTACGGACTAATGAGTGGGTGTGTGCGTGCAAGAAGGGTATGGCACACGGTTTGGTGTTGGTGTGAGATTTTTAATTAGTGTGAAATGGAATCTTTTTGTTTTATGCACTACCTAATTGAAATACATCCACAAAATATAAATTTTCCACAGATATATTTTTCTAAAATAGATGTATCATTGTAATAAAAAGTTTAAAAAAATCACATAATCAGTCGATTTAAGAAATAAACGAAAAAAAACTAACTGAACAATACTCACAGATGTTCAAGCATAGAGTAACTTCTCAAATCTCAAATCCGTTGCAAGTTAATGCAAACACACTTGCCGACGGCAGTTTGATGTGAAAGTCGCACGTATGAATGATAATCTGCTTGATGTACTTCAGCTTGAAAAAAAATCATTTAGTATTGCATTTAAAACTATGAAAAATACTTGACATTTCTTTGAAATTATTTTGTATGTTTTTTTATTGATTTTTTTAGATTGATACACGTTTGTTCATTACTTTTGTAGCAAGTTATAAATATTTTTAAATTTATTGTACGCAAAACTAGAATCAATCAAATCTAGGTTTTTTTTATATAACTGCAATTTGAACTCAGGGAAAACTATTTAATTAATTTGTTTGGTCAGGAGACCAAATTCTTTGAAGATAACATTTCTCAGATGCTAATTTTTAAGTTGAATAAAAGGTCCTGTAAAGCCTTTAATATAATTTATATGGCGTTTTTCCCTCAAAAAGCCAATATTGATTAAATTATTTATGAAAAATTTTAAATTCATTTTACAACTTTATAACCTCTTCAAAAAATAGTCTGTGTTCCTTCAAAATAGTTTAAACAAGATTATTTTTTATTGTGTAAAATCAATTGATGAGCAGAGTGACAAAGTACTTTTGTTTTAAAAATACACATTTTGAGCATTTTTTTGTCAGTAACTCATCTAAATATTTTTGTTCAAATTACAGTTGTTCGATTGGCTTAAAAAAAAATCATCACAAATAAGGGGAAAGTTTCAGCTTTTTAAAATTTTCGATTTCTTAAAATCTTACATGTTTTATATATTTTAATTCTTTTATTTAAACAAAATGAAATTATGCAGCATTTTTTTTCTCTAACGTTAAACAAAAAGTGAAATCCCAGAATGTTGAATATGGACAAAACGTCAAAAATACAAATGTTTGAAAGTAAAAAATAAGATAAAATCTTAATTCAAACATTGTTTAACATCTTATTCCAATTTTTCATTATTTTAAACATGCACTCTTCTTAAAAAAGTTTTGTAATAAACAGTTCAAATCCAAACTTATTTTCTTTTAAATTAATTTATTGTTGTTTGTTGAGTTTTTAAATTCTGATATCTTTTTTTAAACTACGCAACCTTGCATAAAACGGTCATAATTTTGATGTTTTTAAGGTGATTATCGAAATTTATTTACTCTTTTTTCAGTTATAATTTAGGCCGTTGCAAATATTTTTCAAAGTTTATGTTTTTGGTTTTTTACATTTTCAGTGAAACAAGTGTTGCATCATACATCAGTTCAGGTGTTTTACAATCATTAGTTTTCAAAATAGCTCATCGAAATTTGACAAAATTCAATTTTTTTATTAACTTTTTAATTATGCTTAAAGTTATTATCAATGCTGGAAAATTCATTTTAAATTGTTTCCAGTTTATTGAACGTCCAATTTCATTCAAATTTTGAAGTTTCAAAAAAATGTTTTGCCCCCTGATTTTTCGAGCCAATGTTGAGGTAGGGGGCGGGAGGGGGGGGGGGGGGTTATCCAGTTTATCCAGTAACTCTTTGCTGTCCAATTTGTAAAGATTAAAATGTTTTCAAAATCATCAACTTTTTTTCGATTTCGCTGTAAATGTTTTCAAAATCGACAAAATTGTTGTTCAAAATTGGATTTTTTTTGACAATTTTGAAAATAACAAATTTGTCATCACAGAGTTTCCACATTAGCAGGATTTCTAAACGATTTTTTTCTTCCTTCAAACATAAGCTTTTAATGTTTTTGCAAAAGATTAATTCAAACATATTTTTATGATTTTTTTTTGTCAAATAAATTCATTTATGTGATTTTCAGTAACTATTTTGTGATATTTACCATTCTTTCGAAAAAAAAAAACAGTTTCTTAATAAGTTTTCTTTTTTTATGTGAGATCAAGGAGTTAAAAACTTAAAAGCTTAGATTTTTTCAAAACTTTTTTTAAATAAGCATGAAAGTTGATTTGTTTCATCTTATTCCCACTTATGATTTTCGGGTAATTTTGATCTTTAAACATTTTTATCTTTAAAATGTTTTCAGAAATGTGATGTTCAATACAAGGAAGAAATTTTCAGAATAAAATGTTTTTAAAGCAAAAATTAGAGGACAAATAATTGTTTAATCAAAAAGACTCAAAACAAAGAAACACGAAAAATTACAAATGTTATAAAAAATGGTTATATTTAAATTGGGAAAAGTAAAAACTGTAAATGAAGGAAATAAAATCCTGCAGAAGGGATAACATTTGGAAAAAAGTGTAAAATAAATTGAAAGATATAAAAGCAAACTTTTGCATGTACCATTTAGTTCCACAATTTCGTCCCACTTGAGAGCTCGACAAACGACATGCGTTCAAATTCGGCAGCTGCATTTTTCTTCAGCCCAGTACACGTTTCACAATTGCATCATGCACATCATGAAATGCACGCACATCGTCGCCGAGTTCCCTGAAGTCCTCAACGTCCCGCAAAAGTCGCTTAACTTTTTCGCAGAATTAAAACATCAAACTGTCCGACCTTCAACTCCCAGCGTCCAAGTCTCGCACAGCGCTCGCTCAAATTATGACCTGTTTATAATCGCATTTATTACAGAATCATGACAAAAAGCAGCAACTTCCTTTTGTAGCTGCCGTTTAAGTCGCCGGTCATCGCGCGCGCAGCAAACGGCTATAAAATCCGGACATTTCGCGGCGGCGGCGGCTTCGCCTCATCAATGCGATGCCATACGGTTCGCCATCAAAAAGTCGCTACTATTGATTAAAATTTGCCCACAAAGTTGCAACCTTTTTTTACTGCAAACGACACTTTAATGATTAATAATTTATAATTTTGCCACTTTGGTTGCCGAGGCACGAAGTCTTTGATTTCGCCACCTAGCGAATCCCTAACGCTTGATGAGGTGGGACCACCGGTGCATTAAATGTTGGGATTGATCCACCTAGATCGTCGTGAGTTGGATTCGAACACATGCGCGTCTTTTGGCGACATGAGGGGGTGGCGCGCTAACCAACACGGCCGTGAGCGCTTTCGCGCGAAGCGCGGCAACAGCGTTGGATATTTGGTTTTCAATACTTGTCTCTTTTAAGAAGCGCAAAGCATTGATAAGATTCCGTGTGTGCAGTCGCGCTGGATTCCGCGAAGCCGTAAATTAACGAAATTGATAGGTTTCCTGCAGCGGGATGCAAAATTTATCGCTCGTTAAAATTATAATTATCGGTCGATATTAACATCTCGAAGAGCCGCTTCAAGGCCATTTTCGCGTAATCCGCGCTGAATGCCTCATTTCCACAACAAAATGGAGTCGACGGAATGAAAACAACAGGAAAAGCCATCTTTTACAACGGAGGGACGAGACGGTTCGATTTTTATAGGCTCGTCGTCGTCGTCGTCCAGACTTATAAAGCCCCTCTCGACCTTTCATACACATGAATTCCACTCGGCTCGGCATGTCGGGTGATACCCGACGGAGTCACAAAAACAAAGCAAAGTTCAAAACGGAGAGACAGCGAAAATCGTCCGAAATCGAACGAACCGAGGTTAATTTATTCATATTTTGCCTCGGCTCGGATCGTCGGGGGCTTTTTTTCTCCCTCGGAGTTGTTTTTTTGCCCAGCTTACATAAACTTTGCGTGTGAGTGTGTGCGCGCAACGGAAAAGGGAGGAGCGGCACGACGGGAGGCTATAAAAAAGGGACCCTAAAACCGGAGGCTTGGACCCTTTTTTGCTCCCGAGGAGATCGATCCTCGGCGAAGGACGAACATATGATCCGGGTTTCCTGGTAGCGAGGGATGTTTGCTGGATTTTTCTGTGTATAAATAATGAGATGTAATGTCGATTTTGTGTGAAAAGTTTCTCATCAAAAATCATTTCCTAGGTCCCAGGTCCTATAGGACATTCCAACAAAAGTCCCAGGTCATTACAAAATATCAACAAAGTACTCACTGAAGCTTTGCAAGTATGATTTGGGATCAAAATTCAATGATCCCTGCTTGATTTGATCTAAATTTTAGGCATTTTTGGATGACCTAAGTTCTAGGACATTCACAGATCACCAACCCAAACAACCCACCATTTTCTGATGTCAATATCTCAGCAACTAATCGTCCGATTTTCAATGTTGAAACATGAAACATTCGTGAAAATTTCCGATCTTCTCGAAGACAATATTTTATTTGTGTTGAATCAAGACTAACATTTGAAAAGGAGAAACATTCAAAATTACGCCCTTTTGAAATGTTAGTCTTGATTTTTTTCTTCAAAATATTGTTTTCAAAAAGATCGAAAAATTTCACAAATGTTTCTTGTTTTAACATTGAAAATCGGACCATTAGTTGCTGAGATATCGTTGTTAGAAAATGGTGAATTGTTTTTCATGTTTCTTTTTCTTCAAGCCGTTGTATCTCAGCAACCAGAGGTCTAATCTCCAACTTCATAGCAATATTTCGTTACAATCAAACTATCGGTGGCTATATCTTGAAAACGGAGCTCTTTATCAAAAAATCTGTAAAGTACCTATCGATTGCAAATTGAATTTTACATAAAAAATTTTACGACCAATGTTTCGATTTTTTGATAAAATCAATATTAATTAAAAAATCATAACTGCACAACCTGGAAATTTCTAAAAAGTTGGCATTTGATGTCCTCTAAAACAAATCAAAAATTGAAAACAAAATAAATATAGTGTTTTTTGCAAATCAAGTTTTAGTGACAAAAAGTTAAATAAAAAATCACCAATTTTTTTTTACCGTGTATCATTTTTTTTCAGTGTAGTCCATATCCATACCTACAACTTTTCCGAAGACACCAAATCGATCCAAAAAAATCCTTCACAAGATAAAGATTTTTGCAGCTGCCAAATTTGTATGGAAAATTATATGGACAAATTAATGATGCAAAATGGCTTCTTTGGGCATACCGAAGGCATCAAAAAAGTTTCAGTCGGATTAAAAAATACAAAAAAAAATCGAATGACCGAAATCTGAGAGAACTGCTCACATATTACATAGCGATATAGGACATAGGACATAGGACTATATAGCTATATAGGGCATAGCGATGACCTAGTCTACGATGCTCTTGCCTAAAAACATAATCCATGATCAAATGTTCGTTACGGAGGTAGACATATGACCTAGGTCATTCAAAAATATCAACAAAGTACTAACTGAAGCTTTGCAAGCATGATTTGAGGTCAAAATCCAATAATCCCTGCTTGTTTCGATCCTAATTTTAGGCATTTTTGGATGACCTAACACTGAAGCTTTGAAAGCATGATCCGAGGGCAATATCCAATGACCTCTTATTTGTTATTGCTGTAGACGCAATAGGTCTTAATTCCAAAGGAGCTTGGGAGACTCAGGTCATTCCAGAATATCAACAAAATACTCACTGAAGCTATGCAAGCATGTTCCGAGGTCACAATCGAATGACCTCTTACTTGTTATCGCGGTATCTTCAGGTTGTACTAGAATGAAGTAGGACATTCCAAAATATCTACAATCACTGAACTTATGTGAGTAAAATCCGAGGTCAAAATCTGATGACCTCTTACCAGTCATGAGCGTAGACACATGTACACTATGCAAGCATGATCATATAGGTCATATCTTCAGGGAGTCCTAGAATAAGGCCGGACATTCCAAAATATCAACGAATTACTCACTGAAGCTATCCTAGCATGATTTGAAGTCACAATCCAATGGCCTCTTACTTGTTATGGCGGTATACATATAGGTCCTATCTTCAGGGAGTCCTAACCACGGTAAATTATTGAATGAACAAAGACATTTAAAACAAAGAACTCGCTGCAACTATCCTGATCGGACTTAAGGCTAAGCCGTTGATCATTTTCGAAGAAAATTGATCATCACTATAAAATATTCTGTATTAAATTCAATTCAACGAAATTCAGCACCAAAAGGAATCAGCATGTGCCGGTTGTTGCCTTCTTGAAGCCACTGAAGGAATTTTTGATCTAAATCAATTGTGCTTCAAAATTTATATAATTTTGTGGCGCAGTCATTGACGTCCTAGTTGGCAATCATTGATTAATGACGATTTCCATAACTTTACAAGGAATGGGATAATCGTTACCAAAAGGAATCAGCATGTGTAGGGAACTATTCTAAACAACTTGTTGAAGGAATTTTGTCAAAATATTTAAAGCGACGCAAAATGTATATCTTTGAAAAAAAAAATCATGACAATGATGGAAGTCTTCCCGTTAATGGGAGGTCGAAATCCAATGACCTATATTATGTTATGGAGCTATGCATACTGGTCTTAAATTCAGAGAATTCTTGGATGACCCAGGATTTTCCGAAATATTTTCCTTAGATGACCCAGAACATTTCAGTATATCAACAAAGTACTCACTATGCCGGAATAATCCGAGGTCAAAATCCTAGGACCTCTTACTTGTCTCGGAAGTAGAAATTCGTAAACATCATGGAATCCTTGAATGACCCAGGACATTTCAACATTACCTATAACTAGTTATGGAACCAAAAACATAGGTCCAAACATAAGGGAGTCCTTGAATTTCGTAGGACTTTCAACAAAATCCACAAAGTACTCACTGAAGCATGATCCGAGGTCATGATCCGATGACCTCCTACTTGTCACGGGAGCAGATAAAAAAAGTTAACTCAAGGAAATATTTGGATGACCCTGGGCCCAGGATATTCTCTGACCGACCAAACTGCAAACGTCTTAAAGCGTCTTCAAGCTTCTTCGTCACATTCTCCATAAAATGTCCGCAGTGATCACTGTTGATCCAAGACTCCGAGCCGTCCTTTAACGAACTCCGCATCCGTGCATCAATCAACGCCGCGTAAAACCCACCAATTTCACGATCCCAACCGATTCCCATCGCAACAGCTCCGTAATTTATAATTTGATTCACTTTTATAACGAAATGTCCCTAATTACCGGCCGCTCACATCGACCCAGTATTCCACGCACCCTCTCTCTCTGCCGTCGTTGTGTTCGCTGGGAATCCTCGGCGGAGGTCAAAAACTCCATTCTCCCCGTAATTATTCCACAATTAATCAACCCGGGACTCCCGGCTCGCCCTCTCTCTCTTCATTCATCAACTCGTAAAAAAAGGCCTTTTTGATTGAAGTGAAATCAAATCAAGCGCGAAACCTGCCCGGCCGGGGCCGTAACTTTTATAGGCGCGTGATAAATAATTGTTGTGGAGCCCTAACCTCATCAGCGCACGGTTCCATATGAGCAATTTGATCGTGAGCGCGAGTGCCTCGCGGGGCCACTCGGACACGTACGGAGTCGACTTCATCAACCCAGTGGAAAAAGAAACACGACTTGGAGGGACGAAAAAAAACTGTTTATGATAAATGAATCTTATAAAATCTGTGTCGGTCCCCGGAGGGATTCGGGGGAGGGAGATCGACGCGCGTGGCGAAGTGAGGTTATGTTTTGACGGTGTGGTATTAAAAAGGGGGGCCTTATTACAATTATTAATAATGTTTTTTGTGAGTTTTTTGTTCGTGCGGTTCGGTTGGCCCGATTCTTGGGTGTTTTCCTTTGTTGGAGAGCCTGCTGGTGGTAATGAAATCATGGGCGAATAAATGCCGTAAACGGTTCGATCGCGAGGGCTGGTTTGCCTCTGTGGAGGGTAATACGATTAGCTAGAGAGATTTGGATGAAGTTTGGGGTAAAAATCTTACATCACAAGATAACATAAGAGTCAAGATCTGGGATGCGCCTTGGCAAACAATACGACTTTGACTCCAACTCCACAGACCTGGTTCAAAGCTACCAAACCTCGCAGTCGCTCAAGTCCTCTCTGGAGCCACCACCAAGTGACCTTCCATCTCAAACTACCGTTGAACGTCCGTACTTCAACTTCTTGAATTAATTCAATCCGGGCGCGCCCAGATGTAATCACGCGCTAATAAGATGCTAAGAGAATCAAAACCCCCTCCCCAAGTGTTGTGTATAAATCTCGCCAGCTCTAACGCACTTTGTTTGTTGTTTCGAAAAGCTCGGGCACGACCCAAAGTCCGCTCGAGCAGTCAACGGCCTCCGAGCTTCATTCATGATCTCAACGAATCTCCAAACCGTGACGCCACCAAGTGGCCAAAACCCTAACCGTAACCGTACTTAACCTCGAGGACCAAGGTCTAGCAGCGAGCTAGCTCGCGTAACTAGCCACCCCAGGACCATGATTTGGCGTTTTATCCCGAAAACTCTCCCGAAAAAAAAAAATTCAACAGTTTTTGGAGTGTCCCGCGCGCGCTTAGGAATATAAATTTTATTAAACGGGCGCGCACGCCCAAAGTGGGGGCTCTTCTTCCCTGCTTGCTTTCAGCAAGAAGCTCCCGCTGGAGGGGGTACTCGTAAATCAAAACACCGTAAGTTTCGGCGTGGTCTGCGGGGTCGTCGATTACGAACCCCGGGAGAAGCCCACTTATCAGATTAAAGACTTTCTTCTGCAGCACACAACACTGCTACAGGGGGTAATTGGGCGCGTTTTCGATTGGTTTTGGGCCCTCTGGAGATCGACGTGATCGAAGAAGTGGTTTTCTTTTCACACGGTCCGCGTTGATGCGGCGAGATCGGGGCGTGTGCCGGTTGGATAAACACGGGGCTTTCCGCAAAGTCATGGTTTGGACATTTATCAGCGTGAACGGTAGCGGGAGCGGGTCATGAGCATGACAGGTGAACAAATTTGATTAAAGATGGCGGGGATGATCATGGGATCTCCGTGACGTTAAGCTTAATCGGGACTTTTGTGTTCGAGTCGAGAGAAGGTCGAGAGTAAAATGGTCTCGATTTTGATTGAGAGCGAAGTGGAGCAACTGTGAGGATAATGCCCTTGGATTGTCGATCAGCTCATTTCAAAAGATTCACGGATGAGTTCTGCCCTAATGAGTTGCATTTATCAACGTCCAAGCTCTTCTAACTCATCGAAATTGATTCGTTTAGGGATTGACATTTTTTAGAATGAATCTGAGAGCAACCGCTCTCAACCGTGCCTTCACTAAAACATGGATCCTGTGCAATTGATGATAAAATGACTTCTGATCTTGAACATGATCTGTTGATACCCTTAATTCCTAGTAGTATTGAGCATCGAGGAACTTCTACTGTGTTGCAGATTCTATCCATGACATGATCTAGGATGCTCATAGACTCTATAGGACCATTAAAAGTTCTAAAAATATTCCCAATTTATTGCCACTGACTCAACTCCGTGCCGTTAAATCTCTACATCGTCCTTCAACGCCAACATCTGTTTGGGTAAATTAATTTCGTCCCGAACCCCTCTCTACCAACACACACAAAGACGGTCGCTTAATGACTACCAGATTTCCGTTACAGGACTATCTGCCTGCTGCGATTGTATCGGTATTGGTTAACTCAGATGTGACAAATCTCTTAATCCTCTTGGCCGTCGACTTCATCGTACTCATGCACAGATAGACAAGATTTCGAAGGGATGTACTCGATGCCCACCCCCCGAGGCGTTCTGCCCAAGAGTCCTTAAAATAGCACCAGTCCTCACTGGAAGATGAAGGCCCGAAACATGACAAACATAAGAAAATCGGGGTTCGTTCGTTGACGACTTTGTTGATTCATCCAAACGCGACTCATTGTTGACTATACATGAGCATTTAGAGAAGCTTTGAAGCCTATACCTGAGATGGCTCGAGCCAGATAGCCCCGAGCTGGGTGGATTACAAATTCATTTTCGATTGTGGTCGCACACAGGAAACTCGACGCCGATCCCGTGATGACCTTTTGCGGGTGGTGCGAGGTCTCCTCACTGTGTGTGTGAAGATTTTGATTAACGACGACAGCGGCGCTCATAATGGGAACAAAGCGCGCGATTGTGTGAGGACTTCCTTTCGAGATCTTTGCGTGATTGAGATATAAAGACTTGAATAGTGGGGAATTGTGTGTCCTATTGTGGACGGGGATTTAGTGACAAATTGTTTGGAGGTTGGAACGGGGCGAGATGTATCACGTGCTTCTGCGGTTAGCGGCTCAGCGCGGTGATTAATGGGATCAATTTGATAGGAGCGTGTGATTTGAAAGTGATTTGTTGGAATGGGATTGAGTCTATCAGATTGTCGTAGACCTTTGAATAAGGTTGGGTATTTCTATTTTAATCAAAGTATTTTTTTTTTCTTGAGAAACGAAATCATGATATCTTTTGTTACATTTACTGAATGCTTTTCAAACATTGAAATTTTAGAACTCATATAATACGCAATAATGTGGGGATTTCAAGGAAGATCTTAGAGTCTACAACACGCTTCTACCAAGGTTACCCAATAGATATGTAGCTCACATTTGGGATGTTCTGGATCGCTCTATGTGTTTTGGAATTAGGAACTACGAGTTCATTGTCATCACAAGATGTTGACCAAGTATGAAACACATATCCAAGAGGAAATCCATAAAATTATTAAGAGACTTGATATCCAGTTTTTTTTAATGTTCCAACTTAGAGGTGGGCAAAAATGGAGCGAGCCGCTCAGAACCACGGTTTATTTTTTTAACTATGGTCTTTCGAAAGAATTATGGAATGATTTTTGAACTTTTATTTGAATTTGAATTTTTCAACAAATTTTAGTATTAAATGTTATTTCAAATATTTCAATGCCTATTAAAAAATTCCAACCTGGTCAAAATTGTCCAACGTTGTACTTTTTCCGGTACTTTAGGCGGGGTAAAGCGCGGCTATTTTCCGAAATTTCGGAACTGATTCGACATATTCCGTTTTGAGGTATATTGCAACTGTCTCATCAATATACATTGAAAGATTCTGAATAGCAATTTGAGCATTTCAAAATGCTACTGAAAAGCCCATACAATTATAAGAAAAAAAATTAAATCACTTTGCCCAATAAAACTTTTGGAATTATAGACTTCACCGATCAAGATAAAATGTAGAAAAGAGTTCGCAATTTTGTTTTGCAATTTGATGAAATTTATTGCAATTTTCTTCAATTTTATAGATTGATGTTTGAGTGCTCTCCATATTCAATTATTTTAACATTTAAATCTTTTCATATTTTTTTTAAAGTGAAAGAGCCATTCAAAAGAGCCGCTCATTTTGATGAGCGAACGAAAATGAGCGGCTCCTAAAAAAGAGCGGTTTTGCCCACCTCTAGTTCCAACAAACCAAGTTTGTTTTTGTTGCTTTCTGGATTATTTTAAATTTATTTTTAAATATTAAAAAAAAATCATGTTCAATTTTTTTTAACAAATCAAAAATGTAGAATTCAGTTTTCTTAAAAAAAAAACAATTCCTGTTTGTGGAACTTCTTCCTCCCCTGTCGATTCAGAACTGTATCGCTATTTGACTATTCGTGCTCAAACTCAATCCAATTCAAATAATCATCTTTGCGCTTAGCTTAAGGGGTTACAAACATGCAGAAAATCACAAAATTTCATATTTTAGATAATTCACTTAATTCACTAAAAAGATGATTTTCAATTATTCCTGAAAGTTTCATGGAGATATTTCGTGACTGAATTGAGTAAAAGACGATTTAAGTTCACAATTTTGCCATGCGCAGAGCGAACTGTCAAACTTTCTCAGCGTTTTTCTCTAAACACCGAGTTGATTTACGGATTCCAGGATATCTCGGGATGGAATGAACCAAATTGGCTGAAATTTGGGGTGAAGACTCTCAAGACATATCCCGTGTGCATGACGAAGCCCGATTTTGAAATTTTGCTTTTTTAAAAAATACAAAAATCAAAAACTGACGATTTTTTATATGAAAAACATAAAAATATTTTTATCTTTTTTAAAAATTAAGTTTTTGAAAATCGGCCTTCGTCATGCACACAGGACCGGTTCAACGAGTCTTCACCAAAATTTTGAGCCAATTTGGTCAAAGCAGTATTGAGATATAGTGGCACCCGTTTTTTGAAACTGCTAACTTAAAATATCTCTATCTCGTCAATGGTAATCCAAATGTCTTCATATTTATTAAGTTAATAGATAAAAATGTATATGTTAATTCCCTGCAAGAAGATTTTAAAAAAAGTTTAAATGTGTGCTCAACCTCTGACATTTTTGACGATTTACATGTATGTAACCCCTTAACGCAGTTGGCCTGGCCGTTTAGAAAAGAAGGATGTTGGACATTCTCCGGGATGCTTCCGAAAGTTTGGCTGTGCTAGGGTTAGATAAGATTAGATAAAAAAACAATTCCTGTTTTGATGTTAAAATTAAGAGATTCTAACTTTATGTTTGTAAATCTATAAAATTTCGCATTCAATTTTATGTAATTTTATATTTTTGAATTATTTCTTTAATATTTCAATTGTGTGAATCAAAAAGGTTGAGTGCTTCTTGTTTTGAAGATTATATTAAAAATATGTTGTTTTATTTACTTATTTTACAAAATAAATTTGAAATATTTCGGTATGTTTTGAATAGACTTTTTTTGGTACAGCTTTCGATTTGTAATATTGTTATGGGTAAAAAAACTATTTTTAAAATTCCGGAAAAGTTGTAAATCTTTGAAATTTCGCATTTTTTGAATATTTTTTTTAATATTTCAAATATGTAAATTAAAAATGTTGCTTTTTGTTTTCAAGATTGTTTTAAAATAAAATTGGTGCTTTGTTTCTTTTTTTACTGAAATTGTCAATAACTTATTTTTTGAAATTTGATTAGGAATATTTTTTTATGTTTTGTGTCATCTTTTGTGAGAATAGTTTTCGATTTGTAATAATTGTTTGGGTTGAAAAAATCCGAAACGAAACTATTGTCACTACGCCCCCCGGGGCATGGCCTTCCTCTAACGTGGGATTTCTGCTCCAGCGCCTCTGACGAGACAGGAGAAACCGGGACCGACGTTTTACTTCACCATCCGATAGAAGCTCAGTGGATAAGGCGGGAATCGAACCCGCGTCTCATAGCATCATCGGGATCGGCAGCCGAAGCCGCTACCCCTGCGCCACGAGACCCCCCTGCGCCACGATATCCGGATCCACGGATATCCGGATAATTATCCGTAATTATCCGCTATCCGGATATTTTTTTTCATCTAAACAAAAAAATAAATAGAAAAAATCGCTGTATGGCCAGGAGGTGCGGGATTTAGACCAATTATAAGGTAAGGGTCTTATAAAAGACCTCAAATACCAGTACCTCACCGAAAACGATGATTGAATTCATTTTTTTCCAAATATGTACACAAATAAATTGATTGACGCACGGCTTATCTAAAGGTTGTTTTTATAAAACTTGAATGAACCTCTCTAATTCATCCTGGAGCTTGTTAGGGGAACTGTTACGAGTCAGAGAAACTGTTTTTCAAAATCTTGTATCGGTAAAAATTTTGAAGTTTTTATTCAATATATTTAAGCTAAAAATTTTGAAAAAGTATCAAAAATCGCTGAAATTAAGATGTTTTTGTAATTATTTTATCAAAACATCAGTATTGAGTTACCTAAATATGCCGTTAGTATCCTACATCATGAAAAATTAGTAATCTCGGTCGTCAGTTTCGAAAATAGCAAATGCAAGGCCTACACGACGTTGCAAGCATATGTCTCAAAGGGTACGAAACGAACACGAGATTTGACCGAACTTGCATGCGATTTAAATTGCAGCTAATACAGTCGACTCTCTGGTTGTCAATATCCAGGGGACCGTCGAGGAAGAGAATCATCAGTTTACAGAACGATGCAAAATGAAGACTCGATTGAAAATATGTATGTTTTTCTTGGTACCCAGCTATGGGAGAGAATCATGGCAACGTCCAGCAAACAAAAACAAACTAATGTCAAACACCCTTCAAAGCTTCGTTTCGCAAAGAAAAATGTCTATGCAAGCCATGAGATAGTGACAATATTGACAACCGGAAGAGATTTTTAAAGCAAACAGAATCCAAGGGACCGTCGAGGATGAGATCCTTCAAGCAAGTGAAAATATCGAGGAATAAAGCCAATCGAAGTATGCAGTTTGAAGGGACTGAAAAATTCAGCGATAGATGGAGCAATATTGATATCGAGAAGATCGACAGCCAGAGAGTCGACTGTACACGCAAATAACATTCCAAAAGGGCGTAGCTTCAAAATATCACTGTTTACACGAAATTAGATTCCAGATTCGGATTCAACGGTCAAAATGACTACAAGAAAGCATATCCTAACCATTAAGACTTATGCTTGCAACGTCGGTGCAACGGTGCAACGTCGGAGTTCGCCTTGCTTCTGAATTCAGAGAAATTTTAAAAATTTTGGCACTTTTTTCGCACTAAATCTCAAATATCTCGGCACTGGAGTGTCGAAATTGAATTTTCTCAAAAGGAAAAATGTTTGCCGTGAAATTTCCTACAAGCTGCATGCAATGGTTTTGGTAAGGAAAATGGGTTACCCTAAAGCAAATGAGCATTTCTGAAAAAAAAGTCTCGAAAAATTGCGATTTTTTCAACATATATCAGCCTGGGAGAAGACAAAAACTTAAATTTTGGTCTAATATTGATAGTGCATCTTAATCGATGGACAAAAACCTATCGTTTAAGCAAAATACACACCAGATTGAACCAGTTTTTGTATTGATTCCAAGCGATTTTAGAAAATTTGTTCAAAAAAGTATTTTATTTTTCTTTACTTGTCTAAGAAAACTTTGTTCCTAACATCATAATCTATCATTGAGGATGTAAGCACCTGAAATTCCTCGACATGACCTTAAAATGGGACAGGTTAATGACCACCAAAATCATAAAAAATCTCCACATTAAATTTTGTTGAAAATATCCGGATAGTACGGATAGTGCGGATAATTATCCGGATATCCGGTGATCCGGATAACGGATATCCGCACGGATCATTATCCGGATATTCGGATATCCGGATATGCGGATAGCCGCATCCCTAGTCCGTACCAGAGAACCTTCGAAAAAATCACTTGACTTACCTGCCATTAAATTTCGTGAATCAAATCTTATGTGGAACCTAAATGTTGACGTCCGTAATAGAGAAGTAGTAGGCTTAGCATCGTATCGTCAAATGTAATCTGAAGTCCGTAATTGAAGATTTATTTCGAATTTAGAACATTTAAAAAAAGGTTAAAGGAGTTTGAAGAATCCCTAAAATTACATCGATCACATTCATTGACATAACGTATAAATCGCACCGCTAAAAATCGACTCTGGATAGGTTCATATGGGATGGATTCTTGGTGATCCCAGAGAAGATACTTTTAAATATTGGAGTAATTTAGCATAGATTGGAAGAAAGCGCCCAGAGAGCATCAGAGTTTGTATTTTAACATACTTGAGCCAAAGAGAACGATTCGGGATATCCCTAACCACGAAACCACGTCAAACAATCGTGACGCCAATGAGTAATGATCCCGCCCCGTCAAGTATCCCTTTAAAGGGCTACTACCCCCGAAACCTTCCACACGGCTCCTCGGAATCGATCCATCCGGATAATTAACCCGACCGTAACCGTAACCGTGATTGATGCCCAATCAGCATCCATCATTAGAAATTATACATATCAGTTACCTCTCTCGCTCTCTCCTTCGAAATACAGAAGAGAAAGAAAAAAAAAAACACTTTGCGGTTAATAGAAAGCCGGACTCCTCGGTTGATGATCGTTTGCGATTCGGCCGGCTCAAGCCCCCCGGATAGATTACGGGCGATCGACGCAAGCTAAAAGATCATTAATTAAAACTCTTGTTAGAAACTACGCGCAGCTCCGGATTCATGCATGAAAGCAGGCACAGATTTAGATTAATATCTGGATGAAATTGATTTCGGGCTTCGGCTATCTCTTCGAGGTAAAATAATGACGGATTATTACACCTCTAATCCGGACTCGTCGAAAGACCCGGACCGTTCAACCGTGACGCTTCGCTTGGTTCGCTTTTTTATCCCGGGAATTCTCACCCCTCTTCACCCCGGTTGGGAATCTTTTCGGCTGTTATCGTCTGCTCTTCATCTGGTAGACCATTTCGGGGGTTGTCTACGAGGGTAAAACAACTATAAACAACACCGTTCGACAGGGGGCACGTGCAACAAGTCAACACGCACCACCGTCAGGTATTCGAGAAGGAAAGCCCAACAAAAAAAAAAAAAAACCGGGCATGAATGGATGTGTACCCTTAGCAAGGATACGGTGACCAACTTGAGGTGTGCGGTCCTCCTTTGTGTTGCCAACATTCCGGGGCATTTATCTTGTTTGGGCTGCTGGTGAGATTTGTTGTGTACGAGATTTGCTACCGCAGCAGACACTCGGCATGCGTGTCCTAATTGAGTGCCTTTGTGGCGTTTTTTTTCCGGGAGGGTGACGACCCTATTGTTTGGCTTTATTTGCTGATTCCCAGTCTTGTTTGGCCAACAACGGGGATTAACAGTTTAATTAACACCTTTTTTGTCAAGAGTGTAACACAAAACCAGATTTCCACCCCGAAAACCGCCTCGTAATTTCCCATGATCTGCCTCTCCAGCAGCTCGTTGACATCGACGTCTCGAAAACCGGGCCCTCAACAGCTCAATGGCGTCCAATTCGAAAACTGTTACCCAATTGAGCGGAATCTCGACGCGGATGATGATTTTATGCAAACATCATCACTTGATTTCAAAAAGATCGGGGGCCCCCGTCTCGAAAAAGTGGCCACTTTCCCAAAATTCGAGAAAGATTTCGGGCCGCTTGATTACTCATTACCAGGCACTCGTTGCGAAGCAGAAGTGTCGAGTTGGGAGTTTTTTTGTTTGTTTGTCCAAAAGTACCCCTCTCTTTCTACACGGTGTGTTAGCAATCAAAATTGCAAATTAATCTAGCTCGAGTGGGCCCCGGTTTTAGGGGGGATGGCACTTGAGGGATGGGTTTTCGAGGGGATTCGATCGTGGGAAATCAAAACTTGAACCTTTGTCTTCCTGATGGGCCTTTGGAGTGGGGAAGGATCAAGAGCTTTTTGGAAGAGGCGTTGAGGAGAGCTAGACGAGCTACCTAGTATGATTTCTGAATGCTTTTTGCACAAAGGAAAGACTTTTCACAGAAAACAGTCTTGAAAAGTCTATCAATGTGTTTGACTGTTGGTTGACAGATAAAACTTACCAGATGGAACAGGTTACCACTTCATGTTTTCCAGCTCTTCAAATTTAACGTCACTGAATCACTACCTTGCACTGCTAATTCACAACTCACTCACATTTCACTTACCTCGTTACATTTCACTATGGAAACTTCGCTTTTCCGATTTTGAGACATCAAATTTGACGTCCGTACTTGAGGTGTCGATTGTTGATGTTTTTGTTCTACGATTAAGTTAATTTGCAACCAACTCACATTTCACTTACCTTGTTACATTTCACTAAGAAAATTTGCTTTTTAGATTTTGAGACATCAAATTTGAAGTCCGTACTTGAGGTGTCGATTGTCGATGTTTTTATTCTACGATAAAGTTAACCTAATTATTCGTGCAAAGCATTCTTCAAACCACTTTCAAGCACTCCTCCCAAACCTGCCAAAACACTGCTGAGCTGTTAAAAGCATGATTGATTGTAAATATGATCAGCTCACAGAGGGTTCACTCTGCATGGCTTCGAACCCGTCCATTCAACGATCCTCGTTGGATCTCGTCAGATATTGCAAAATCCATTCAGAGATTGATCGCGCGCAGACGTTTAATTGGGTGAGGCTCTTCTTAAAAAATATATGATCCGTTGATTAGTCTCGTTGGTAAATGATCTGCTTTCGCGCCGGGGTGATCCAAGATTTCAGAGGTCAAATTGATTTTGTACGAAACACGCCTCGGGGGCTTCATCGATCTTAGCGCGCGTATCAAAACATGGCCGTAGATTAATGATTAATTGAGTGCGAGGTCGCTCCTCAGCGTAGGCAATCGAAAGCAGGTACGTCTCACCCGCAGGGTTAATTACGTTACGATTTCCTCGCGAGAAGCTCGCGCGAAATCTCCCAGACAAAAAAAAACGCAATCAACTCTCGATATAAATTCCATCTACGCTGCCTCGTCGCTATGGGAGGATCCACCGTTATGTCCCATAATTAATCTCGACGCCCTGAATCGCCGCGGACGCGGCAGACTTGCTCGATAAGTCTCGAAGTGATAAATGCGTGCACTGGGAAATCAAATCATCAATCAGAACCGAGCTGCGGAGCAGCACACACACAGCTCACAATGAATGAATTGATGATCTACACGACTCCCTTGAGCTCCAGCTAGAGAGTTGTTTTGATTCCGCGACTCCGTGGCGCTCCACCGCCGCCGAAATCCATCACGCTGATCACGACGACGTGCACCTTCGAATTGTGATGAATTGTGGCGTGAAATGCTCGCAGCTAAGGAATTCAAATTAGACCGAAAAAACGCCGCGGATCGCTGGGGAGTGCGCGCCCTTTGACACCAATTTACGATCACCGGTGAAAGGATTCAATTTGTCAGTTTCTTCTTCCAACGGCGGACCACGTGCGCGCCTAGACGTGTGCAGGTGTGAAAAGTTGTGGCCAGAGTCACGAAGTGACGAATTCGTCTTCATTACCCCCGCGAGGAGGGTTCACCGGTGCAGCGTGATTTGCAATGGGTGCGATACGGATCGTGGAGGGGTCAAATGTTGGGGGGCCTAACCTGGTCTGATTAGATGGCCTAGGGAAAGTGGTTCTCTGAGAATACTTTCTTGCCAAGTTCAGATAGATTTTTCACAGAAAACAGTCCTGAAAAATCTATGTGCTTATTTGACAGTTGACAGATGGTACTTACCAGATTCAATCTTGTACTCACTTCATGTTTTGATGACCTGATCACTCTCCTCACAGCACTTACCTTGTCCGAATCGATCACTTCACTTTACTCATGTTTACTTCTAACAAAGTTCAATTAACTTACCTGCTATCAAACATAGCATTCCAAATCTCCGATGATACCTACAGTTTGACGTCCGTAATTGAGAAGATTTGTAATTGCAACGTTCCCTTAACTGTAACCTGAAGTCCGTAATTGAAGCGTAGTTCTCAACTCTCCCGATAGCAGGACCGCACCACGGAGCGCGGCCATTACAATCTCCCAAAAACTCACCCCTTTTTCCTGCCGCGATTCTCCGAGGGGTTATAAACGCGGCCCGTGTGTGTGTGTGGATTGATTTGAATTTGACACGCCTCTCGCGAGGGGCCACGGCCATGTCACGGCGAGGCGCGGCCGCGGAAAGCACCAGGCTCACGTGTGTGTGTGTACGTCTGTGTATAAAATGTTTTTAATATAAATTTATCTTTCGCTTCGCTTTGGCCTTCATTTTCTTACCGCGCTGTAAGCTCAGTTGAAGACTGCGCGCTCCCCCCTTTGTTTTACTTTCATTAAAATTGAAATTGTCGGTTGCGCGGGAAGTCTCTCTCTCGCGGAAGGTTGACCCGGCAGGGTCAAAGCGGGTCGGATCGGCGATTTCCATCATTTTTCGCTTGCTCTGAAGAAGTTCTGAAGACGCTGAGGGAGAGAAATGAGATTTTCAGCGGTCGCGACTAGACTTGGCGACTTTTTTCTGATTTTTGCTTGATTTTCTAATTTTTGCATCTCAAATTAAAATATCAATGGATATCATGATGAGATCCATAGATTGAAACAGAAATGAGATTTTTAGCGTTCGCGACTAGACTTGGCGACTTTTTTTTCTCAAACTCAAATTAAAATATCAATGGATTTCATGATGAGATATAAAGATTCAAATAGAAATGAGATTTAAGCGTTCGCGACTTGTCTTGGCCCCTTTTTTCAGATATTTGATTGTTTTTGGCACGTGACTCAAAATCAATTATTTGCATGATGAGTTCCAAAGTTCTAAAGAGAAATTTGATTTTAAGCGTTAGCGACTAGACTTGGCGACTTTCTTTTTAATTTTTGCTTGCTTTTCTGATGAGCGAATCATCTCAAATTAAAATATCAATGGATTTCAAGATGAAATCCAAAGATCCAAACAGAAATGAGATTTTCAGCGTTTGCGACTAGACTTGGCGACTTTTTTTTCCTATTGTTTGCTTGTTTTTTGTCGAACAAAACATCTCAATTTAAAATATCAATGGATTTCATCAAAGATTTTCAGCGTTCGCGACTAGACTTGGCGACTTTTTTCTGATATTTGATTGTTTTTGGCAAGCGGATCATTTCAATTTTAAAAACTAATGAATTGCATGGTGAGTTCTAAAGTTCCATTAGAAATGAGATTTTTAGCGTTCGCGACTAGACTAGGCGTCATTTTTCTGATGTTTGTTCAATATCTTAAGCAGTTCGGCGTTGTGAAAAAGAAATGATGTTTTCAGCGTTTGCGACTTGACTTGGCGACTTTTTTCGGATTTTTGCTCATTTTTTGGCAATTGAATCATCTCAATTTAAAATATAAATGGTTTGCATCATGAGATCCAAAGATACAAAGAGTATTGCGACATAAGCGTTCGCGGTAGACTTGGCGACCTTTTTTTAATTTTTTGCTTAAGATCGTAAGAAGTTCTCAAGACGTTGTGAAAGAGAAATGATGTTTTAAATGAAATGACTTTTTTCTGATTTTTGCTAATTTTTTGTGAAAATATTCACGGTTTGCATGATGAGATCCAAAGATGTTTGCTAATTTTTTGACAGATCCAAAGAGAAATGAAGTTTTAAGCGTTCGCGACTTGACTTGGCGACTTTTTTTTATTTTAGCTTATTTTTTAGCGGCGAATCATCTCAATTTTAAATATCAATGGATTGCGTGACGAACTCAAAAATCTCGATTCCCACCAAAACTACATCCAATTAAGCCCAAAACGAAGCGATTCATTCATCGCTAGGACGATAAATCCATCAAAGCGGCCAACGAGTTCGCGTGACCGACCAGAAGTCCCTCTCCTTCAAGAGCTTCTCAAGGAGATCAGACTCCCGTATAATAACCATAATAGGACTATAATCACAACAATTTGCTCACTGAGATACACATTAATTACGGTGTGGTTCTGTGAGAATCCTATAAATTACCAGACGCAGACCCTCGTGCAGCTCAGCAGTTGGCTTTTCCTTCGATCTTAATTGAATAAACATCATCGAGTTGTGTGAGCCGTCTCGAGACGCATCGCCCCATGCTGTGCAAACATCCAACACGGGTCCATCGTCTCGAAACGAAAGTGAGAAAAGAAATTATCCGCCGAAGGATTCCCATCCTTTGAGCTGCGTCCCAGGATTGGAACAGGTTTGTGTCAGCCCCGGGGGATAAATTGAGGCGATTTAGCGGCATTTATTCCGCTTCCCTGCTTCTTTCTCTCGTCGTCGTCGTCGCCGGGATTTGTCTGTCGAAGAAGACACGGTGTCGATGTGTCAATATTATAGTGAAGAACTGGCTTTTTCTGATGGTCGCCCGGATGAGAGGGGGGTAAATTGCCGGACATAATCTTCGGCTTGGTCGCAGATGTCTCATGCGGTGAAAGGCCTTTTGAGGGCTTTCGGTTCAGATGTAGCGTGTTCTCAAATCAATTTCAATCGTAGCACGGCAAACTTCTTAATTGCTGAACGATTTGCTGAGCTTTATCTACTCGCTACTAGATGTCGCTGGTTGTTACCGTCGATCTTGCATGCAAGTTTCGCATGAAAGTCGTGGTTCGACTATTCGCTACAAGATGTCGCTGGCGCATATTTGAAGGTAAACGACGTTTCGACCGTTTCCAATTTGTCTTCGCCAGGGTCAAAGTGCATCTATTATCGCTTTGAACCCAATTAGGATTTCTCTATGATCTGTCCGAGTTAGCGCGCATTAGACACCCCAGAAACCATTACAATCGGTACAAATTTTACGGACGTCCGAGTGGTCGGAGAGAGCTATTCGCTCGAAAGTGCCATTTGCCATAAATCACACCCCGTGCACTTGGGGGCTGCACCAATCCGATACGGTCCGGTAATCGGATATCGCGGACCACCTTGCTGGTTGGTTGGCCGTTTCGCAGAACATGTTGTGGGCCCAACAGAACTTGCCGCCGCCATGCGTTCCCTTAAATTTAATATAATTTATTCATTCATTTATTACCGCCATAGTCTGCGGGAAGAACTGTGCACCGTTTTGTTGGTTACGTTCTGATGAGCACTTCTCAAAAGTGCTAAAACTGTAAGTGACTTAACCCCCGCCCCTCCTTTTGACGTTCTACTCTCTGGGGAAAAGTCATCACATTTCGCGCGAGCGCGTTGAGAAAATTGGCCAGTTTTTCAGAGTGTGGCAATAATTTTCGTATAAATTTTATAATTTTATGGATTTCCAACTTGTGTGATGAATGAACCGCCCTTTTCAAAGGTAGAACCCTACCGTTGGGTCATAAAAGCAACCGTCGGAGGGGGCGGTGCAGCAGAAATTCTTCAAAGGTTATGTTGTTGCACTCTCTGTGGCTGTGTGTGTGGGCAAGCGTGCAAATTCACATGTGCTGAACCCTTGCGCCAGGTTGCGAATGGGGTTATGATTTTATGTTGCGAACCCACAGACGGCTCGTCGTCTCCCGGCTCTGGTCTTCTGTCAAGAGTTCAGTGAGAGGGGAAATGTGCGAATTCGGGTTTAACGATGGTGCCTTGACTCGCATTTTTATGAATTATCTCCATAAATTTAATTATACGTTTTGATCAAAACAATGTTGTAAAAGGAGGAGTTTGAAAGTTGAGGGTAGGCTGAACATTTCATGCGTAAATTTCCAAGAATTTTGAACCGAAAAATGACTTCAAAGTTCGTTAGCTGTACGATTTACTAAGTTTCATCTACTCGCCACTAGATGCCGCTGGTCATTGAAGTCAATCTTGCATGCAAGTTTTGTACGAAAGTCGTGGTTCATCAATTAGCTACTAGATGTCCCTGAAGTAGACTAGTTAAGAAAGCCTGAAAAACGGGGTTGACGTTTCGACCGTTTCCAGTTTGTCTTCGACGAGGCCTGTAAGTACTTTCCGTGAAAAGAGTCAAATCCGTCACATCAATGACGTCTCTGTATTACCATTTTACCGTTCAATATTGGCACAAAAATGGTACCGTTTCCCACGGTCCAGCACCATTCAACGCATTTCCAAACAATTATGATGCGGTTTAAAAGTGTTACACAATTAAGTACACACAATTTTCTCTCCCCTTCTCTCTCTCACACACACCATTCATGCATTTCTCAACCCGAACCAAAACGATTGTCACTTGACACATATTTACATGGCGTGTTTTCTTACTTCTTCTGTACTCTTCGTCTCGTCGATTTACATTTCCCATGTCCCCAAAAGTCAAAATAAATGCTTTCTTCCACCTTCGTTGCCCCCCTCCTGCGATGCTGCTGCACGGCGAAACAAAGTTACGTTAAGTTGGGTAAAAAATACTATCTCAAAACCGCAATTTCAATTTCTCATGGTGGCGCGCAAAACCGCAAAGCGGTGGCGCGTCTACGAATTCCGTTACGTCAAAATTTCACTTTTCTCTGCGCGCGCACTCCCTTTAAAAAAAATGTGTTCACAGATAATAAAGTAATTAATCGCACCTTCTCGGGCACGCACTTTTTCCCAACCAGCGCACAACTCTCCTCAAAGAGTGAGGAAATTAAAATCGCATTAATCATAATATTTGCGTTATCAAAGAGTGTGGTGCCAGCAGTTTTGTTATATATTTTCCCTGCTTGCGACTCAGTGAGACGACAGGTACACAACACGAAACGCTCAACTCAACTCAACCGTACTTTATGGCATACGGGTGCAATTCGGTTTGCGTTCAGTTGTTATGACTAAACTCTCGCACACGGTATCACACGACTTTGGTAGCAGCAGCAGCTAGGGTGCAATAAAACTTGCAAAGTGTTTTACATTCAATTAGTGTTAATATTTTATGCTCCACCGCCAATGCCGGCAATTGTTGACTGGAAAAAATATGTGAATATGACCTAGTTTGTCAAATTTCAACGAATAAAGAGCTGACTTGAGTTAATTCAAATTAAAAGTACAAATTTTCAAACCGAAAATTCCACCTTTAGCCCCCGGGGCCCACAAATTCCAAATATCGTGACCAGTAGCTCTTGCTGAAGTTTTTGCTTGTAATTTTGTTCAAGTTGCATGCAATGACGAGTGTTTCCGCTTCGAAAAAGGGC
This sequence comes from Culex pipiens pallens, assembly GCF_016801865.2. Lineage (NCBI taxonomy): Eukaryota > Metazoa > Arthropoda > Insecta > Diptera > Culicidae > Culex > Culex pipiens. The sequence continues at coordinate 39,642,899 of NC_068939.1, forward strand.
AATTATTTTGCCCAATTGGGGCTTGGCGTTGCCGGGCAAGGCCGGCCGTACGCCCCGAAACCATCAAAAACAATTACCGATGAAAGGTGGTGAAGTTAGGGTAGAGAGACATTTATTTGGTTCTTCTAGAAAATAATTAAAAAATAGCTCAGCATTTACTTCGCTACCAATTTAACCTTGGTCACTACCAAAGTTTGGTAGCGACTTTTAATCGTATTCAGCGTCTTGAAGTGATAACAATATTCCTCGGTTTTTTGGTTTGCTACCAATACTCTAGAAACTCATCCTTGTTTGTTACCAACGTTTGGTAACCACTCTTAGTAACCAACAGTAAATTATTTGGAGTCGCTTCGAGGTTTCGAAATCGCTACCAATAATTCAACGGTCATTCCAGTTCACTACCATCACTTTTTAAATTTATCTTTGCCCGTTACCAACGTCTGGTAGCCATCCTGAGTACTCAACAGTAAATGATTTTGAATCGCTACGGAGCTCCTGAATCGCTATCAATAGTAGCAGGGATCTCTGTCTCGTTACCAATGCTCTAAAAATTCATCCTCGTCCGTTACCAAAGTTTGGAAGCAGTTCTGAGTCGCTAACAGAAAAGGATTTTAAATCGGAATGAGGATCCAAAACCGACATCCACAATCTTTTCACTTTACTACCACTACTCTGAAAATTAATCTGCTCGTTACCACCATTTGGTAGCCTATGTAACTAACTGTAAATTATGTTGAGTTACTACTAGCTGAATCGGTAACAATAATGATCTCGACTTCTGAAAATATTCCTTGTCAGTTACCAAAGTTTGTTAGCAATTAATAATTTTCCGTTTCCAAAGTTTGGTAGCCACCCCGAGTCACTCACAGGATAGGATCTTGAGCAACTGTGAGGTTCCTAATTCCTTCTTCTTGTTCGCTACCAATGTTCTAACAATTCACGGTTGACTGTAGAGACAAACAATCAAGAGCATTGGTAGCAAACATGTGCAGTCCCTTCATATGCTACCAATGTTTTAGAAATTAATTCTTGGTCATTACCAAAGTTTGGCCTTTGACTTAGTTTGCTACCAATGCTCTAGAAATTGATTCAGTGAAATTCAATTAGTGACTCAGAGCGGGTACCAAACTTTAGTATCAAACAAGAATTTATTTCTAAAGCATTGGTAGCAAACCAGACTACCAAACTTTGGTAATAGCTTGAAACTTTGGTAATATCCTGATTTGCTAGCAATTTTTCATCTTGCCCCGTTGGTTCCTTCTAGGAATGAATTTTCGATCGTTACCAAAGTTTGGTAGCCGCTCTGAATCACTAACAGTAAAGGATCTTGAGGCCCTGAGAGGTTTTCAAATCGCTGTCAATAGTTGCACAGCAAAGCAACAATTAACCATAATAAAGTGCTTGCGACTCAGAGTGACTACCAAACTTTGGTAACGACCAAGAATTAATTTCTAGACTATTGGTAGCAAATCAGGCTATTGCCAAAGTTTCAGGCTATTACCAAAGTTTGGTAGCCTGGTTTGCTACCAATGCTCTAGAAATTAATTCTTGGTTGGTACTGAAGTTTGGTACCCGCTCTGAGTCATTGACGGTAAAGGCTCATGAGGCCCTGCGAGGTTTCCGAATTGCTGTCAACAATTGCACAACATAGCAACAATGAACAATAATTTAGTGGTAGCGACTCAGAGCATTGGTAGCAAATAAGGCTACCAAACTTTGGTAATACCAAAAATGAATTTCTCAAGCCCGCTTTAATGTCTAAAGCATTGGTAGCAAACGTGGGGACTGCACAGGTTTGCTACCAATGCTCTTAATTCTTTGTTTTTGTACCAAAGTTTGGTAGCCAGTCAGGGTCGCTATCACTGAATTATTGTTAATACTTACGAGTCACGGCCGACGGTTGGAAGCAACCCTGAGTTGCTAACAGAAGAATAACTTGACTGGCTACAAGATTTCTGATCGGTTACCAATAGTTACACCAGAGCTCTGGAAATTCATCCATAACCGTTACCAACGTTTGGTAACCCATCTGGGTAATTAACATCAGGGGATTTTTAGTCCCTTCGTGGGGGACCGCTGCCAAGTTCTACGATTGTTTTGGTTCGCTACCAATAATCGGGGAATTCTTTCTTGTCCGTTACCAACAATTTTTAAGCTACTCTGAGGCACTAATAGTTGATGGTGAGTTACGATCGTTCTGGTTTACTATTGAAGCATTAAAAAATCTCCTAGTTCGTTACCAATATTTGGGAGCAACCCTGAGTCGCTAACAGCAAAGTGTCTTGATACAATACAACCTTCCTGAATCGGACTTTTGGATCGCCACTTAAACTCTGGAAATTCATCCATGCCTGTTACCAAAGTTTGGTAGCCATTCTAAGTCGCTTTTAATAAAGGATTTTGTGTCGCTTCGTAATTCTTCTTGACTTGCTACCAACAGTTTTACGACGGTTTTGGGTCGCTACCCAAGCTCTGGAAATACAATCTGAAAAGAGTAAATATGAGATTCTCAACATTATTTTATTCGCTACCAAAAGTTACCAGTACTCTGTGATCCATTGTTGGAATATTCGATAGTCCGATTTTCTTAAGCCAGATATCTCCCTGAAATTGGAAAAATACTTACATAACCTCAATGTTACGAAAACCATCCAATTCTGCCGGAAAACCCCTACCGAGCTCATCCAATTGTCAACCTCCACGATCCCAAGTCGTCACCAGCGGCGGTGACACCTTTCGGCGTTGGTCAATCGTGCCCCTCCTCATTAGTCGTCAGCCGGTACCATCAAACATCCAAGATTTCTTTTTTTTTCTATAATTACAACGAATGTCTCCACGCGCGCGGCCCGATTCGACAGGATGTGTCCGTCAGTATTGGAACTCCAAGCGGCATTTCGTCAACCAAAGTGAGATGTCCGTCCACTTCTACTGAGGATGGGGAACTCCCGATTGATCGACTGATCTTAATGACAGCGTCACCCGCGGGTTTTGCGAGATACTCCAAATGCGACAACATTAACTGAGAAAAAACTTTGCGGGTGACCTCCGGGGGTCTCTTCTTGAAGTTTTTGGTTTTCGCTGCCACTCGGTTTGTTTGTTGGTTCATCACTCAACCGTGGCGATGACACGCCACCGCGCGGGATTGACGATAGTCAATCATTCAATTTGGATTTTTCGGGGAAATTTGCCTCTAGTGCGCCGTAATTTGAGCCGCGGTGGAGAGAGGTTTATTTTTGGGGGACGAAATTGAGCAACACTTAGTCATGATTTGTCAACTTGAAGGTATCGGGAGATATCGGGGTTCGTACAAAGTTGGCAAACGATTGACAGGGACGGAGTGAGGAAGTTAGCAATACGTAATGTGCTTTGAAAGTTGGTAACGGAACCAGGGATTTAGTAGCATGTGATTAAGCATATTCATTTATCGTTCGAGAATAGCTGTTAAGCAGGCTTATCTTTGATAGATGGCAATTACAAAAAAGCGTTCAAATTATAAACTTTTTCGTTGGTAGCAGTTCACAAATACCTTGTTTGCATTGGTAACGACTTGAAACTCATGAAAATATTGGTATCAAACGTGGATTTTCGTGATTTTTTGAAATACTACACTCTTGGTAGCACTACATCGTGACGGCCATATTCATATCACTACCAAGTCATCCAATCTCTTAAGAGTTGCTACAAGGATCTTGAAATTCCATTGAATTGCTACCAATATATTCATGGTAGCAAACATTGGTAGCGACATGTGTAGCACATGCAATAATTGGTAGCTAATCAAGAATGCCACAAAGTTAAGCGTTATCTCGAATCTAATGTCTGAGAACAGTCACTCAAAGGTTCTTTATCTCGAATCAATCTCATAACGGCATAACACAATCATTTCACCAAGCGTTTTACACAACAACAAAACTTTAAGAACCTGGAGCTTTTCCTGCACCTGCACCAACACAAAAGCCCATGAAAAGTGGCAATTTTCCTTCGCTCTGCAAGCAGGGTTACCAGCTCCACCTGGGTGTGTTTTTTATATCCAATTTTACACACAAATTATGCACTTGGGAACCTTGGAACCCGACAACTCGTACTCTGAATTAATTGTAGAGCGCCACGGCAGAGCCGATAAAGTCGAGCTGCGAGAGTCCGGGGCCAAAGGATAGGCTACAATAATTTTTCCGAGCACGCAATAAATTTAAATAAGTTTAATGCGCTGCCAATCGCAATTACGGCTGAAATGAGCGTTTGTGCAGTTTTTGTGTGCTTCCTTTTTCCAACAAGTGCAAGTGCAACGATTAAATCGTTGCTTTTTCGAAATATTTTTTTTCCTCTGAATTTGCGTTTTCCGCAATTTGTGATTGCTTTAAATTACGGCAAACACAATGCTGAAGGCCAGCATTAATACGTGTGAAATTAACGTGATTGGACCAATTTGTAATTGTTGTTTTCTTTCTTTTTTTTTTGCAGCTCTACGAAATCAACGATGATCCCAAGCGGAAAGAGTTCCTCGACGATCTGTTTCTGTTTATGCAGAAAAGAGGTAAGTTTTTTTTTAACTTGAAATAAGCGTTTATTTGAACCAGCTGATTACTTTTCAGTGATTAATGATTTGTTTGATTTCGATGTGATGACAAAACGAATTTTCGCCTTTTTTACATTATCATTCCGTACACGTTCAATTATTTTTGCTAGCAATCACCCCTTCAGTTTTCTTCCCCTTGCAATTAGACCTCTTTAATGAGCAGAAAAAGAAGGGTGTTTTTGTTTTTATTACATTTAATTGATGGTTGCTTTATTGCTTGTTTTCGGGGATTCCGATATTGAATACTCGTTTTTTTTTGCCCTGTCCGGTATCGTTTCACGCTTGTCTCGAGAAGCATTTTGATTTATGTTCACCGGTTTCTTGCTCATCTCCAATCCCTCACACAATAAAAACACATTTCCCGAATCGATTAATCAAAGCTGTGAGTGATCCTTGGTTCGCCAAGAAGAAACACACACAGGGTTGAGAACACCTCCTTCGATCCACGTGTTCAAGGGGAGGCAAAAGGAGAACAAATTTAATCCTCTTTCGAAGGTGAAAATCTTGGATTTCAGTACCGAGTGGGACAGGGTTGCCAACTTTCAACAAAGCTGCGTGGAATCCACGCAGGAATGTTGACAACCCTGGTTCGGCCGAAGCAGCTCCGTAATTTTATAAGTGACCATATCGCTTCCAGGAAGCCCTAATAAATAATTAGAAACCGAAGTCTAGTGGCGTGCAAGGTCTTCACCTTGGGCTTCGTGGCTTATCGTTGTTCTTCGATTGATGGATGTTCCGACGACGACGACGACCGGGCATTAGCATGTTCTCTTTCGGGGTGTCGTCTACGAATCGTGGTACCGATACCTGTGCACAGGTAGCCGGTACTTATTCACTCGATACGGGTATCTTTTTCGTACACTTCATGAAGACGCTTGAATTATCGAGAAATGGCACGTATGCCGGAAAAAAAAGGTACACGGTAGAGGACGATTGCTATTTTCCATAAATTTTATTGTTTCATTGCAAACTTGGGCTGTGTTATCTTTGTGATGTCGTCAGCAAAGACCCGGACTACCTGTGCCTATTTACCTATACCAGGAGGATTGCGGGGACTGTAAAATAGCCCCAGACGGGCGGCGATGATGAGTAAGGGATTTCCGGACTACGGTCGGAGGCTAGTCATAAAGTACGGCGATTATGGGCAAAACAAGCAACAAAGGATCGATGATGTTGATGTAGTTGATGAGTTATTGCAGGGAGATTAATTATTAAAGATGAGTCATACTTTTGATTTCCATGATTCTCAGTGATGGATTCCTAATATTTGAATAATTCTGAACATCATGATCGGCAGTGAAAAAAGAATTTTAATGAACCTTCACTGAGATTTTTTTTAGAAAGGTCACTTTCTATTTGGAAGTGAATATAAAAATGAATAAAAACTGTTACTACAAATAACAGAGAAAATCATGAAAATATCGTCATTGACTCATTGATGATATTTTGAGAATTTGGGAGAGATTTTCATCATCGTGCTGCACCATGTCTTGCCTTCTGAGTGATTTTTTTTAGAAAATTGCTGGCCAGGATTTCCAAGTCCTGACGTTACATTGATCCCGAGCAGACGGAAGTAACTTGAGAATAACATTTTTTATAACAAGATTTGTTATTCGTCGTTATGTTTTTTTTTTGTTATTGGATTGCTATTGGAATAACAGATTGATAAGATTTTTAGTTATTCTTCGAACAAATATTTGTTATTATTTTTTGTTATTTTAACAACTAATCCTATCATCCCAATAACAGTTGGAGTTATTCTTCCATAACAAAAAATGTTATTCCAAAGTTGTTTTGGCTTTCAACCAATATCGGACAAATAAAAAAAAATATGATAACATAACTGTTATTAAACTCTTATGCAAAAATTGATTTTTCAAGAAGATTCCATAACACTTTCTGTTATTTTAACACTATTTGTTATTGAAATGACATGAATTTTATTATTACCGTTTGCCCGGGGATTCTCTTGATTTCTAGTGGCATGACCCTCCGTAATTCAAGTTTACTATTGTTCCGGACAATTCTAGATTCATAGCTCTAGTTTGTAGACCTTGTTCCAGTTAATCCAGATCCCACAAAGCTCATCACCGCTCAGTTATCAATCTTATACAAGCCCCATTTTGATATTGATCAAGTTCTAGGGAATACCTCCAAGTCCCTTCCCGCAAAAGATCAATCTCAACGGAAGTGGACCGAAGAAGCGAGAGTCTCAAGTAGACCATCCACTTGATTCAGCCCGTAAGGACCTCCCGCCAGGCGGAACATCTCGCCCGGTAACGGCCAGCCATTTATCAACGTGTAATTTGTCTTCAGCTCGCGAGCTGAAGAGCAACAGTTGGGCCAACACCTTTCAACGCGCTCTCGCGCAGCGATTCCGGAGTTTGGATATCAATCGATCGCTTTTCGGAAAAAGATGCCAGCTTTTGCACTCTTTGAAGTGTCCACACTGGGGGAAGGGGTGACGGGGAATCCCGTTTGATCTTTACCCAAACCTCCATCATTTTATAGCCAACAGCTGGACGCAATTTGTCTTGTTGGTGCGCAACTTGCTTGAAGTTGGATCTGTAACACAATTTTTCCCCTACCGGGGATTTGTTTAATCCGGCGCAAACTTTCCTGGGAATTTTGGACGGCGGCGGCGTCACAATGTCTGGCTTAGTCCGGTTCTTCAAATTGGTTGTGGGGGGGATCCCCGCGTCAGGATGTTTACACGATGGCACGAGCGCGGCGGTACACGATTCACTAAAAATCAAACATTGATCAAACCTTTGCGCGAAGGGTGTGAACTGGATTTGAGACGACGGTGCTGTCTCTGTAGTGGGATTTTCCTCGACGGGTAAACAAATCGATTGTTCGGGATGGGGAGTGTGTGTTGAGTGATTCAAGTCGTCTTTGAAGATACTTTTTTTGGTACGTCATTCAATTACGAGATCTGAGATATTGGAGAAATTTGTAGACTCATCATTTCGAATCGACATTTCCGATATGGGTTTCAAGGTTTCATATTGCTGAGTAGTATCCTTATCGTTTCACAGTGTTGACAAGGGTTTTTTAGTTGGATTCTTGAATGAAGACGGTCAAATTCACATTTCGAATAGTAATGAGAATTTGTTACTTGGGCATTTGGTGTTGGTTTTCTCAATATGATATTCTAAATTTTTTAAATTTCTTAAAAAAAAATAAGATGTGTTAAAGTATGATCTCAATAATCTTTCACCATCATGCTCCTCGAATAAAGAGATCCAACCAAATCAAGCAATTTATCAACTCGCGTTCGTGTATGCGATTCAACTTTTTTTTCCCTGAGGGACCCACCATGTCGAATGTCAGCCCTAATCTTCCTCCAAATGACGCTACATCGCCCCCACACCGCTGGCTGGATTGCCGGCCAAATTCCACATTTCGTTTCGTTCGTAAAATGTGACAAATTCCATTAGAGCCAATGTTCCAGACCTTCTTGTTTTCGCTTTTTTTTTCGTTCATAATATTTCTGTGAGATATAGAAGTTCATTTATCGTTTTGTTGTCGCGTTTGACTTGTTCGCTTTTTTTTTCGCTTCTCCCTGCATTATTTAAGAGGAAAAAAATGAAAAAGTGGGTGGATTTCCTTGATATCGCGATATAAATTATAGTCGGAACAATTTTGTGCTACATTTTTTGCCAGCGTGGAATGGAATTCGTGTTCGCAGCTGGCCCTATCAATTATTCCATTAAATCCGCCCCAAATGAGGCACGTGTAGATTTTTTTCAGTGCAGCCACTTTTATCCACCCTCGATGAATGATCCAAACCAGCGGGATCGGCTTCGGTTCCCATTTTTGATAGTCTTGGATAATTACGAAGAAGAAAAAAAGTGCAATCACTCGAGAGGTAAACACACCTCACCTCAGAACAAAAGTACCGACTTCAAAATATTTGTGGAAAACACGGATTTTTCCCCCCACCCAGAACACGTTTAACGACCCACTTGCGTGGGTGGCCAGGTGGTTCATCAGTGGCAGATCGTAATTCTCGTTCCTCTCTCGATCGTGAGTTTTCTCATCTTCCACGATCAAGCGTGTTATTTTTCATTTCAATCAACCGCAGTGATCGGATTCTTCTGGGAACGTTGGATTTCGTTATAAATCACATTAAACGGCTATAAAAGATTGTTCTGGGGATTTTCTTGGGAAAGGCCGCCGTTTTACGATTAAGGGAGAATTTCAAGAGATGACTTGTTGCATTCACTGAAATTCTCGAGAAATACAAGGGAATTTTGGCGTGGAAAATCTTCTCGTTTCACAAATTGCGAGTTTATTTTCCACATCTTTAACGAATATTTTGAAGGCCCGCAGAATCAAACAAATAAATCCCCACTAACGACTCAAAAAGCGATGATTGAAGGATTTGGCTGCTAAAACAACCAAAAAAAACTAGAGAGCTCTACACTGTGAAACATTTTCTCCTCCTAAACTCTTTTGTTTACATATTAAATTTATTAGTTTCGGTCGAGCTCTTCGTGGTTTTTTGATGTACCGCCACACGGTGGCGATCTCCCGACCCGGGGCGATCCCAAATTTGTATTTTATAGCCCCAGGAATCTCGGAGCTAAATCAACACCCGAAAGTTGAATCCGAGTTTGTCTGTGTGTGTGGAAAAGTGTGAAATATGTGTGTGAATTTGGAAGAGTGTTTTGGTTGGATTCAGATTTCCTATAATTGGCTACTGATGAAAAGATCGTTTTTTTTTATTCTTTTGAATAAACTGTAATCTCACATTTCTTACATACACAGCAAACAAAGTAGTAATCCAGTTGCGTATAAAAGGCCTGGGTGTAAAATAAATATTGCATTATTTTATGCAGTTTAATGTGATTTTACACCCTGAAATATGTATATACGTATATCCTTTCCATTCCTCATCGGTCTGATGGCCGAGTGGGCTAAGGCGCCAGTCCGTACTGCTGGTGCTGGGTTCGAATCCAGTCGGTTGCATTTTTTTTTGTGTTTACAATACTTGTACATGCAGCGTGTAATATTAAGTGTCTTATTTGACGAAGGTGATGTGCATGCTTTTGCATACGATTTTACCATCGGATTTTGCTGTGTACGCAAAGTCGATAAATCAAATTTAGAATCATGAAATGCGGAACAACTTACTGAGAGGAAAGAGCTCCCAAACTGGTATTAAAATTGGCTAATCCGAGAGCAATCGAGGTAGGGCGTCCAAATTTCCCGAGAAACGGGAAAAATATTTTTGGAATCCCGGGAAAATTTCGTAACAGTCATAAAATCTATGTTTTCATTATATTTGTTATGATTTTCAAGCTTAAAATCATAGAATTAGCTCAATCATAATAATTTGTGATTATGTACACTTCAGCTCAACAAGGACGACAGTTTTTAAAATTTAATTTCTTTATTGTGCTTTGGATTTCAAATGAGCTACAATGTGTAAAATAAACTTATATAAATATATTTCTTTTTTATATGACATGATCAGAAAAGCTTGAACAATTTCTTTGAAAATTTCTCAAAAAACGAGGCGACAACAAATAAAATGACACCAGTCAATGTAAAATTTTAGATAAGTTTTTAATTTCATATTTTATGTAATAAAAGTTTATGCAACAACTTTCTAAAAAAAGATTTTTTCAAACATCCATGTGGGTAATTCTCCGCCAACTCACACAGCAGTTGCCCCGACCCCTCTTCGATTTGCGTGAAACTTTGTCCTAAGGGGTAACTTTTGTCACTGATCACGAATCCGAGGTCCGTTTTTTGATATCTCGTGACGGAGGGGCGGTACGACCCCTTCCATTTTTGAACATGCGAAAAAAGAGGTGTTTTTCAACAATTTGCAGCCTGAAACGGTGATGAGATAGAAATCTGGTGTCAAAGGGACTTTTATGTAAAATTAGACGCCCGCGTACTCAGAATTCTGAAAAAACGTATTTTTCATCATCGAAAAAACACTAAAAAAGTTTTAAAAATTCTCCCATTTTCCGTTACTCGACTGTAAATTTTTTTGGAACATGTCATTTTATGGGAAATTTAATGTACTTTTCGAATCTACATTGACCCAGAAGGGTCATTTTTTCATTTAGAACAAAATTTTTCATTTTGAAATTTCGTGTTTTTTCTAACTTTGCAGGGTTATTTTTTAGAGTGTAACAATGTTCTACAAAGTTGTAGAGCAGACAATTACAAAAATTTTGATTTATAGACATAAGGGGTTTGCTTGGAAACATCACGAGTTATCGCGATTTTACGAAAAAAAGTTTTGAAAAAGTTGGTCGTCATCGATCATGGCCGTTCATGGTCACCCGCGACAGACACGGACGACGAAACAAAGTGAAATGCAAAAAGCAACTTTTTTTTTTACTTAAAAGTTACTACCGCCAACTACGTAAAAAACAGGAATACAGTTCGAATATGTAAGGAGATTCTAGAGCAATAAATTTAAAAATCGGTGTTCTGTGAAATTGTTTTGTTCTGTTCCTGTTTTATCCAAAGTCATTTAAAACTTCATGCAAAAAATGACTAAATATTTGTCTAAACTCGTTTCATTTGTCCTGATTTGCCCCACATGCCAGTGTTTGATGAAAAACTTTTTTGATTTGACTTTTTTTTTCCAGATTTTAAATCATAAATACCGTCATCAGGGTGGCATTGGGTCTGGGGGTGAGATTGGGTCATACAAAAATGCTGAAATTTGTATGACCCAATCTCACCCCCCAGACCCAATATCACCCCTGATGACTGTATAAGTAGATATCTCAATCTTTTAAAAATATATAAATCAAATAGGAAATATTTAATTCGCTAGGCATTTTGCAGATAGGTAAACTAAATTTAACAATTTTCCTTAATACACTGAATATGCTGCTGGTATTTGCCGAATACAAATTATTATGTTTTAAAGTTTTTATCGATCATGAGGTAGGTTTTGGAAAAAAATCGGAATTTTTGGCCCGGGAATTCTCGGGATAGACGAACATTTCTCTTGCGCGCTGAAACAGCTCTCTGAATGCACTCGAATATATTCCAGATGTTTTTGGTGCCCACGAGTGAATAATACTTATAATCATTGTGGCACTGTACTATTAATTCAATGTTCACATGATCGAATCACACGGTTTGCTTTTTTTACTCATTTTTCTTTGCAACTTTGAAACTGAGAGCAAAATGCTCTCAAATCCGTGCTCTGAACTGTTTTACTCACAGTTCAAGAGTTCCTTACTCTCGGTTGGTTGCTGTGCATCTTTGGGTGTAAAAATTGATTAAAAAATCAAACTTTAATATAAAAAAAAAAACAAGTTCAAGTGTCCACTCCGGGGAGTCTTACTCACGCCTAGACAAACTATTCACCTTTACCGGCGGTCCAAACCTTCCTCACTGAACCCTTCCCAGCACCAAGTCGTCACCGGGTCGAAGTGAGTAATGATCGTCACGAGACATGTGTTATGACACTGGCTTTGGTAAACAACTTCATCGCTCTTCTTGCGGCGGCCTCCCTCCACGAGCGCACGATTTTGGGGACTTGGGGAGGGAAAAGAGTCAACCCAATAAGTGGTCCACGTGAGGAATTTGATGAAGTCCCGAACTGCTGCCGGTCGAACAGATGGGAAGCATGAGAGCTACTGTTTGTAAACTTGTGGGCAAAATATAAACAGTTTCTCTACTTTGTAATATTAATTATTGGAAGGGATTTGGGGAAAAGCATCGCCGGAGAGAGGGGAGAAATCTGGCGGAAAGTGCTACTCAAATGTGAAATATGGTCCGCTGACATGTGTCCTAAGCCGTTGGCTTAGGGCCCCCCACTGAATGTCACATTAATTGGATTGGGGAATTAGATTTCTGTCGGAAAGATCATTACAGCAAAAAGTTGGCGGAAATTGGCGCAACATTTGCTTAGTTTGTTGTCAGAACTTTATTTGAAAAACAAACATTTTTAAGGCAACAAAAACAGAACAAAAATATTCAACTAAAGCAACGAAGCAAAATCAGAGCTTTAAAAGTGCATTTACCGACGGCAAATCTGCCAAAGGGGGCGTGCGTTTCGTCGTGTGTTCCCTAATCAAACGAGACAAGTTCAAAGAAAAAATCGTAAAATTTACTTGATTCGCTGCGCGTTCCCCGGCTACAAATTTCTGTGTGGCATAATTTTTACAGCTGAACATGAAACGACGAAAAACTAACGTCAATTCGAAAAATGCATTCATTGGTTGCAAACACACCAAAAAGAAACTTCTTCTTAGAAGCCGTCTCGATTGGATCTCCTTCCTTAAGCTTAAGGTGAAACGCAAACGCGCCTCCTGCATTTTTTTTACTTCAAATTTCAAGCCCCCCTTTATTTCAGGCGGGCTAAACGGTGAAAAAAAGCAACGATTCTTGAACTTGTTTCTACGCGAACAATTTGCTGCACCTTTTATATGCAAATTATATGCTATTTAATGTTATGCGCACATGTACCTCTTCCCTGAGAGCGCGAGAAAGACACTGCGAGAGTGCACAAACCTCCGCGGAGTGCCGGCCATGAATACATAATAAAATTATTAAATATAATTACGATTTCGCCGAGAGGACGGCGAACGCGACGATCTCAGCGGCAGGGTTGCCAGCAATATAGATTTGTATTTAAAACAAAACTAAACTATTTTTAAATGTGCAATTAAAAGAGTGAAATAATATTTGAAAAAACTTATTTTTCTTTTCAAACAAATAAAACTAAAATTTAAAAAAATAAAACAACGTAAAGGAAAAACACAAAACATAATTTAAAAAAGTGGTCTTGTTGTGACGAATTTGGTTTGAGTGTTTTATTTTGCTTCTTTGGCCTCGTCAGCAGAGGTATAATAACCGGACGTGCATCGTAATAAAATTGGACTGTTTGAGGGCTCACCGTGGCCATTGCAAGATCCCTTGTTTTATGTAGTTCATTGGTTTCATATGACTGCAAAGAAGTTTGTTGAGAAATGCGGCCATCTTCGCTAAATTTTTTTTTTTTTTTGCTAAATCTCGTTTTTATCCACCGTTCCAGAATCAATTTAATCAATTTTTCATCAATTCCCAACCTGATGTTAATCGGATTTTCGTCGCTTCCATCTAGACGTCCTCCCAGCAGTGCAATCACTGAATCTCCGATTCAATCTCCCGGGGTGGCCTCACGTACAATTGAAATGCCCCGCAGTCCCCCCCCCTCCTCCTCCCAGCAACTTCCGCCTCCTCCCTCCTCGGACGATGCAGCTCGCGCGAACGAATTATAAATTTGATTTCAATTAGCAATAAATCTGCTATCGTTTTAACACCTTTTTTATAACGATCGTTAATTCGCGGCCGCCGCCGTCGTGTGCTGTTTTGCATTCATGTCTTTTTTCTCATCTCTTCGCGGAACCTTTTCTCTCTCCTCTCCTCGCCCCGTTGCTCACTTTACCGAAATTGACAGCTCGTAAATTGATAAATTGAAGTGTTATTTTCACTAAAAAGGGCTGCGCGCGCTTTCACGCCTTCGGGATCGATTAGCTGCGATCACGAAATCCGGGCTTGCCTGGCGGTGGCCAGGACCCTATTTTGGAACATTTCCTAAAAATCTTTAAAAATATAAAAAAAATCTAAGAAATACAAGATTAAAATTTATAAAATTAAGTCATAAAAAGTGCATTTAGTTCTACTCAGTAAACTAAATCAAATGATAATTCAATCATAAAATTTATGAACCGCCCCTGTGTTTGTGTGTGCCTGTACTCCAGTCAGATAAGACAACACATAGGTACCAAACTTGACAAGACGCGAAAGCAGAGGGGGGGACGCAACGTGATAACAGCAACAATTTAACAAGACTTCAACAAATTTATTTATTGGTCGTTTCTCATGCTCTCTTTGAGTGGTCTCGTGCGCTTGCATGCTGCTGCTGCTTCCTGGGTGGCTCAGCGCTCGTGTGTGTTACCGTCTCTTTCTCTCTTATTGAAATGAATCTATATGCCTTTGTTTTAAGATGAATTATATCACTTTCAATTTGAGAGGAACATTTTGCCATAAGAGCAGTTCTCTACGGAATCGGTATTTTTTCCTCAATTTTAATTTTTGTATTTTTTAATCCGACTTAAACTTTTCTGGTGCCTTCGGTATGTCCAAAGAAGCCATTTTGCATCATTAGTTTGTCCATATAATTTTCCATACAAATTTCGCAGCTGTCCATACAAAAATGATGTATAAAAATTCAAAAATCTGTATCTTTTGGAGGAATTTTTTGATCGATTTGGTGTCTTCGGCAAAGTTGTAGGTATGGATACGGACTACACTGGAAAAATATGATACTTGGTTAAAAAAAATTTGGTAATTTTTTTATTTAATTTTTTATCAATGAAATTTGATTTGCAAAAAAACACTATTTTTAATTTTTTTTATTTTTTGATATGTTTTAGAGGACATAAAATGCCAACTTTTCTGAAATTTACAGGTTGTGCAAAAAATCATTGACGAGTTATGAATTTTTTAATCAATACTTATTTTTTCAAAAAATCGAAATATTGGTAGCAAAATTTCATATTTCGACGTAAAATCAAATTTGCAATCAAAAAGAATTTTAGTAAAATTTTGATAAAGTGCACCGTTTTCAAGTTAAATCCATATTTAAGTGACTTTTTTGAAAATAGTCGCAGTTTTTCATTTTTTTAAAATAGTGCACACTTTTGGAAAAAAATATTTTGGAAAAGCTGAGAAAATTTTCTATATTTTGCTTCTTCGGACTTTGTTGATACGACCATTAGTTGCTGAGATATTGCAATGCAAAGGTTTAAAAACTGGAAAATTAATGTTTTTTAAGTCTTACCCAAACAGCCCACCATTTTTTAATGTCGATATCTCAGCAACTAATGGTCCGATTTGCAATGTTAATATATGAAACATTTGTGAAATTTTCCGATCTTTTCGAAAACATTATTTTCAAAATTTTCAAATCAAGATAAACATTTTAAAAGGGCGTAATATTGAATGTTTGGCCCTTTTGAAATGTTAGCACTTTATCAAAATTTCACTTCAGTACTTTTTGATTGCAAATTTGATTTTACATCGAAAAATGAAGTTGAAAAATTTTTGCGACCAATATTTTGATTTTTTGAAAAAATAAGTATTGATTCAAAAATTCATAACTCGGTCAATGATTTTTTGCACAACCTGGAAATTTCTGAAAAGTTGGCATTTTATGTCCTCTAAAACATATCAAAAAATAAAAAAAATTAAAATTAGTGTTTTTCTGCAAATCAAGTTTCAGTGATAAAAAGTTAAATAAAAAAATCACCAATTTTTTTTTACCGTGTATCATATTTTTCCAGTGTAGTCCGTATCCATACCTACAACTTTGCTGAAGACACCAAATCGATCAAAAAATTCCTTCAAAAGATACAGATTTTTGAATTTTCATACATCATTTTTATATGGACAGCTGCCAAATTTGTATGGAAAATTATATGGACAAACTTATGATGCAAAATGGTTTCTTTGGGCATATCGAAAGCACCAAAAAAGTTTCAGTCGGATTAAAAAATACAAAAAAATCGAATGACCGAAATCCTAGAGAACTGCTCTATTGTTATAATTTTAAAGTGACATAAGTGGCTGATGCAAACAACTCAAAGCTATGGTTAATAGCATGAATACGTAACTACGCGTATCTTTGTGTGTTACCTGAAATTTTCGGGAAATATCCCATACTGATTAATTCGGATACTTTTTTTTTCATGATGTCTATTTCTGGAGTTTTTTTTTAAAAGGACCAATAAACCAAATTTTCAGTTTTTGCTTTTTGGGTGTTTTTCAATACCCCTGACTCAAGGCGGTTCTAAAAACACCTAAAAAGCAAAAACTGGAAATTTGGTTTATTGGACCTTTTCAAAAAAAACTCCAGATTTGAAGCTTTTATCACGGGCGTTGGTAATTAGAATTCGCGCGCGCTGATATGACCGTAGGAGAATGGCCGCATGACAGCCGCAGAACAAAATTTTAGCTGTTGTCAAAGGTGGCCTTGAGTTTACAGCTGACTTTTTGGAAAATATTCAAAACAAACCAGGTTGACAGGCAAATCATAGCTGAATTTCAGTTCAACTTGCTGATATTTTATTGCAAAGCTAATCTTTTTTTTTTAAGCGTGAATTGAATAAATTTTGTGAAATCGAGAGTAAGTTTTTCAAAGTCTGTCTTGACCTTTTACAAAATAAGTTTCCACTGTTTGAATTTACAGTTTGAGGCATTCGTTTGGAAAATTATCTGTATTAGATTAAAGTTTTAAAAAAACATTTCGCTGTATAAATTAATCAAAACATGGTTAGAGAAGTATCTGTGATTGCCTCAATATGGATAATGGTCATTTTTTATTTCGTGTTCGAATAAATTGTTCATTATTTAAAGACAAATATTTTTAAAATTGATTATATTAAATGATTACGTTATTTTAAATTATTTGAAGTCGAATGTATTTTTTTTTTATTATTAAACGCATGGATTAGATTTAGCATAAATAGATTTATGCGTTTTTTTTTGGATTTTCAAAATATTTTTTTCATGTTTCAATTTTTATTTGTTCTTTAGTTCAGTTTATAATTCAAAAACCTTTTTTTGCATTTCCGTCGTGAAATTACTTACTTTTCCTATCATTCTTGAACGATGAAAAAGCCTACTTTTCGGTACCAAAAATAACTGAATCGAATAAAAACATTTTTCAAAAAAAATGCTGAAAGGTTGAATTTTTCAGAACTTGTTTCGAAAAGTAATACTTTTCAACATTATTTTGATTTAAACGGGAAAAAATACATGAACATTTGAGTTATAAATCCACTTAAAGGGTGTTTTTTGGAATTGCAAAAAATGTTGTATGCAACTCGTCGCAAATCTTGATTTTTTCAGCACTCGTCGTAATTATCCCACTCGGTGATCCTCGTTTGATTAATGTACGACTCGTGCTAGAAAAATATTTTTAGCTACTTGTTGCATAAACTGCTATTATGATTTTCTTTTAATTGGGATCTAAACAATAATATTGTGGAACTAAGAAGATTTCCAAATTTTCGCAAGATAAAAATGGTTGACATTTTGATTTTGCTTTTTGAAAACACATCAGTATCTATGGGCCTCGAGAAATACGTGACCAAATCGAGAGAGAACGGGAAAAACGGAAATTTTAATGTTGAAATTCGGAGGCTTCAAAGGTTTTTTTTTATAATTGCTTCTCTTGTCAAATCCATTGTTAGAATATCCATTAACATCAAAATGATCTATAGTACAACTGATAGTTGAAAGAAACTCCAAAACTCTATTACTATTACAATGGAAAAAAAATTATCATGACCATGGTATCGAGTATCTCAGTAAATTAAACACAAGAAACAAAATTCATGAGACCAGACCAGATTTGGTCTGACAAGCGATGGATTAACATAAAATGGTAACTTTTGAAGCACCGAATAATTTCTAAACAACCAACAGAAATGTTTGACTATTGACTTTTTAGCCAACACAAACTTATACCTCAAAAAATAAATCAGGGCTAGATAAAAACAGGCTTACACTCTTTCCATCCCTCAACGGCACGTGTTTTTTTTAAATCCCCCCTCGGAGGTCACCAGCCCATTTGCCTATGATTAATCGTTCGGGAACCGATTCGATGCTCGCTCGATCATTATTCAATCCCCAAAGCTCCCCAATAGGAGATCCGCAGGTCAATTATCACTTTGACCCACAAGGATTCCAGTCCAGTCGTCACTGACTACGACCAGTTATGAGCGATTACCTTAAGTGAGTGGTGAGCCCCGCCGCGGTGCAGAGCATGGCGAGCATAGATTAGCGCTCAAATTAATAACCAAAGAATCCGTCAACGGGCCCAGCATGGAATGCACTTCCATGCTGTTTTTGTGTTCTCTCGCGGTGGAGAAATTAGTCAAAGTATTAAGACACACACACACTCGCAATGCTTAAATTTGATACTTTATGATTAGTAGCTTCCCTGGCTCATCTCACAGCTCGTGACTGCACGACCCAAGCCGACACGCGTCGTAATTGAATGTTTTCCCCCCACCCCCAAATCCCCGCTTTCGTTGGTGGGGGGGGGGGAATTTTACGAGAAAATGGCTTAATGCGCCACTTAATCTCTTTTGCTTTGGTGTGAGCGGCGACGACACCAACGAACTCGCAAGAAGTGGTGAGTCAAAGTTCATGAATGAAAGTGCAGTCTGCAGTCGGGGCATTTAATATCGGAATAAAGATTGAATTTTATTGCTTTGTCGTGAGGGGGGTAGTGAGGGGGAAATGTGGGAAATTGTCGCGAAGCGCAGTTTTTCCGCGACTTGGCTATCGTAAAATGCAAGTACATTTCCTGCCATGCGCGAATCTTTGATCTGCGAGCAGATGAGTGAAGAGTGCTGTTTGTGATGCGTGTCAACGGGGTTGTGTTTTTGTTGAATGAGTAGAAATTCGTTTATTTTTATACTACTTATAGATCGAAGTGAACAAACTTACATGAATTTTGATTGAATGACTGAAAAAAATATTTTTTACTATTTTGGAACAAATTTTCAAGATTTTTTATGCTGAAACTGTGTCTAATGTTTTTAACTTTTTTTAAGATTGATTTTATAACCAGGAGAAGCAATTTTTCATCAATCCGTTGACCAAATCATCCTATATTTGGGGTTGAAACTCATCAAAAAAGATCGTTTGCATAACGAAGATCTATTTAAAAAAATGAGAAAAAAATTCATTTAAAAAAAATACACCATTATCTTGATTTTTTTTTATTTCTCAAGCTGAAATTTCAGCTATCCACGTTTCAAGTGTGGCAACACTTCAAATTTAAATCGTCTGTTAGCTTGCTCAAATCATGAAAAATCGTTATAGAACTTTCAGAATTGATAACAAGTCATGTTTACAAGCAACATACTCGATTTTCAAAAAATGAATCTTCGGACAATTTTGTATTTATGTAACCCCTTATTTCTTGAACTCCGTAACAGTGTTCCCAGATTGTCAAATTTTATGAGTTATTGGAATGCTCTTCCAAGCATCTATTCAATGATGTATGCAAATTTGAAGTGACTACATCATCAATTTGAAAGTTCTTTAAATTTAATTTAAGTCTTGATCATGGCAGTGTTCCCAGCTCTCTTTTAACGAAGAACAAAGCAAACTGTTTGCTCTAGAGCAATTCTCTGCAAAATCGGTCCTTTTTTTAATTTTAATTTTTGATTTTTTTAATCCAGCTTAAAATTTGTTGGTACCTTCGTTATGCCCAAAGAAGCTATTTTGCACCATAAGTTTTTTTTCCAAATAATTTTCCATACACATTTGGCAGCTTTCCATACAAAAATGATATATGAATATTTAAAAATCTGTATCTTTTGAAGGATTTTTTTGATCAATTTGGTGTCTTGGCCAAAGTTGTAGGTATGGAAAAGAACTACACAAAAAAAAATAAAAGCGGTAAAAAAAATTGTGATTTTTAGTTTCACTTTTGTCATCAAAAATTGATTTGTAAAAAAAACACTATTTTAATTTTCTTTCTGATATCTTTTAGGGGACATCAAATGCCAACTTTTAAGAAATTTCCAGAATGTGTAAAAAAATGACCGAGTTATGAATTTTGGAATCAAAACTGATGTTTTCAAAAAAACAAAATATTTGGTCGCTAAATTTTTTCAACTTCATTTTTTTAAGTTAAATCAAATTTGCAACTAAAAAGTTCTTTAGTGAATTTTGTAGAATAAAGTGTATCGTTTCCAAGTTATAGTAATTTTTATGTAACTTTTTTGAAATATTTCTTTTTTTATTATTGCCCATGTTTTCCCACTTTTGAAAACAATATTTTTGAGAACTTAGAAAAATTCTCTATATTTTGCTTTTTTGAACTTGATACGACCCTAAGTTGCTGGGATTTTGCCATGCAAAGGTTAAAAAAAAATAGGAAAATTGATGTTTTCTAAGTCTCAGCCAAACCAAAAATGTTTCATATTGTAATATTGAAAATCGGACCTTTAGTTGCTGAGATATCGACATTAGAAAATTGTTGGTTGTTTGGAAAACATCAATTTTCCTGTTTTTAAATCTTTGCATAACAATATCCCAGCAACTAAAGGTCGTATCAACAAAGTTTAAAAAAGCAAAATATAGAGAATTTTCTCAGCTTTTCAAAAATATTTTTTTTCAAAAGTGGGCAAACATAGGCACAAATTTAAAAAAAATAATTAAAAACTGCGACTATTTTCAAAAAAGTAAGCTAAAATTGGCTTTAACTTGAAAACGGTGCATTTTATCAAAATTTCACTAAAGTACTTTTGATTGCAAATTCGATTTTACATCGAAAATTAAGTTGACATTTTTTGCGACCAGCATTTAATTTTTTTCACAAAATCAGTATTGATTTAAAAAATTATAACTTGGTCGAAGATTTTTTGCCCATTTTGGAAATTTCTGAATAGTTGGCATTTATGTACCCTAAAACATATCAGAAAATTTAAAAAAATAAAAATGGTGGTTTTTTCAAATCAAGTTTTAGACAAAAAGTAAAATTAAAAACCACCAAAATTTTTTACCGTGTATCATTTTTTTACAGAAGACACCAAATTGATCAAAAAATTCAGATTTTTGAATTTTCATGCATAATTTTTGTATGGACAGCTGCCAAATTTGTATGTAATATTATATGGACAAACTAATGATGCAAAATGGCTTCTTTGGGCATACCGAAGGCACCAAAAAACTTTCAGCCGAATTAAAAAATACAAAAATTAAAATTTATAAAAAAAAAGACAGATTATGTAGAAAACCACTCATCTATATTTGCATTTATCTTGTTTGTTTTATGTTTGTTTCTGATGGTTTTGGCTAATTCTACCATCTCCTATTTTTTCTTTTGTCTATTTTGTTTTTTTTGTTGTTGTGCCACATTTTTATTTTTTTTTTTTGCATTTTTCACATTTTTTATTCTAAAATGAAACTGTTTTCATTTAAATTGTTTAAAAATGCTTAGAGGCATAGTTTGGCGTTGTACAAAAATACTGCATACTTCTTTTTACATATGAAATACAAAATATTAGTGAAAAAATCATCCAAGTTTGAACCCAGAAAAAATCACATTTTTTAAACATTCGCAAAGTCCCGTGAAACAAGTCGCACCTCCAACCTTATAATTATCAAAAAATTTAACATTGCTTCCTTCCAATGTTTTTTAAGATCAAAAATTGGTTGAAAAAAAGATTTTTGGCTAATTTTTAGATTGAGCCTAGAGACGAAAAAGGGTTGAAAATGTTTAAGTTTTGATATCTCATGGCAGTGTTGCCAGCTCTTTTTTACGAAGAACAAAAGTATGCTTCTGGAGTAATTTTCAGCAAATATTTGGAAAAATAACAATATTTGGCAAAATAGAGCTCATAAGTTTATACAGTGTCGCTAGTTAATTTTGTGACAAATTTTTTTCAATTTTAAATTTTTTATTTCATAATTTTATTCAATTTTATGTGAAAATTATTTTTTCATGAAATAATTTTCTTCAATATTTAAATTTTTAAGTGGAGTATTTTGAATTTTTCTGTTTTGTTATTTAGATAATTTCTACAACAAATTTATCAACAAAAAATATGAACGTGTGAAAAACATCGAACATTTCTCACTAAGAAAATCTAATTGTGAAAAATAAATAGAGTATTGCCTTTGGGGTTGTTTTTCTTCGACAGACATTTTAAGTAATTTTTCTCTCAAGGAGATGGGGAGGGGGGCAAAATTGAAAATACTTCGCGTTGCCTCTCGCTCGCGTGGCCTTAACAAAAAATCAAAAACGCAAATCACTTAAAAATTCTGACCAAAATTGAATAAACTCGAGAGGGTTAAGGTGGGACAAACGGCGCGGAGAGCGGCTGCAAGAAAAATGAAGTTGAAAAATCTATTTTTATTAATATTTGTCTTTATTATGCTAACTTTTTCCCCCCTCCTAACTCCTTCCCGCTCTCCTTCAAATATGGTCGCTCACTCGCGCAGAATATTTATTCTCGAAAAAGAAAAACACATATCTGACAATCAATTTTGACATCTTCTCTTCTCGGTGAAACCGTCGTCATCTTGGTCGCCGCTACCGAACAGTAGCAGCTTCGTCTGAGTAGAATCCAACCCTTTTCCCCTCTTCCTCATGAGTCCTTCCTCATTTTTTAGAGAGAGAGCGGGAGAATCGGTTGAAAAATGTAGATGATGAATATTTTCATCAGTTAACTTGTTTTTTTTCTCTTTCCCTCGTCATCGTCGTCACCTTCTCCATCATCATCTTGGCGTAAATTTATTCCCCTCAGGCTTTCGTTTCAAGAATGGAAATATTTCAAATTACTGACCACCGGTAGTACAGCAAAACAAAATCGATCGTCTCTAACGAAATTTGTTGCTTTAAAAGTCAATTAAATTTAATTTTGCTCGAGCGCCCCTCGCGGGCGCTTCACCCCCCTGAGAACGCCCCTGTCGCAAACTTTTTTTTTCGTTAATTACGCGCGATTTGAAGACCTATGCATAAATTATTTTGCTTTCGAAACTTTTTTTTTCTCTGTGCTGAAAAAAGTTGGAGCTACGAAAATGGAATGGATTGATTTTTTGACCCCCTGATGATGGCTGGGAATGGAGTGAAAATATTATTGTTTTTAGCCGAGTAGACGCGAGCATTTGCCGGGCAGACGCCAAATTAATTTGCGGCGATGGTTTTTTTTTGTAGGTTCGTTACATTTGCTGTGTGACGGGTTTGGGAACCAATTTGACATCTGGATTTTAAAAGATGGGAAAAATGGCAAATGGCAACACTGGCTGCTACATTTGAATTATTTGTTTTTTTTTTAATTGAATTTATTCAATAAAACAAACTGCAAATCAAACTTTTAATTTTAAATAATCAAAATAAAAATAACAAACAATTCCCTTTTTTCCCCAGGCACCCCCATCAACCGCCTCCCCATCATGGCCAAGTCGGTGCTGGATCTGTACGAGCTGTACAACCTGGTGATTGCCCGCGGCGGCCTCGTCGACGTGATCAACAAGAAGCTCTGGCAGGAGATCATCAAGGGTTTGCATTTGCCGTCGAGCATCACCAGTGCGGCGTTCACGCTGCGGACACAGTGAGTATATTTTTGGGGAGGTTGACAATACAATCATTATATTTTTTTTTGGTACAAAATTTCGAAACAAGTGGACAAAGTCTCGCGGATTGACAGGAGATCGACACGGGGCCCGAAATGTCATCATCATTTGTCAATACGGGGGAAAAATGTCGACGACGTTTGCGGTTACCGACGATTGATGGATTTCGAAATCGGGGTTTCCTTTTTTATCTGTTATCAGTTAAGTTTAAGGCGTGATTTAAAAAAATATCATTAGCTGATTTTTTCAAATTTAAAAACAAGCATGTTTTCAGATTTTTGCACTCACTACATCTGATGGGGTGAATAAATGAATAAATGAAAAAATGAATAAATGAATTAATGTATAAATGAATAAATGAATAAATGAATAAATGAATAAATGAATAAATGAATAAATGAATAAATGAATAAATGAATAAATGAATAAATGAATAAATGAATAAATGAATAAATGAATAAATGAATAAATGAATAAATGAATAAATGAATAAATGAATAAATGAATAAATGAATAAATGAATAAATGAATAAATGAATAAATGAATAAATGAATAAATGAATAAATGAATAAATGAATAAATGAATAAATGAATAAATGAATAAATGAATAAATGAATAAATGAATAAATGAATAAATGAATAAATGAATAAATGAATAAATGAATAAATGAATAAATGAATAAATGAATAAATGAATAAATGAATAAATGAATAAATGAATAAATGAATAAATGAATAAATGAATAAATGAATAAATGAATAAATGAATAAATGAATAAATGAATAAATGAATAAATGAATTAGTGAATTAATGAATAAATGAATGAATCACTCTTCTAAATATAAAAAACGTTAAAATTAAACCAAATTTTTCTTAAAAAGAAGAGAGTTCGGTATATTTTAATGTCAAATTAAACGTAAAAAATTACAGTCGTAATGGAAATCACTTCACAATCTCTCATGAGTTCTGATTGACAACAAAACGTGATGAATTCGTGATATGAAATGAGTTTTTCGTTCCCAACATCGCTAACAAGCAGGAAAAAAAAATCTCCATTTAAATTGCAAATTAAACGATTTTCTCCTCCAGCCAGCCGTTTGCATTTTCTTGAAGCTTGATGCACCCATCCATTGAACCCATCAAAAAGCCAGCGAGCCAGTGTGGAATGCTATAAAACCTATAAAACAAGGGCGGTCCCAGGACGATAAATCATCATCCTCGGAGAACTCAAGGGAAAACTTCTCCACCCGATCGAAGTGCATAAATTTGCAAGATCGTCGTTGTTCACAGACTTCGCGAAGAAGACGCTGCAAAAATGCCTCGATCATCGCGCAAGATGATGGAAAAATGATGGAATTGAAATCGGTTTTATAGCCATTATTTCTGGTTCCTGACGTGGTCCAGCAAAGTCATAATTTATGCCCATCGCTTCGCGATGCGTTTCGATCAACCTTTACGAAACCATGTCAAGATGAGAGCTGCTCAACGCACTGGCAGTGCTGCCAGTTTTTTTGTAACATTGCTTAAATTTTAGATGAAAAATTATTCGTATTTTAAAATTGCTTCGAATTTTTTTAATTGGCAACACTGCAAAAAAATTGAGCAAATTGATAAATATGAAAATCTGGCAACACTGCCTCTCGCAAAGGGGGAAGCGACCGTCAGTGAAGCGAATCAGTGCTTCCTGTCCTGGCTACCCTGCCTCCTCCTCCGTTGGCGTCGTCGTCGTCGCTTTCTGACGAATGACGACGACATCTTGATGAATTAATTGACTTATTTCGCTTTAAACGCGTTTTCACGGCGCGACTGCAAGAAGTCAAAGCAAAAAAAAAGAAAGATGGCGTCGCTCACCAATCATTTTGAGAGCGCGCGAGTGAGTGATTTCCGCTTGATTTTTTCTACTATTTCTCGAAACTTTTTTATCGTGAAAAATGGCGCAGCAATTAACCGGTTTCCAGTTGGTCGAAATGGATCCGCGTCTGACGCGTGTGACGTTTGACGTTATTTATTTGCCCATGGATAAGTTTCAAAATGCAACATTGTCCAATCGCGCCATATTTGCCGACCATTAATTTTGAAACGTGATTTCCCACACACTCATACTCACTCGCTCACTCTGTGAGAGCACTAATTACCAACACAAAACATCAATTAAACAGCGACTGAGCACACAATCGTAACACCTCAAAAGAGACAGACAGAAAGAGAGAGAGAAAAAAAGCACAATATTTACCTATTCAAATTTCAAATATTATCATACTCGCGTCGCGACGCCGAGACCCACTTCTCCAAATTGATAGTGAAAAATGAATTATTTATATGGAAAAGAGTAAAGTGGTTTCTAATTTGAAAAGTGACCACCTCTTCCCTCCCCCCCTTCTTGAAGCCCCCAATTCGTGAACGAACGAACAATCAATTACACGATATCACAAATACACGTGCAGCAGCAGCACACACACTGTTCGGTGTTTGCACAATTAAGTGATTGTTTGGGCTGAAATTGTGGTGTGGTGGTGGTCACACTTCTCACCTCATGATTTGAACGCTTGAAAGATGTGCGAAATGTTCGTCGGTGTGAGTTTTATCCCAAAACTAATGTTTGATTGCTTCGTGTTTGATTTGATTCTGCGTTGTTGTCTGAACACTTAATCAACGCAAATAAGTTTGTGCACCCAAAATAGCGAGCGGTCTTGATTTCACAGCAATTCTCACGAAAAAAAATAGTTTCAATGAGCACTCACTGAGTGAGAAAATCGAAAATGATCGAGACTCTCTTCTCTCTTGCTCGCGAAATCGGTCAAACGAAAGCTCAAAATATCAATAACGTGAATTTCGGGAGCAAATGCGATCTCACCAATACATTCGCATGTTAACCGTCAGACGCCCTGGCTGTCATTTTGAACCGCGGTTCTTTTTTAAACTCCGGTCTTTTGAAAGAACCGTTTCAAGATGGCTTTATTTTTGACATAAATATAATTTATTTAATTTCCAAAAAAAAAAATATTAAATTTGTTTTTGAGAATTGGAAATGCAATTTCAAATATTTCAATGCTTTTAAAAATTAATCCCAAAAGGTAATGATTTGTTAAAAAATTACCAAAATCTACTGAATAGTTTAGAGATATTATCGATTAAATCAGAATGTAGAAAAAATCACAGAATATTTTCTCCAAATAAAATGTTACCATTATTTCAATTCATGTAGAAATAAATACAAATTTAAAATTAAAAGCAATTTTTCCGGCATCCTAGATTTAAGTTTGGATGCCATTCTATTACTCGAATGTTTAGGTTCGAGTAGAAATCTTGACATAGAGACCACCAAGACCTATGGTTTTCAAGGGCATCTTCTCGTTTTCAGTTTTTTTTTATCAAATAATTTATAAAAGTCCAATGTGAAAAAAACTTATAAAATCACACGATTTAAAAAAAAACCCTTTTTATCAAATTTTGAAAAAGAGCGAAAGAGTCGTTCAAAAGAGCGGCTCTTTTTTAATGAGCGAACGAAAATGAGCGGCTCCTAAAAAAGAGCGATTTTGCCCACCTCTAGTCAGCTTTGTCCGCTCTCTCAGTTGACAATTGTTAAGAGAAGGAGAGTAGAGAGTGGGCATTTTACGCCACTACGTTTTGTTTTGGGTGTACTCACGCGACACAAACACCTCGTAATTGCAGGACAAGCAGGTGATTTCACGATTCGATCGTAAACATTTAATCAAAATGATGTCATTTATTGGTAGGCAATACTTTTCATCGATAGTGACGTCATACTAGTTGCGATGATCTCAATTTGTTTACCCTTAAGCGGTTGGTGTTGAATTGGTCAAGCCTTTGTGTTCATTTTTTTTGCAAGCATTAGCAAAACCAAACTTTTCGGTTCCTTCAGAAAACGTCAAACCAGTACAAATTGCTGC
This sequence comes from Culex pipiens pallens, assembly GCF_016801865.2. Taxonomy (NCBI): domain Eukaryota; kingdom Metazoa; phylum Arthropoda; class Insecta; order Diptera; family Culicidae; genus Culex; species Culex pipiens. The sequence goes on from NC_068939.1 coordinate 39,670,523, forward strand.
CGGGTCTTTTCTGGAAATGAATTAGGCCTCATCTACAATCAAACTAACGCAAATTCTTGCAAAAACAATCATCGGAAAAGATCCGGCAGCTATTTTGTTTGGTTTAACGCTTGCTGAGGGTATCAAAAAAAGGTAAACAAATCACTTGGTGCATAAGCCAATGGTTTGACGTTTGCGGGAGTAATCGAAAAAAAAGTGTCAACAAATCGCATCGTGCATTGAACAATAATTTGAAATAAGCAGCTGTCAGAAATATGAAAGTCAGGGATCAAATCAAATACCGCGCGCATTGCAGACTTTTCGCAAATATTTTTAACTGTCAAATTTCTTTGTTTTTGCTCATTCGGATTTGCAGACTTTTGCAGACACGCTGATGCAAATTTGGCAGACCTTTTCAAGCTTCATCTGGCATCCCTGCGACCAAGTTTACCTTTACCACACTGAGCAAAATTCCACCTGGAGCCTCACGTGCGTGACATGATGATAATTTTCATTATTCGTCACAAACTTTTCTCAGCAAAAAGCTGAAACAATGCCAAAAGTGATTGACAGTGTCTGCAAAGACCTTCAACCTTCAACGCAGGTGTTCCTCAATCGCTCGTTTTCTGGGACAAGGAGTGTGGAGAAAACATTCCAAAATAAAAATAACACTTTAATTTCCGGCGGTTTGCTCAAGTCGTCTCGCTGTCTGTCGCGGTGACTTGTGTGGGGGATAATTTGAATATTAAATTAATATATTAGCGTGGCGGCACAGTCAGTCAACCGCGCAAGCTTGTCATCATCGTCGACGACAAATTATTAATTTAATGTCATGTTGGTGGTGGCGGCAAAACAAAAACACCTTCATCTCTGGAGATTGAGCAGGGGGAGGTTCGGAAATTACGTAACGTAATCAAACATTTCTTTCCAATAGAAATTTTGATTTTTTTTCAAATTATTCATAAAATAAATTAACTTGTATGACGTAGCGTATGGACGTCCCCCTCGCTGTGACATTTGTGGTAAATAAAACCTGCAAAAAAGGTGATAATCATATAATTTAGTGGGGCTCCGTAGAAACGTACGGTGTCATCAATCGAAAACCGGGTCGCGTGCACGTGCGGGTCGGATTTTGAGTAAACAGTTTTATTACCCTAATGATTTCCTTTGGCGGGGTTTCGAACAAGGCCAGATGGATGGATTTGGGAAGCTTCCACAAAGGAAACCGGAAGTAACGGGGTTTTTTGGTGAAGAAAATTTCTTATTTATTAAAATTCTTTAATTGGAATGTTTCAATATTGATTAAGAGTCCGTCTGGAACATGCACTGCCCAATGACCTCAAAATTTGTCCACAAGGTTCTCGACTGCCATTCTGAAACCCTAACCTAAGTCGCATCGCTTCGCTTGGAGACGGTGGTTTTCGCGGATAACGGACTGGATTTCGTCATATTTATGCGATGACTATCCAAGTTTAAATTGCCTAGTAATTGATATTTGGGAATACCTGAACCTGAACCTGAACCAGATTCTCAACACCATGACAACCGTCCATTGCCGGCCGCAGCCATCGCCACTGCACACCAGAGACAAGGATAGGGGAGTTGGAAGACGGGAAGCTCGACCTTTTCAACAGGATAAGGGAAAATCTCCAAGATATCCTCAAGTAAGATAAGCTGTATCAGCATAAACCAAGTCGGAAACAAACTTAACTTTCCCATAGTTTCACTGCCGGCCAGCATCAACACCCTTGTAGTCGATTTATTAACCACCCTCAACCCCGTAGAAAATGTTTGTTGTTGTGGCCACATTAGTCAGCCGTCTGCGTCTCTCCGCCAATTGACGACGCTTTTTTTTGATCGTACGATCGCGATAACATGACGCGGAAAATGTGCGCACGAGAAAATACCTTTGCTGAATTGATGAATGGTGCCCATAATGCAGATATGTTGTCGTAATTAAGGTCTGTGTGTGTGCATTGTGTCCCGAGCAGGGGGAAAGTGTCGAATGGTAACCTTAAATTTGACGTAAATTTACATTTCAAAGCCAGTTGGCACTTTCATACAGTCAGACCTGATTGAAATGCAATTGAAACCATTGAGTTCTGGTGCGCTGTACGCGCACAGCCCTTAATGAGTTTTTAATGGGTTTATAACAATTTTATTAAGCAAAACGCTACCAGCAAGTTCAGTGAATTAATTAATTCATACCAAGTGCAAACACAAAACCATTCGTGTAAATCGAATGCAGCCAGCTGGCTTGAGTGTTTCCCCACATGAACTTGATGTTTTATTCCTTATTTTTTGCAAACAGGCATTAAAAAGTCAAGGTTTTGTTGGTCAGACCACATCGGCAAAAAAATGTATATCGCAAAGCCACAAAAAACTAAAATCGCTTCGCCGAAAAATCATTCAATCTCAAATTTTTTACACTCGATTAACTTCAATCCCTTCGGGGCGCGCGATCGCAGGACGGAACGGAACGGACGTCTGACACTCGAATCAACGCAAATCGATGAATTTATTATTGCAAATAAAACATTATGAACAATAAAAATATGTGAGTCGGTTTGGGTGTGTGTGTGCGCACAGGCAGCAGACGATGGGCGATGATGATGGTTTTGTTGTATGCAATAAAATTGCATCTTATAAGGTCTGGACGATGCAATGTGCGGGATGAAGTGCGCCGGGTGGAGTCTGCAAACGGTTAACGATTTCAAATAAACGACCTATCCATCATGGTGGTGGGTTTCGAGGAAGACAGAAGAGTGATTTTGATTTAGTTTTTTGCACGGAATATTTTTATTGATTGACATAATAACATCATGATTCGAATTCCCGGACGCTTCGAAATCCGGACACCTCATCTTGTTTTATCAATTATTTGGATATAAGTTCACATTATGAATGTCAAAACTATTTTATTTGATGAATTCTAACATCAACTTTAATCTAAAGTTTGTTTGAACGCTGTAGTTAATGTCAAAACAATTAAATAAAATAAAATTATAAGATTACCAAAAATGCGAAACATTTCACGTGAAACATTTCATAGGCGTCCGAAGCACCGGGAAGGCAAAGCAGAAATTTATGGTTTTGATTCCATTAAATTCTAGCAAATTTTTATATAAAATATCGATTGTTTTGATGTAAAGAGCTTATTTGAGACCTAAAGAATGCCATTCACTAACATTTCTGTTCAAATTTGAGCGATTCATTAGCAAAAACGAGTGTCCGGAATTCGAAGCAAAAGTGTCCGGATTTCGAATCAGCTTATATCTGTGTCCGGGATTCGAAGCATAACAAGTCATTTTAATTTTGAAATTCTGATGAAAAGTTGTTAGAAAAGACATATTTAGCATGCATTCTCTTAAAACTGACTGTTAATACTACATCCTGATGACATTTCTTCATTTACAACTTATTACATGATTTTTTGTCAGCTATAACGAAAATTACATGCTACTAAGTGTCCGGATTTCGAATCATGACGTTATTAAGTTTTCAAGAGTCTGTGTGCATTTTTTTTATTTTTTTTTCGAAGAATTAAAATTATTAAAAGCTGCTTTTTTATTATCACAGACTCTAAAAGTTAGCTCGAAATAAATTTTAACTCATCCTTTTTTTTGCAATCAATCTCTGCAAACTCTATGTAGAAATTTTGTGATTTTTTCAAATCATGATTTAATGCGATTTGTTGCCACGTAAAAGCTATTAATTCCACTTCTTGGTAAAAATGAATTATGTTACAAAAAATAATATAAACATAAAAATTAATATACAAAAATAAAAAACAAAGGAAGGAAATTTTGTTGAACACGTGAAAAATCAAAATTTACTAGAGTGTGGAGGTTAAAGTAGTCAAAGTATAAAATTTATGTTTAACTTTTTCATCTAAATTGTTGCTTAACTCATTTGATTTTCATTTCAAACCATTTAAACTTTAAAAATGTTGTAGCTTTCCAGAAAAAAATTATGATAATATTACATATGGGAATGGTGACGGATTTCATGAAAAATCTGTAATTTTACATCAGAAACCGCTGAAAATTTTAATTTAATATTTAAAATATCATTTTTAGATTCAATCAACCAAATTTTCAATATTAAAAATTCATTCTTTTTTGCTGTGTATTAAACTCTTTGTTATTTTGATATTTTTGGATAGAAAGATATCGTTTAAATATTTATGTTATCAGTTTTTATTTATTTTCTTTATTTGATTTTTTAACTGAGATTTTATTGAGTTTGACTTTTCGAACAGAGCTTAGCACATTCCAGTGAGTTTATTGGACTAGTTTTTTTTTTCAGTGCATAAATATGTTCAACGATGGTGATATTATTTGTTAATTGTGCTTTGAATTGTCAATTTTCTAACAATTTATTAATTCCAGATACCTTTATAAAAAATCTGTCTTTCTACGATTTTTGATTCTAACAAAATAAAAATGATTCAAGATCTCCATAATTACTAACAGACAAACAATATTGATGTGACGGTTTTTAAATAAAAATAGTTAATGTGCTTATTATTTTACCACTCATTTTTTAGTTATTTTTTATAAATGCTATCTTTTCACAGTCATGTTGTCTTGTTTTAATTTATATACTACATAAAATGAAATAAGATCCTTATTTTGTGATAACATCAATTCTTAAATTTCATTTAAATTGCCAATTAATTTTGTTTAAATAAGGTTGTTTTGATTATTTGAAAACAATAATTATGATGAAAAAAATACTGAAAAATACTAAATTATTAAATAAGACTTGAATTAGAGTGCCATCTCGTTTTTGGAAACACAACTTTTCGTCAAATTTCTTCTCGTCAAAAATGACTGATGAATGAGACTAACTTAATTTTCTTCTAAAATTAAAAATTGACGTTGACTTTTGCCTAGTAAAATGTTTAAAAAAAATCTTGTTCATATAAGTTATTATTTTACTTCTTTTATAAAAAAAAAATGTTTAATACAATTATCTATTTTAGTTCTAAGTAAAACTTAATTTCAATAACCTTCAATTGAAGTTTTAAAAAACACATTTCAAAAAAAGTTTTTCCACGCATTTTTCTGTTTTTTTTTTTTTGATATTGCTAATTGTTACAAGATCTTGACCACCACTTCCTTCAAAGTATCCCTAACAAAATCTAAGAACAAAATAATCAATAATAATTTGATTTGAATCATCGAAAATACTTGTAAAATTAATTGTTGACTATTTAATACACATTGCATAACATTCACAGTAAAAAGATTTTAATATTACGTCTACGAAAAGATACATTTGATATGTTAGATTTTTTTTTTAATTATACCCTTAAAAATATTTTAATTAATCACTAATCCAGTATGTGCTCACTTTTTTTCTTATTTATTTTTTTATAATAATGCATCATTAAAGTGATAATATATCATTTTTAATTTTTAAAACTTTCAAATTCACACGTATATTTTCAATAAAGTACTTTTTATGGTAATTTTCATACTGGATTTGAAAATTTAGTCAAAAAATGTTGTATGATTATTTAAAGTTGATTTGCTAATTTTTTTTCAAAAAATCATTACTTGGTCGTTGATTTTCGCTCTCTTTGCATTTTTCTAAAAAGGTGGCATTTTATTTCCCCTAAAACTTATCACAAAATTCAAAAAAATAAATTATGTGATTATCAGCCAAAAAATCAATGTATCATTTTGTTTTTCGGTGAGTCCTCATCCTTTACCAAAGACACCAAGTCGACAAAAAATCTTTTTTTACAGCAGTCAAATTTGCATGGAAAATTATATGGACAAACTGATGATGCAAAATGGCTTCTGTGGGCATACGGAAAGCACCAAACTAGTTTCAGCCAAACTTAAAAATAACAAAAATTAAACTCGAAAGAGTCTTATTCCGTTGAAAATTGCACAGATGACTTCAATGTCAATGTTCATTTTTTTTTTGATTTGTAATTGTCGTGCAAATTGCAAATTTCCCCTATGCAAATACAGGGGAAATATACCCTTTCCAATCAAACACCTATCTTCGTCATATGGAGAGTTTTATGCTCGATTAAAGCTTCAAAAATGCTATTTAGGCTTTAAACTTACCAGCAACAGCACCGTCTCGAGTAAGCACGCAAATGTATGCCACTTACTGGCCAAAAAGATCAAATTTAATGCACTTTCGATCATAATTTCTATTTTGTGTGACCATTTCTTTGTTGGCACACACAGTGACACGCGCGAGAAACCCTCAAATGCTTAATGAATATCGCCAAAATCAACTTTTAATTTTCGCTTACTTTTCCACGGCGCTTTCGATACAAAACTGTCCCCAACTTTCGGCAACATGTTCTTTTGCACATTAGTTGATCGAATCTATGACATTTCCCCGAAACCCATATTACCGAAGGGACATTTCCCCGAATGCCACTTTCCCGAAAAGACACTTCCCCTAATAGTCATTTCCCCGAATTCCATTTACCCGAATTTCCCATTTCCCCTAATTGTCCACATCCCCGAAAGTCATTTTCCCGAATAGGCCACAATCCCGAATGCCACTTACCCGATTAGTCATATCCCTGAATAGTCATTTCCCTGAATGCCATTTCCCTGAATGCCATTTCCCTGAATGCCATTTCCCCGAACGCGGTCAAGCGGAAATGCCCGGTGCCCCGGAGCGCGCGCGCTCCTGGGCACCGGGCATTTCCGCTTGACCGCGTTCGGGGAAATAGCATTTTATGAGAAAAAAAAATGATGGCAATTTTTATCACATCAAACCACATATAATATTTCTTGAAAGGTTCGTATTGGCCTTGAATGATCAACTTTCTTTTTGGATTCACTCAGAACAGACGTAGCATTTTAGGGGGGGAAGAGTATTGAATGGATTTATACTATTCATTCATATACAATGAATATTGTTACAGACTTTTTGTTATATATTCTCAAACCAAATACTTTTTACTTAGACATGATAATAATAATGCAATAGAAGTTTTGTTATTTTTTATGATTCAGAAAACATACCGTGTGATTTTCGTAGTACAGACTGATCATTTTATTCCGTTCACACTGATCATTTTATTCACATTGCTAGTTTTGGATTTGGCGAAAAGTATAATCAACAAAAACTTTAAATAAAATTTGTACCAGCCTGAACCTATTTGTTCGATTTTTGGGTTCTTGAACACACAACAACTCGATTATCCGAAGGCCTCGGAAAAATTTCACTTCGGATAATCGAAACTTCGGATAATCGAGGCTTCGGATAATCGAGTCTGGACTGTAATTGGGTCCTAAAATTAAGCTGATATTAGTGTTCACAATGATAAAGCTTATTTTTAAAGTACAATGACCCTTTTAACGACCGCAAAGGATTTAACATGGATTTTTAATTCAATTTTTAAAAATTCACTTCCCGGCCCTTCTTGGCAGAAAAGCTTCTACTTGACAGATCGTTCCAAGGGGACCATAGTTGATCCATCGAAAAAATGTTGTCTTGTTAATAACTTTTTTTTTTGCATAAATAAAAAAACGTCATCAGAAATGGTATTTAATCGTGTTTCTTACCGTTGTTCAAAAAAAAAAATGACAAAGGGCTTTACTACCCAATTTACAACATTTAATCAACAGAATACCTGAAAAAGCTGTTTGTTCGGTAAAATTGAGAGAGAAAATAACTGTTAGTCATGGAAAAAGGCTTTAGCGAAAATAAAGATTAGGGAATATGAAAATTCGGGAAAATTTAAATTTAAATAAAAGGCAATTAGCGTAAGTGTCACATCGGGGAAATGGCCGATTAGGGGAAATGGCATTCGGGGATATAGCCGATTAGGGGAAATGATATTCGGGGAAATGGCATTCGGGGATGTGGCTGATTAGGGGAAGTGGTATTCGGGGATGTGGCCAATTAGGGGAAATGATTTTCGGGGAAATGGCATTCGGGGAAATGTCATTCGGGGAAATGAGCTAGACCCTAGTTGATCACTCACTTGAAAAATAATCCCGAAACATGTAAATAATAAGCAAGCGCCATCAAAAACACAAACGCGCCAAGTCTTTTGACGTTTGACTTTTGACGACCCATTTCAATCGAAGGCTGAAGAAAAGCGAGCGAGAAGCGAAAGCAAATAAAGAACAAAGGGTGGCCACCAACACCACCAGCAGCGCCTGTTTTCAGTGAGCTAACGATGCCAGAAAATTTGCTCTACAAATGCTACATTTCGTTAGTGTTCGTTTGAAATTTATTAATTTTGGCAGCACTAAGCAGGCACAATGCTTTCGACTGATTAGAATGCATTTTGTAAATCATTTTTTCAAATGCTTGTAAAAGGAATAGAACAACTTTTAGTAAAAGTGAAAAAAACAGAAATTTTCACAAAAAGTTGCTCCTACTCGTTGGTGTACTTGGTTATGGTAAATTTCAAGAAACACTCCAGATTACCCAGCATCATTCAAACACGACTGCTTATTAGGCTTAAAATGGGTATATTTCCCCTATACTAAAAAAGAAAAACTTGAAACTGGAACCAAATTTGACATTTGAGAAACACAAGATTTTCCGAGAAAAAATAATGATATTTCCGAAAGTGGCCAAGCATTTGCTGTCAAGTGATATAATGTGGCAAATATGAACATTGATTCGATTCCAACAGGAAAAATATTAACACACCGTCAGAGCAAAACAAAATCTTGTCAAACTACATTTCGGTTGATTTTTTTAAATATTGAGATTTTAATAATAAATTAATGCATTATTTCCATTAAAGCAATACCGTTGCGATTACGGATTGAGAAAGATTTTAAAATATAAAAATCTTACAGCCAACTCAAATACCAATAAAATGTTCAAAAATTAGTAAGGCTGGTACAAATATTTTTAAAAGTTTTTGTCGAAATTGGCCCGAAAAATCAGGGGGCAAAAAAAATATTTTTACAATAAACTTCAAAATTTCAATGAAAATTCAAGTGCAACCAACTGAAATCAAATTAAAATACATTCTCCTGCGCTTAAAATCATTTTTGGCATGTTTGGGTTTATTAAAAAATTTTAAGATTTTTTGAAAATTTTCGATGCAAAATCTTTTTTTTCGATACAATTTTTGTTTTTGTCAGATCCTAGATTTTTTGAAAACTAATGATTGCAAAACAACTGAATTAGTGTAAAATGCATTTTAAAACACTTTTTTTATTTAAATGTGAAGACTATGGCTTGTTATTTAAATTTTTATATTTTTTTATTTTTTTGCCCCCCCCTTGACCTCGGCCAGGGCCGAGGGACAAAAACTTTTTTAAATATTTGCATCGGCCTAAGAATCCAATTGAAGGAGTTTCTGAAAGCAAGAAAGCTCAACTCCAACGCATCCACCACATTCAGACGGCAACAAAATCAACAACTCCTAGAAAGACCGATCATTTACCTCATCGATCTCGCCGGTCCCTAAGTCAACATTCATCGTCGTCGTCGTCTGCAGATCATTTCCATCTCCCGCCCGAAGCGCATTCGTTAGCAATCCAACAGTTGTTGTTGTTGAATGCATATCCGAGGAGGAGGTGGAAAAGCGAGAATCGTCTTCAACTTTCTGCATCTCGGTTTGATGGTTTTAACAAGTTTGTTTGATGGTTCTATTTGTTTGTTGTTTAATTTAATCATTATAAAAACGTGTTCCACTGAACGCTTCGGTATCATGTTCGGACTCTTTCTCGTGTTGCTCGAACGCTGTGCACTTCTTTGTGGTGTGAAGTGTTGGTCAGACCGGGAAGGAACTCTCCAGCAGAGTTGGAAGCTGGAAGGGGCAAGATTAATTATTTATGAAAATGCATCACACTTTTCTCTCTCGCAGGCTCGGTGGACGCCAACTGCTGTTCTTCGTTCTACAAAGCCTTCGCGTCTGTTTGTTTTGTCAATTAGAACTGCGTCGCGATCCGGGGATCGTGTGCGAGACCGCCGTAGAGAAATTCTTCACCACTTAATGGCTTCAATTTCTTGTTTAACTTTTATTCAGCCCGTTTTTTTTTCTTACCATTTTTGTCTTTTTTCTTTCTTTTTTCAACACACAACAGGTACATGAAGTATCTCTACCCGTACGAGTGCGAGAAGAAGAACCTGAGCACGCCGGCGGAACTGCAGGCCGCGATCGACGGGAACCGGCGCGAGGGTCGACGCTCCAGCTACGGCCAGTTTGAGTCGGTGAGTAATCGTTTTTTTCTGTCTATCTTAAATTTTCAATAGTGCGAATATCCATGATTAGATTAGAATCACAACTTTCAATAAGAAAACACGCTTGATTTATTTAATACTCCATGTTGGCAATTATCTGATATCAATCTGAGCTTCCTGGAGAGAGATAATATCAAATAATTACTCTCTAATTGTTCTATTCAACACCCTTTGCTATATAGTCCAAAGCCGTTGAGCATCACTCTCCATAATAATTTCAAATTCGATTCCAAACGCCATAAATCATAAAACCAACTCAATGCGCTCGATTTATCGTTCAAGTCTAGATCTTATTACTAGCAGCCGCTACCGCGCAAGTGATTTACAATCCATTCAGACGATCTTTCTCCTCAAAGGCTGCATCAACCCGTTGATTATATTCCTCCACATTTTCATTCACTCGTTCATTATTATCCGCGCACCACCAAACCGAAGTGCGCAACGCTTCTGTTGCGCGAAAAAATCTGTTGCGCCGAACAAAAATGTAGTGGTTTGTCGTTAACGTGTGCATCAGCCTGTGGCGCAACAGCTTTGACAGGTTGCGATCGTATTTTGATTTTTGTCTGCTTTCACAATAATAAACGCGCACGATCGCCGCTCGCCCTCGCTGTTTGCCTAAACAAACACGGCAATAAAACTGCAAATTGATCCTATGTTTTGCTAATACTACAACGTTTCTTCCAGCCGTCGGTACAGCGCTCTCCGATCCCACCCCAGGGCATCCAGCAAATGTCCCCACTCTCGCTGGTGACCCACGTGAACCAGCAGCAGCAGCACCACCGTCTGCTGGGCGCTCCCAACGTTGGCCAGATCCCGAACCTGCTCCCAGCGGAATTTGAACAGCGCATGCTCGACTACATCAAGCTGTTCCAGCCGAAGGAGACCAAACGCGAGCAAAGTCCCGAACAGATGACGCTGAACGCGCTGGAAATGTCCCGCGTGGCCCTTTGGAACATGTACAACAACAACACGAGCCCACCGAACTCGCTGCAGACGGCGAGCCCACCGGAAATGCAAAGGTTGGTCGATGCCTGCTCGAATCCCACCCTGTTTGAAGACTTGCCTAACCTGACCACAAGTTTGTTCAATTACAGGGAAGCGCTCAACCTGGCCGAGAGTCCGCCCCACCACCTGTCGATCAAGCGCGAGCGGGACATCCCGATGGACTTTACCGGCGATCGCGCCGGCCGAGACTTCCACGCCGGCCTGCCCCCGGCCAAGCGCAGCAACAACAACTCGATCGCGGCCGTAGCCGTTGCCCAGCTCCAGCAGCAACATCACCACAACCTAGGCGGCCGCTCGCTAACCCCCCAAAAGCTGAACATGTCCTCGCACGACGAAGACGACGCCCGCTCCGACGGAACACCCATCAACCTGCGCGGAGGACCCGAAAACGGCACCCTCCGCCATCACCACGACGACGACCTTCCCGAGGACGAAGAGGAAGACGACGACGAGGAGATGACCATCGCCGACGACGAAGCCCACCACCCGCTAGCCCTGAACCGCATCACGGAACACGCCGCCGCCGCCCTCGTCGCAGCCCAGCGCGAGCAAGCAGCCCAGAACCATCTGGCCAGTCTCAACCTGAGTCTCCTGGAGCGGGAACGCTGCGGCAGCGCCGACAAACTCAAACGTCAGCAGGCGCAGCTCCACCTGGAACAACTCCAGCGCGAACAGCTACTGCACCATCAGCAGCAACAGCAGCAGCAGCAGGCCCTCCAACGCGAACGGGAACGTGAGCTGCTGCAGCGCGAACGGGACATCCAAAAGGCCAAGGAACTGCAGCAGCAGCAGCTTCTTCAGCAACAACAGCAGGAACAGAATCGTCTGCGAGAGGCGCAGCAGCAGCAGCAACAACAGCAGCAGCAGAATGGGGATCGGCTCAGTGGGTTGGATAATGTGGGAAGCAACAACACCAGCACCAGCAGTGATCACAGCCAGAATCGGGCCGGATCGGCGAATGGAGGGGCGTTCAGTCCGGGATCGGCGGGAGGAGCCGGTGGACAGCAGCAGCAGCAGCAGATGGGCATTATGGGCATGCAGTTTAAGCTGATCAGTAGAGGTGAGTACTGAGTGCTGTTTTGTTTTAAATCAATGAGAGATTTTTTGTGGAAAACAGTCCACAAAAAATCACTCAAATTCATTGACAGTTGACAGAAAATACATACCAATTATCTTTAAAAAATCACTTCATGTGCGCGATCAACAGCCTAGAATTCGCCTTTTTCACTCACCTACCTTTGTTGTATCAGCTACCAGAAAAATTATATCAAAACACTTTTAAAACATTTCTTTCCCAATCTGGTACCTCGAGTTAGACGTCTGTGTTTGGGAAACGTTCTAATAAAATACATTCAAAGTTATAATTTTTCGTACGCAACTTGCATGTAAGCTCTGAATGAAAAGTAATTTGGATTGGGTTAATCGATGCATCTCTACTGAAACTCAACGAAACCTAATGAAATTGCGCATTTTTAGTAAAGTGAGACAAAAATTAACAAAAATCTGACTTTTCAAAAAAAAATACATTCAAGGTGTAACTTATAAAGTATGTCACGCTCTAGGGGGGAGGGGGGTTTGAGCAATTCAATGTTATAAGTATGTATAGGAAAAGCGTAACAAAGGGATAAGGAGGGGGGGGGGGGGGGTGTCGGTAAATTTTCATTACACAATAGCACATGAGTGGAACTCCATGCAAATTCGCGCTCAAAAAGTGGGTCGGTAAAGATTTGGCTAGTGGTAAAAAAAAGGATTTTGTCCACGACATTGTCATGACATCCTTTGACCAACGAAATTTCACTATACTAGCTAGAGAGCACCAAAACAATTAAACTCTGCTTACAAGCTTACTTGTCTGAAAATTATTTTCTATCTATTGAATGATTTTGTAATTTTTTATGAAATTTTCAAATTAATTTCACTCAATTCTCTTTTAGCATTTATCTTTGATTTAAGGGTCCATTTACTTTTTAACCTATTTAAGGCTATTTAAGACATTACATACTAATAAATACATTGGATTATTTAAATGGCAAGCATTTGACACAGATTTTCTAAATATTTTTTATGAACCAATATTGCATTGTTATGACTAGTTGATCAACAAAGCTAATGCAAAACCAATATGAAAATAAAGCTTAATATCAACGATTATGGCCAGCATCAGGTTCTGGTTCTGTTTCATCTTGTTACATTGCTTGAATATTTGGAAACAATTCCAATTTGAGTTTAGCAATAGTTTTTTTTTGTGTTAAATATGTTTGAATTGTAAATTTTAAACTAAATTCATTAGACCATTTAAAATAATGTTTTGATATGTTTTATTTTTTCAAACTTTTTTGTGAATATAGGCAGCGAATGCCCATGAAGGTTAAAGCTGCCAGAAATAAATGAGTTTACAATAATAACAACAGTAGTTATCAGCTATAGATAAAACTTTTCAGTTATCGGAAAGCTTAAATCGTGCTTGCCATTTCATTAGGGCACATAACTTTTATAGGCTAGAGAGTGTCCCTTTCACACCTTATGTAAACTGTCATTTGAATGAAAGGGATACACTATTGTTTACAAAAGTTATGTGCCCTTTTGAAATGTTAGGCTCCAAATAACGAATAACATCCATATATTTTGTGTCTTAAATAAAAATAAAATAAAAACTTGTTGATAATATGCAAAGTATTGAAAAATAATTAAAATCTTGATATGTTGGTTTAATTTATTACAAATATGTTTGGAGGATTTGTCCCTTCAATCATTTCGCATGATATTAGTGGTAAAACATGGAGTCTTATGAATCCAGATTTAGTTAAGGAATTTATTTTCTATTGTTTACTAAAATGTTCAATCATTTGTTTTTATTTATTTATTTTGAAATTTTGTTCGAAGGCTGAATTGTTTTTTTTATAAATAGTTCCAGTTAAAAAAAAACTGTAGATAAAAAATGCCTACTATTTCAGGTCCTGGATAAGTCGGGAAAAAATCAGTAATTTGAAAATGTGACTTGAGTGGTCACCCTTGTACTGTACTCAGTTTTCTACAATTTCTTATTTTTACATTTTCATTTTTTGATTTGGATGAATCTTTGTCTAAAAACCATACCATCTCCGTACAATTTTGGGTGCTTGTCATTCAATATAGGTACAGTCATCCCACATATTCGGAACACCCACAAATTCGGAACACTTTTATGATAATTTGTCAATAGCATACCAAAAGTAGCTTTTCTGTCGACCTTACTATTTTTAGAACCTTCATTTGGACATTATTTTGCTATTTCACTAGTAAAAGTAGTACTTTTTGAACAAAAAACTTCATTTCAAGACTATTTTGTGCAGAGCAGCAAAACACTGCCTCCAAATGGCCTGTTCCATGATTGTGGGATGTTATTGTGCCTCCCACAATTGTGGAACACCTGAATTGAACTGATATTTTCACAAAAAAGTTATCAAACCATGTTTAAAACATCACTAAGCTTGAGTTTCATTGGTTTCAGTGTGTGAAGTCATTATTTGGTAATAAATATGTACTCCTGGAGAGATCCAAAGTTGGTTTACATTCGTAAGAAAAAAGTGTTCCGAATTTGTGGATTTCAAGGGTCAAAGTAATTTTCAAAAACTTCATATAAAAGTTTAAATTTGCAGATGTTCGATACAGCATTCGAAAGATCGCAAGAAAAGCTTTCAAATGAAGGTAAAAGCGAATCATTAAGTTCAATTATAGATTTGCTATGATTTTTTGAACATTGACCGATCTGGAAACCGTTCCGAATATGTGGGATGACTGTATGTAAATGTATGAAATTCTGCATCTGGATTTTCTGATCGACTTCGTATCTTCGGCAAAGTTGTAGGTTATGTCACAAAAATTTGAATTCCCAAAATATGGATTTTTTATTTTTTGATTTTTTTTTTTGGATGTTTAAGGTTGCTACAATGTTTTGAAACTTCGTGCGTGTTGGTACAAATTATGCTTTAGGCGATACAGTCCAGAGTCGATTATCCGAAATTTTGAAATAGATTTTTTTTTTCTTATTTTTAACACCAATATTTTTTTCAAGAAGAATTCAAACCAAAAGTACATAAAATATACTTATCATAGCGCACCACAAAGCACCTTATACAATATTTTTTAAATTTCCTATCATCTCTCTGGAATTTTGAAAATCGAGCAATAAAAAAATTCAGGTGCTGTTTACGACATTTAGAATTCCACCAATTTCAAATGCCAATTTCCCATCATTCCAGGTGACGCCACCAAGGGCGACCAGCAGCTGGTCGTGTCGATGGAGTTCAACGGCGTCCAGTACGAGGGCGTCCTGTTTGCGAACCCCTCGTCCACCGGATCTCCGCGCTCCGCGTCCTCACCGCAGGCCAACGCTTCCAGCAACGCCAACAACACCAGCACCAGCAGCAGCAGCAGCAGCAGTAATCCACGCATCCGGGCGACCAGTTCACCGTCGACGGCCGGAGGGCTCCTGCTGACCACGGCACCCTCGGCGGACGCGCTCGCAGGTTCCCCGGCCGGAAGCTTGAGCAGCAACAGCTCGACGTCGGCGGCGGCCTCCCCCGTCGGCTCTTCGTCGCTCATTTCGCCCGCCAAAAGTTCGTCGCTCGATGAGCCGATGGTCGGTGGGGCCGGACTGACGCCGGTGGTGGTCGCGCCGCGGCCCATCGTTTCCTAGAGTTCTTTTTAAGGTTAGTTCCGCTTCTTGATTTTTGCTAAAGTAGCAAAATTCTCTCGCAATCCAGATACATACTTTTTACTTTTTGAGCTCTCGAATGTTGCATTTTATTTGAATATTATTTGCTCTCGCGCTAGAAACAAAAATTATACATTAAAAACTACAAATATAATACATTGTAGGCGATCTATGTTTAGTCTAAATTTTAACGAATCGTATGAAAAGCAAAAAGGGAATTTTATCAGTGTACGGCACGTCTTGAGAGCAACTTTCATGCAAGTCGCTTGCTCGGATGAAGCTGAAGGTGGCGTGCTACGAATTTAGTCGAGGCGCGCAGCTCCGGTTTGTGTCTTCGATGGTGCGTACACTGTTAATGGAAACGAATCACTTTTGAACCAAAAATTAATTTTAAATCTTGTTCTTTTTTTCACAAAAGCTAATTGAATCGTGGAAGGTAATAATGATGAAAATCGGGAAAATTTTAGCAACTGACATATTTTTGTTGTACATGTGGTGAAGTAAGGAAAAGCAGGTTAAGTTGAAGTAAAATTAGTTAAGGGATGTTTTTCAGTAGAGAAAGATGTGATTACTGGTTAGATTTTAGGCGAGACTGTGGCAACGAGCAACGAATTTTCCTTCCCCCTGTTCAATATTTTCTGTATGGATGAGAAAATAAAAATAAAGCGCTTCACATATCCTAGCGGGCAACAATGTGTAAATATACTATTGTCTCAGAGCATTAACTATCTTAATCCTACTTAGTGAAGCAAATCGAAACGATGAGGAAATCGATCAAAACTCGCTTTTTACATCGTGTAACCGTAAGTTATTCTATTATTTTCCCCTTAGTTTTTAGCCAACTTGAGCGATTTTACTTAGGCCCTCTTTAGCGTGTAGGCGTGCAAATCGCAACAAATTAGTGCAAAATGTTTTTTTATTACTATTATTATTATTACTGTTATCACAAGACGGTTTCCTTCTTTTCTCGAAGAATACGCAAATATTTGAAACATGAAACAACACGAAAAATCTCTTGCAATATATAAGTTAAGGCGAGCCGGCAAAACGGCAACGGAAAAGAAGATACACACAAAAGTGTTGGAAAAATCATCAAAAAACGTGAACGTGGAAGAGGAAAAAAAGTGCTAGAATGTAGAGTTTTTTTTTACTTTTATTTTTTAATTTAATATATTTTCCCCTCCCAGGCAAACACTGAACGAATGAACAAGCAAACTATTTAAACTAGACGGTAGTGAAAAAAACACATAAAAAGTAAAGTAAACTTGCAGTAGAATCAATTAGTGACCAAGCTAAGCTAGTGTTTAGCTGAAAAGACATGACCGCTTCGATACATCACAATCACACACTCTTAATCAATAATCGCAAAACCGCAATCTGCTTTGACGATTGACTTAACTGGTTTAAAGTGTAAAGAGAGAGTAGTAGGTGGAAATCCCAAAAAAAATCCCAAAATTCACTCCTAATTTGGATGGAAATACACATACACAATGTGACCCTCTACCCCAACCCTGCGCATGCAAAACTGTGGATCGAATCGTAATAATATAGAACAAATGTTTTAAAATAATCAGCAAATGACGTGCGTTTTTTTCTTTTGTTTATAAGATATCACATCCCTTAATTATGAGTAATCTGAGGCTGTTGCCAAGGGCGTCATTTTTCAATTGTAATCCGTCATTAAAGTGGTGAATTGGGTGAGAACTTGGCTGATAAGCGTATCAAATGTTAGGTGTTTTCAATTTTTATCTCTCGAGGCAATTGGGTCTGGGTTTGGGGTAGTCTCTATTTTTTTTTCTTATATTTGAGAAACGTAAATAAATGCGTGTTACAAACGCCGTTAAAATGACGTGCGTGGAGGTAATTCGTCGCCTGCATGCTAACTTGTCAAATTGAGTAAAGAACGCCATTTTGGTGTCAAACCATCGAGGTTTGAGTGTACCGCCATCAGGAGTGACATCGAGTCTGGGTTAAAATTGGTTCATACAAAATTTAGCATTTTTGTATGACCAAATCACCCCCCTCCCCCCTCCCCCCTCCCCCCATATTGATCGCCATTTTGGAAAACATATCTCTTCACTTAGGCGCATTTGTCGAGTCATATTTGAGTTCAATGACTATATTTAAGTTCACAATGAGTAGTGGTTGATAAAAAATGTTCTTGTTTTTTATTGCAACTTTAAAGTATTTCAGAAAGGTAAAGCACCCCTGCAAAAAATATATATATTTTTGAGGAGCTGAAAAAAGGCCGATTGCTGATTCCTGAAATATGCTCTCAAATTTCGTAAAAAAATAGTATTCTCATTTTCATATAAAAAACTCATAAGGCTTTCTAGTCAGAAATTTACCAACACATTCAAAGTATGTTTACATCTTTACATGACAACAGCTTTTTTTTTATTTTGGTTCGTTTATCAATATTTTTGAAAAATCTTTATATATTTTAAAATATTTCCTAATAAACAAAAAGAAACTTCAGTTATTTTTTTTTGCACTTTTCAATAAACTGCCGTTCTACGCATTGTCCCATGTCAGTTTTTGACGATTTTGATTTTATACCATTTTAAAGTTTAGTCTGATGTGTACTTTAAGAAAAATACATAAAATCTGGTACTTTGTTCGGAAACTCATCAAAAACAACACCAAGTCTGTTTGTCCCATCGCACTATGGTACATTGGGTGGCCAAGTTTCAAAAAAGTGACCTTCTCCAAATATTTTTTGGTATTTTTTCTCGAAAGTAAACATTCTAACTAAGAAAAATCCAAATTTTCAAAGCTCTAAGTTTGTTCATTACGGAGATACGCAAGCTGAAAGTCGAAAAATGGAGTAAAAAACTAGCGTTTTTCGTAAAAAAGGCTGATTGTTTAATTTTAACATAGCTCAGCCATTTTAAATATTTCATTAGGACAATTATACATCGTTGGAAAGGTAATGAGATAAGCTTTGAAACTATTAATAGATAAAATGTTGTTTCCAAACCAAAAACTGAAGTTTTCATCGAATAACTGAAGCATTTTTTTGACAAAACTTATTTTTTTGTGTTTGTTAATTAAGTACTTTTTTTGCTAACCGATGCTAAACATGAAACTAAGATCATTTGAAAGATTGGATCATAATCTAACATTGCTGAAATTTCCAGCCTGCGATTTTTTGCGTTTTCGGAGATATGCCATTTTGAACATTTACGTTTTATCAAAATTTGCTGCAATCTACATATGCGCCCGTTTATTTCACTTGCTTTGCTCGAAATGACTTTATTGGAATTTTCTGTTCCCTACATTTAAAATTGACTACCTTAGTCAAAATAAGGTATTCGTACCGAACTTTCTCAAGCGAAACTGGAGAATATCAGTTTGATACCGAAAAAAGTATTCAGCAAAATATTGACTTAGCATGATGAATTTCTGCGATCAATCCATGAAACTGATCCACATTTCAGTTCTATGTTGGTTAGTACAAAACATCATAAAAGTACCTTTAACATATCCTGAAGCCGTCAGAAACTCTATAATCAAATGAATTTTCATGAACAAGAACACTAGGATTAGTAAGAATATGTTTTGTATTTTATCGTTTTAATTCATAATTAATATTTTGAATGAAATTAATTTTTCTGTTATTTGATTTAATTAATTTTTGCCCGTAAGGGTGGGGGCGGTGGGTCTCAAGTTATATGGCATGGACTCACAAAAAGAAACACACAGCAGTAAATAATAAATATTTTACTTAAAATGGATTTATTACGCTTAACAAAAATTTGTTGGAGAGGAGGAGGGGAGGGGGGGGTGAAAGAAAATGGAGGGAGGGGTTGTGTCCTTAAAGTGGGGATGTATTAGCTTATTCATAATTTAATAATATAAACTTGCAATAAAATATACACGCAATTCTTTTGTACTTGCAAATGTTTGAAAAGACTATTTATTATAAACAATCCACTATTGAAAAACATGAAAAGTCATAAAAATCGACGTATATCATTTCAATACCATACAATTACCCAAATTTGTATGAAAAAACATTTAAAAAGCAAAAAAATAATTTAACCGCCTGTTTGTATGGAGTTGGCCCATAGTGCATCGTTGAACTTCTACGCATAATTGTCTCACCAAGTATTTTCTTGCACGGAATCATTAGTTTTACTAAGCATTATGCCTTGTTTACCTGTTGTATAGCAAGAGGATCACAAATAAGGGTGATAAACTGCTAACTGGGGCGACTAGGGACACATAGGGCGAATAGGAACCCACGGGACAATTATGCTTAGAAACACAGAAATCGGTCGAAAAATTTCAATCGCGTTTTTCTCAGTTGCACTTTTTTGAACATGGGACAATTATGCGTAGAACGGCAGTAAAGGTAATTTAAAATTTTTAAATCAAGCCCAATTTTTTAAAATTTAGACATAATATTCATTGAAAAGAATATATACATTTCACTAGGTTTATTTTGTTAAATTTAAATTCAACTGTTTGTTCCGAGATATCAGAAGTTGAAAAATTAAAGAAAATTACATGCACTGAAGATTTACTGAAAAATCAAGTCTGTCATCTAGAAATTGCCAAAAACCAATTTTTCAACATTTTTATTTTTAAAACCGCTGTATCTTCAAAAGGATTGGGCATAGGACAATGGTCTATGGAGTCTTTTTTGTAAAATTGTCTGGGGAATCGATTCCCACTGTCGGTTTTCCAAATTTTCGACGTTTAAAATAAAAAAAACAGTTTTAGTAAATGATTTTTGTATTTTTTCAGGAGAGACATACTGCCGTTCTACGCATAATTGTCCCATGTCATTTTTTGACGATGTTGACTTTTTGACATTTTAAAGTTTAGTTTGACGTATACTTTTCGAAAAACACATTAAATCTAGTACTTTGTTCGGAAACTCATTGAAAACAACACCAAGTCTGTTTGTCCCATCGTTGCACTTTTACGCATAATTGTCCCATCAAGTATTTTCTATCACGTAATCATTACTTTTACGCAGTATTGTGTCTTGTTTACCTGTTGGTTAGCAAGAGTAATAAGAGTGATAAATTAGCAGTGGGATGATTCGGGACTTATAGGATGAATAAAGACCTACGGGACAATTATGCGTAGAACCACAGAAATCGCAAAAAAAAAATCAATCGCGTTTTACTCAGTTGCACTTTTTTGAACATGGGACAATTATGCGTAGAACGGCAGCATACCATCCTGAACTTTTCGTGAGTCTTTTTGTAACAATCGTGACATTCCCTTAAAATTTAACTTTTAAACCTGAAAATTGAAAAATCTCATAGAAGTGGCGTGTATTTAACATTCAGTGTATTTTTTCACCTGGTGCTAATAACTCGTTTTTGCCAAAAGTGGATATTATTCGTTTTTACAATGGTGGGCAGTGCATAATAATTTGTTTATATTGAGAGAATCGGCATATTGGATGGAAATAGAACCAAACTGTAGTCAAAATCAAATCACAGTATAAATTAAATTTTATTAAATTAAATTTAAGTGTCAAGCAGGTTACCTACTACGTTGACCTACAGACCAAAACAAGACCAATTCAACCGGTTTTCAATTATAATACGATTATTGGTATTACTCAGATGACTGTTGTCAATCAAGTATGACAATAATAGTAACACAAGTGCCAACTCTCTGTTGCCGACTTCTGGCCAACCAGACCACTTCAAATTGTATTACTATACAAACAACTGAAACCTCTTGGGTAGCATTGAGTGGTGAATCAATTTCTTCAAGTTGCTATAAAAACCCTTTCAACCACTAAAATCACCATCAGTTCCCATCACGACCACATCCCGCGACCATGAACTTCCTCCAAGTTCTGCTCCTCATCTGCGCCACCGTAGCCGTGGCCAGCGGTTACGAGTGCCGCCCCACCGGCAACACCAACGTCACCGCCAACGGCGAAGAATCCCGCAACGGTCAGTTCCCCCACCACGTGCTGGTAACGTCCACCTTCCCCGAGGCCAAGCACTACTGCAGCGGAGCGTTCATCAGCGACAAGTACGTCCTCACCGTGGCCCAATGCGTCCAGGGAGCGTCCAAGGTTCAGGTCACGCTCGGAGCCATCTGCCTGCTGGAGGGTGGAGCCAACAAGTTCCGGTACACGTTCACCGCGCTGGAAACCTTCGTCAAGGACGGCTACAACGCGGAAACGTTCGAGAATGACGTCGCGCTGATTCGGTTCACCGACGACAAGGTCCGACTGCCGCCGTGGATCAAGACGGTGGCGCTTCCGGCTGCGGACTCGGAATATCTGCACGAGGATGTGTTCACCTCCGGATATGGGCTGCTGAACTACCAAACCTCGACCGCTGCCGACTTTTTGCAGTTCCTGAAGGTGCGCGTCATTAGCCACGAGCTGTGCCAGCAGGAGTTTGACTTTATCACGCCCAACTCGGGCCGGTTCTGCGCCCAGCAGCTGGAGCAGGATCCGAACTGTGTCAGCGATGTGGGCAGTCCGTTGGTGTTCAAGGAACCGGGCTACAAGCAGTACACGCTGGTGGGATTGAGTAGTTTCGGGCAGAAGTTTGCCTGTGCGTTTGGCAATGCTGGAGCGCTGCAGGAGGTTAAGGCGCATCTTGAGTGGATCAGGAGCATCACCGGGGAGGAGGAGGTTACCGAGGAGCCCGAGGTAACGGAGGAGCCAGAAGTAACGGAGGAGCCAGAGGTTACCGAGGAACCTGAGGTAACAGAACAACCAGAGGTCACTGAAGAACCTGAAGTCACGGAAGAGCCGGAGGTTACCGAAGCCCCGGAAGGGCGCCACTAAGGTGGACGATAATATTTTTTAATCATTGAAGCAGATTGAAACATAAATAAATGATCGATATTTAAGAATAAATCATATCAGTTTTTTATTGCCTACCCAGCTCACAAATTCATTCGGAGTATATTTTTTCCACAGCAACTTTACTTTTCTGTTTTTTTTCTTTTTGTACACCCAACTGGCAGTTGCATGATTATGATGCATGACAGCATGAAAGTATATCAGAATCTGCATGAAAACTGTCCTCATGCATTTTTTGCGATATAGGGGTATGACATTTTTGCCGGTTACCGACAATTATCGACATTACCAAAACCCTTCACAGAACGAGGAATGAACCACCAATTTCTTGGTTATTGATCCGACACGCTACCACCGCGCCATGGACGCTTGATGAAATGTGAGTGAAAGAGCACCAACATATGCTTCTCTTTGGTGTGTTGCTCGGGGACGCATTATATGTGTTGGTGAGAACTGCAGATCGCTGAAATTTTTACAAGCGGGCAAAAATGATCTACGGGCTTGCTGCAAAAAATGTTATAAAATGTGACATTTTCTGCAGCAAATCCAATGTTGCAGATTTTGAGATATATTTTTCCTTTGGGTGTAGAAAAAGTGTATGCATTTATCTTGTTTAGTTTCTGTTATTTTTATTGGTATTAAATATGGCTTGTTTTACTATCACTCATCGTTCTCCTCCGCTCATTTTGTATTTTTCATATTTTCCATTATGTTATGTTGCATGATTTTTCCATGATTGGGATCTTAAACTTTTACGTTGCAAACAAATTTAATGTTTTAGAAGAGCGGCCGTGGCAGACTGGTTACTGTTTTCGCTTTGTAAACGAATAGTTCTGGGTTCGATTCCCATCTGCTCCCAACGAGAAAGTTTTGAACACAGAAATTTTAAATGATGAATATGAACGAAAAATCAAAGTCGCCGCTCGAGGTGGGGTTCGATCTCCCGTGCTTTGGCTTCGTAAGCAAAAATGCTTACCTCTAGGCCATGACGACTTGGTGAGCTTGGTCTGGAATCAGGAATACTACCCGTGTTGTGGCGCTATAACCACGGCAAATAGTCTCGAGGGCATTCGTGGAAATATCCGAGCGCCTCCCCTGTTACACGCAAACATATTCCGGTGAACATCGGATGCGCATTCGGCTTTGACCATCCGATGTTCATACCTGTGAACATCGAACGTTCAAATTTCGTAAAAATTACCAACACAATTAAAACTTATTTCAATGTATGTGTGAACCTCCCTATCGAGCTGCTCTCTTCTTCTTTAACTTTGTTGCAATAGCGGGGATTCTTCCTTCATCGCGTTTGACAGTTGGAGTTTTTTTGCCATCGCAACGTTTTGTTTTGCAGCCGGACAGACTGCAGGTGCGTTACTTTCTTTTCAAAAAAAAAGTCGAGGATAATTTCTCACCAATTATTTCTCCCCTAACAAGGCCACCACGACCGCATCCGGAGCGACGGTCCTTCACCACGCACCCGGCGCAGTTGGCCAAGGCTGCGGGCGGAAGCCAGCAGCAGCAACCCAAGTTTGTGTTCAACGTGGACGCAGCAGCCCCAAACGGGACGTCCTCCGGCGTTGATTCCGGTTGACGCGTCCGGCATGCCCACGAAGGTAGCCAAAAAGAGTGACAAGTAGGTTTTACGCCGACTCGATTTGGAGGTTAGAAGGAGTGCACTGTTTACATGGACTTAGCACAGTTCGATGCGGTCGTCGATTTTGTTTGGGGAAATTCGTTGACAATCGACGAAGACCATGTAAACAGTGCACACGAGCTGTCAAATGACGTCACGGTGTAAAACCTAAGTCACGCAAGAAAAAGAACCGGCTGGCCGGAGTACGACAGGCGCCGGTAGATCAACAAAGTGCAGCCGCAGTGGCCGCCGTTCCCGGAGGATACCAGTTTGAGGCTTTTCCCGCTCCGGCACCCATTCAAAACACGGCTGGAAACGTCGTCCAGGAGCGTCAAATTGACGTGGACTCGGAGACCGATTCCAACCACGATACCGCGTTGCCGCAGGCCTGTGCCGGTGGTAACGAAGAACTGGTGGAGTTGCTTATCAGTCGCGGTACCAACATCGAACACAAGGACAAGAAGGGTTTTACGCCGTTGATCTTGGCCGCAACCGCAGGTCACGAGAAGGTGGTCGTCGAAACGCTGCTCCGACATGGGGCGAAAATGGATCTCGACCTGGAAAAAAGCCGCGAAGAAAGTCGCAAAGCAGTCGCGGCCAAACGACGCGAACGGAAGAAGCGCAGAAAGGCTGCAAAGCGCGAACAGCAGCGCAAACTAGTCGAAGGCGAAGTCAAACCGCCAACCGGACGACGACTCGGTCGAAGAAATTGTCAACGTTCGACTGCCACAGACTAGCGGAAGAGGCAACTCAACCACCCCCGCAACAAACAATCGCATTCATCCGAGAGAACCTCCACCAACAGCTTCAATCGTCGTCCAGCAGCAGCAGGACAAAGAGGAATTTGGAGAGTCCGGCATCGACGCCAACAGCCAGGGCTCGTGCTCGAGCTCGGACGTCAAGTCCGCCAGCAGCCTGATCGAGCAAAAGCGAAAGAACAACAAAAAGCGCAAACAACAACTCCAGCAAGCTCACCAACAACAACAACAATCGCACGTCAGCTCGGCCGTCACGGCCAAGCAACTCCAGCAGCAGCAGTACGCGTGCGGACGCACGATCAGGGCTGCCAGTGTCCACCTGAGGCAAGTGTTTTCGCGCCCGGTGTTGCTTCAAGGTCACATCCGAACGCACACAGGTGGGTCCCGTCCTCGCAACGATCTTCTATTAATAACAGTTTCGCTCATGTACGATTCTCTCTATTTTCGTTTCACGCTTAACTTCAAACGACCATCTGGACGCTCACGTGTTTGATTAATGGTCGCAACAGGTTAGAAGCCCCACCCTTTGCCCTCAAGTCCTACCAGTACAAGCACAAGGACTAGTCCTGTATGAAGAAATACCTCCGGAAAGCACCGGGTAAAAGCTAACAGGACATTCGTTCAAGAATGGCGCCGGAAGATCGAAAAGGACCAGCACGGATCATCATCGTTTTCGTCTTCCTTAACATCTTTATCCAGCAGTGATGGCCATTCCTTCCCGGGATCATAGAGGTCGACCGAAAAGGTACGAAAATTGTTCATCTTATGAACATAAATTTCACTCACAACTTTCACTTTTTCCACAGCGTGCATTTCTCGTTTGTGCACCCCGCCCCGACCAAAACCAAACTGCAAAATCTGCTTAAGAAGCGACCTCGCCGTCTCCGCCATCAGCAAGAGCCACCCACTTCCGCTCCGTACATCAAGAAGTGGAATTGGCATCTCGGAGCACGTGAAGTGGACCTGGCCGTGGGTTAACGCTAGCGAAACTTCAAGCGCACATGAAGCAGCACCGGACTTTGACACCGACAGAA